>NC_072412.2:22519490-22821454 GCF_028858775.2 Pan troglodytes
CAACATGTTCTGTAAGCCCTTAATTGCATAAAGTATATTTAGCATCATTTACAGCCAGTACACTTATATAAACTAATTATCATTACCTTTTACATTCTGCAAAAGAAATATGTTAAAGTAAAGAAGCATGGCGAGACAAACATGAATTAAATGTCAGTTCTGATCATTCATGGGGAAATATAAGCCGATAATTATAAACTACTAGATAACACAATGATTTTAACAATTTTTGATGTTTTTAAAGTTAAAAAAACTCCACTACATGCCATATTGAAAGGTTTTTTTTTTTTTGAACTGCAGCACCTTTAGACAACAAAAGATTGCATCCTGTTCAACCACACTATATAAATTATAACATTTGTGGAAAATATGTACACACAAACATAAAGCAAGTGTTCTAACAGTTAATAAATGTTGTCTTGGCAAGCAGTTTCCAGAAACAATACTAACATCTGGTAATAAGAACTGCCACCATTTTGAGTTTTCCGTTGCTATCTTCATCAAACAGGAAGCCTGTAAACATAAGATGTTAAAAAAAAAATTTTAAATAAAGATGTAAAGTGCACTCAGTGCACTCTAAAAAGTACTACCTTCACACTCTTAGTCAAGTAATAGGATTAAAATACTCTACCATTTCTTAAATGCACTGAGTACAACATAAAATTACAACAAATTCATGATCAGAGCCAGCTGATAAGAAAATAACGCATCCAAGAGGATCCACTTAAAAAAATGACAAACTACAAAGACTTAATTCCCCTTATGTTTAAACCAATGATATGTCCAGTGTTTCATTAGCTCCTTCAAAAATACCATGTTAAAAACATAAAATTAACTTCATCCTAACCAGAGACATACATAGACTCTTATCTAACAAACTGCTAAGCTTTGGTTATATAAAGTGCAGTTCAATGATGTATCATCCCAATCATTCAAATCCATCCAGCTACTTTGCAGCTCACCACCATCTTCAAAACAGTTTTCTTTTAGATTCAGTTAAGGTTTTCCGTTGGTATTCATGTTCATAACAACTCCAGAATTCTCCAAGAACAATCTGCAATGTGCTTAACAATTCCTAGCTAATTGGCAATGAAGCTTAATGAAGTACAGCAATTTATTCGTGCTACAACACATTCAAGATCTACCTTTTCTTCGTTAAATATCTTCACACTTTTTGTTGTATAAAATTTTCAAGTTTTATTATGATACAGGCAGTACATTCCATCACCCTCATAGCAACCTCAGAAGTGAACCTGTCATTTGGGATCTGAGGAAAGGGAAGCAAATCAGGGTATCTTGTTTTTAAACTGTCTGCACCATAAGCTTCCAATGTGTGAACATCATTTGTCAGTCCTTCAAGTTGCTGACTATATTCCTCTATTTTCTGAGCAAGTGCAGTTGGTTTTACATCTTTATCAGACTTTCCCCTCACAGCATAGTCAGCTGCAATCAAAGCTAACTTGGTAGAAAGGTAACATTTAAAGCACACCCACTCATTGGCATTTTTATGAAGGTCATTCCTGGCAGCTGAGAAGTTTGCTCTGGCTTGTCTTAGCCATCTGCGTGCTTCCACTGGATTGCCAACCGACTTGAAAGTGGGAGGAACAAAGAACCTTTGAGAGTAAGTCTGTCCGGCTGAAGGGGGGCATTTTTCTTTGTTCTGTTGCTGTCTTTCAGATTTATGGCTCGTTGCTTCTTGATTCCATGAAGTATAGAATCTCTGAAATGAGTATTTGTCTGACTGAAATCGGGATGCTGAGGTTGAAAATGTTCGTCTGGAGGCCCTGTCTGCATTTTGATCTAGAAAAGCCTGTTTTTCTAATCTGTTGATTTCATTCTGCAAATGTTTAAAAACTTCATTGGCAATGTCATGGTTCTCTGGATTTTTGTCAGGATGCCATTTCAAATACAACCGCCTAATAATCTTTTTTCGTTCCGATTCTGGAAGCTTCCATGCTTGCTCCACCACAGATGTCACTTCTTTTAAGATTTCTGGTAAAGAATTAACCTTAAGCTTTTTGGGGGACTGATGTTTGGAAGAAGTCTTGTGGCTCTCTCTACCAGAGAAAAGAGGAGGAATGCTTCTCAGGCCAGGGGCGAGGAACTCAGTGGGGCTGGTTGGTGTAGAAGGAGCACTGTCCCTGCTTTGAGAGCTTTCCTCAGGTCTTGAAAACTTATACAGATCAAGAGAGCTAACTATTTTATATTCACTATAACCAATATCTATCTGATATATCTTTCCTAGAAAACTAGAATTGTCAGCATCTTCTCTTTCAACTTCTTGTACAATAATTGCATATGTGTATGTTGGCTGGTATGATCCATAGATATCACCACCTTCAGCATCAACAAGGTACCCAACATACTCTCCCGGATAAAAAACATTCATTGGGTCCATAAGCAGAGTGTAATGAATTTCAGCAGGAATTGGTGTGCCAGGCATTGGAAGTTCCAGCTTTGATGGCTCCGAAGAGTCATATTTCACTCCTAAACTGTCAAGTTTCTCACCAATCCTGTAAATATCATTGCATCCTAGCATAGCAATTAAATATGAAGTGTCAGAAATCAAATTGTCAGTTGCTGATTTAAGAGTCATTGCCAATGCTAACAGGAAATTAATGTCTTTACTGTCTGAATGTTGAATGTAGAGCAAGATGACTGCATTACCAAATCGCTTCAAAAAAGCAAAAGTTTCACTTCTGCTGTGGGGAATAGGATTAAAACCTTTAACTCTTAATGTTGTTTGAAGCTTTTCAAAGCAGGATACTTTCAATCCTTCTCTTAGGGCTTTGCAAAGTCTTATGGCTTTTTCTTCATTGGCCAGAAAAGCATTATCATTTTCATGCTTCATAATTCTAATCAGTCCTGTAATGAACTGTTCAGAAGACAAGAGTAACTGCAATCTTCCTTGAAGAGAACACAACGCTCCAAACTGACAAACTTTGGGAGTCTCTTCATCTAATTGTTCTTCAAGTATACTGCTCAATAATCGAGGTCTAAGTTTTTGAGGAAAGAGCATTATCAACTTAGTGTGAAATCCATGGTCTTTCCCTAAGTAGCACTGGCTGAGATCAACTAACATTTGCACACCAATATTCCCCTGGATTCTACTTTTATAATGTGGCGCATCGTCAAACACTAAGATGCTTGACTTTACCAATCTACCATCCTGGCTTGGGAGGTAAAGCGCAAGGTCTCGTACATTCTCGAGATCACTCCTCACCTTGACTGAATCATTCTGTAGACTCCTGAACAGACCAGAAACTACTCTCTTAACTGTACGCATTTCATTAGGATCTAATTGTTTGCCCTCAGAATTTTTAAATATGCGGCTCAACACTTCAACATATTGCTTAGTTGAAATAATATCTTCAGTACCTAAGTGTTTGAACAACTGGTGAAATGTGCCAAGTTCTAAAGGTAGCTTGTACAAGTAAGGTTTAAAATCAGATTCATATTCTAGGTTTATGACTACCTCCTCAGGCTTCAGAAGTTTCCAACCATCTTCTACCATCACAAAAGCAACCCCTCGCAACTGAAAACGAAATTCCCTTTTTTCTGCACTGAGGAATTCATATATGCTCCTTAAGACTTTTGCTCTAGTTTTTACCATTTCTTCATCCAAAGTCGTTATGTTGCATATGTTTCTGCAGTTATTGATTACCTTATCAAGAGGAGGATCCAGGTTAACATTAAGCATATTTAAAACTTGTTCAAGCTGTTCTTGTGGACCAAGGTCACTACCTTCTTGTTCTTTAATGCTTAAGGGTGTAGCTTTCTCTGGAAGAATAGGGCAGGATGTCCATAACAGCTGGAGTACATCACATTGCTTGAATTTTGGATTTACCTGTGCTCCGTTGAACTTTATAAGAGGAAGTGTTCCATTTACCTCTTGATATTGAGGATGAAATCTAATGAATTCCGCGGGGGCCCGCTCAGGACATAAGAATGGTATTAAAGATAGTTCTTTCAGAAAATTTCCAGATAACAAATCCATTCGTTCTTGGAATATATGATGCAGAAGGATATCAACTGTATTTTGCAATGTTTCTTTGGACCAGTTTTCTGTATTAGCCCTCACACTGATTTCCTTAGCAAACTGTAACAACTGCTGCTGAGAAAGTATGTATTTTAGTCCAATATTTCTTAAGAATTCCACCCAGGATGTCATAAATGTAACATGATTTTTGGGTTTTATAAGTTGTTCCAATTTCTTAAAGAAATCATTAGGAATAAACAATTTTTCAGGAAGCATAACTTCAAAAACTCTCACAGTTCTATCATAGAAATGCTTTGCTTGCTTTAGTCTACTGTTAGCATCATGGATTATCAATAAACTTTCCAGTTTTTCAAAAAGTTGTTCCTTAATCTCTGATAATTCCTCAGCACTTGATAATCTATTCTTAAGGTAGATCAAGTGCTCTAATTTTGCATCATAAGAGAGATTTTCAATTTTTGGTAAGAGGTGTTTCAAATATACCTCAAGATCATCTACAGGTACACAACCAATCACCTCATATAGTTCTTTTAAGTGTATTTTTTCTTCAAGAAATGCAGATGATGATGATTGTGTCCATTTCTCCACTTCAGCTGAAGGGATACTTTTTGTAAGTACGTAGCATGTTCCAAATTTTCCAATGCTCACATAGCGGCCACTGATGGATTTATAGCACGGAAGTGACTTTAGAATTTTTATATCATCTTGGGACATCAAATGATTCAAATTGCAGTTGAAATACATCAAAAGTGCCTCAAAATCATTTTCTACTAATTTTTCTGCTCTAAATGTTGAAGTTTGGACCATATAATGTAGAGCCTTCAAGATGCTTGTGGGGCTCTCTATATTTGCTGTGTGACATGACAACAGAGGAACAAATGCACTGTCTTTGGAACAAATTTTGTTCAAAGCAAGCTGAATACAGCCAGCTTTCATTAGAGCATGAAAAACTTTATCACTCTGGGCATTTGGAAAAACTGCAATGTGCATAAGGCTGAGAGGAAGCAGAACATCTCCTTCAGGAACCACAAGCTGGTTGGCTGAAACAGTAAACTTTGTTCCTGGAAGCAATGCCCAGTCTTTTAGAGTATCAACAACAATGTCAAATGTTGGTTTTGTTTCTTCCTGATCTTCTTTCACACTTACAGATTCACTAATAAAATGCCATGCATTCTTAAGCCAAGACTCACTTGCAAAATTGTCTTTCCACTTTGTGCAACTTTTGGTCTTATATTCTCGAGGCAACACAGAGGATAACAAATCAGCAAAGCTGGAAATGTCAAACACTTTTGCAACTTTACAGTTCAATAAAATATTACTATATTTCAAATATAATGTATTCATAAACAAGTCTTTGCGGGATGGAATCAATTCATGATATGTTGTTAGAAACTTGGGTCGTTTTGCATCAAAAGTTTGCAAAACACTGTCCAGTGTGATGAGAAGGGGCAATCCCTCAACTTCAATCTCATTTTCTTCTGCATCTTTAAAACAATAATCAACTAAAAGTTTTAAACTATGAAAAAGTTTTAGATTAGTCTGCTGCAGACGACAAGGCAGCTTCCCAATATGGCAATTAGTGTCAGGAGAGGAAAATGTCATTAAAAAAGATCTGATATCAGCAGGGGTCACATAACTAACAGGAATATCTGCATCTATAAGACAGTGGTAAAGATTAGCAGTTTCATCACAGTTATAAACCAAGTTGAAACCAATTTCTAAAAGGAGATGTTTCAGCCTATAGACATTCTCTGCTACTGTTTTGCGTGTGGTGATATTATAATCTGCATTTTTAAGGTGTTGTAATTCATCCTGTAGTAAATTGTCAAAAAATGGTCTAGTTTTATTTGAAGTAGACATATTGATCCAAGTAATTATAACTGCAGAGTGCAAGTCAGAGCCATCAATATTTGGAGCCCGCACAACAGGTAAAAGACGTTTCATGTCTTCGTGAATGCAATTGTAAAGTGCTTTCACTAGACAATATAAATCTGGCTGTAGATCAAGACGGTTAACTGGGAAAAACGATAAAAACTTCTTTAAAGTGTCCTTTACAACATGAATAGGGGTGTTCTGTAACACTGATAATGTTGGATCAGAACCAGGGAAATACCGTTTTTTTAACTGTATTAGCAATTCAACATATGCAGGAGCTATTAATGCTGTCATTAAACTGTTATTCCAGTCACTTCGAACACCAACTCCATTATCATCACGCCACAGGTTCCTTCTGGCTGAATCCAGTGCAAAGTGGCCATTCACATGAAATGGCAGCCCAGTCTCCAAAGAAAGAGGCAAAAAACAGAAGGCCCTATGGGGTTTTTTATAGTTGTGAGTAATGCAGGCAGCTACTCCACCACGTGGGAAAAGAGTAATATCTTGGTTCTTGTGAGCTGATATGACACTCTTAGATACTTTCTCCATACTTGAAAAGCCTGATCTATTACAAATTAGCCACGTAGTAAGATTTCCTTCAGAGTCCTCAGTATCCATAGTATAGGTTATTTGTTGAACTGGTATGTCTTTGAGCTGCCTCTTTTTAGTAACACTATCAATTACAGATGCATGAAATTGTTTCCTTTTCAATCTGTCTCCATCTGTGATTTTGCCCTTTACTGAATACAGCACATTTAGAGCTCCAGTACTCTTATCTATTTCACAAATAGAAATTTTTTCCATGTGATTAAGAAACATGAGAAGTTCTGCCCCATCTGAGCGCAGTTTGTCCAAAAGATTCTGGACCATTCTGTCTGATGCTGGAACAGATGAAATTTCCGAAACTTTTGCCATTTCTGCATTACGAAGAGGAAATCTGAACATTGTGCAATTATCCAGTTTAAAATGGGTTCCCAGATAAAGATCCAGAACATCTGAGAACTGTGTCCTAAAATCTGCATCCAAATCTCTAAACATGCGTCCGGGACTAATGGATGTGGCCCCTGGTGCATATCTGGCATGAGGATCAAAAATACACAGGATGTCATTGCCAGAAATAAAAGATGGGCAGTCTGTGATATGATACACAGAATTGAATCCTATTCCATACTGTCCAGTTTTATAAGGATTTCCCTCTTTCGTGCCTTTTCCAAGATTCTGAATTCCTCTAACATCATCTTCTGTAAATGGCTGGTTGTTGTACACACAAAGTGCTGGCCCTTGCAGTGGGGCCCACTTATCATCAAATATTCTATCAACTGGATGCTGTCTAGGATCAAACACAAAACAGATTTCTGTCGCCTTTGCATCATCAGCATTTTGAAGAAGCTCTTTCAACATTTCCTTTTCAGAAGGATATGCATTAAGGATGCTCTTAATTCTGCTGGTCAATTTTTCTTTCTGCCCAAATTCTGTGCCAAGTGTTGTAAAACAGACATTGGATGCATATCTTTCTAAGGCTTTGTGTCGCTTTGGGACTGCTCCTAGTTTTACTGCTACTTCCCTGGGTATGTCAGCATGACAATATTTTACAGTGGTATCCTTTACTTTTATCCAAGGGCAATCATTGTAGCATAACGATTTAGCAGGGAGAAGCATAAGATTAGTATCTGGCAATAATATCTTGCCATAATTTTTCTCACAAAATTCTTGTTTCTTTTCTCTAATGAGACTCCATATTCCTTCACTGATTATTCGTCGGCAAAGCTGAAAATTCTCTTCTGTTATTTGCTTTGTTCCTCTTTCTTGATCAATAGATTCCAAAACAAGAGCAAAATCTTCAACAGTGAATGACTGCCTCACACCCACGGTTTCAAAAAGTTCGCGGAAATTATTTTTATATTTATTAGGCAACTGATAAAGGTATGGTGCCGCCTCAAAATTTAAATGAAAAGAAACCTTTTCTGAGTCAACATATGCATTCTCAACTAGAATGAAGCTAAAGGGTTTTAACTTATCAATAATTGACATCTTAGTGATTTCATTTTGCATCAAGGCTTCATGAAGGTATTTGTAGCAAGCATTGGTGATATTCTCCTGGTACAGTGTAATTCCATCATCAACTGATTTTGCTACTTCTTTCAATTGGTTTATAACCAGATCAACTGTTGGCTTCTTGAGTAATCCCAAAAACTCTTTAACAGCCAATGACACTGAACCACAACCTCTAAAAGAATGGGAATTTTCATTTAGAATTGGTTGCAAAAGACAAACTATATCTTGATGTTCAGCTGTATAAAGGTCAGTTGCTGCAAACATGGTTTCAGGCTTAAAACTGTTGCCTTTCCAGTCCAAAGAAAAACCTGCTGGTTTTGTCAGAAATGGAAGGAAGGGGATTGTTTGATATTTTGCAGCAAAATCCTTTGCTCTAGGATCCCTTATTTTTAGTTTCTCATCAATAAGACTCAATAAGATACTACTTCTTAGGCATGCAGCAACATGATCACTTTTATTAATTTCAGCTACTGACACTGCACGTTCTAGCATATCATCCCATAAAATATCATCTTTTGCCATACCTAACTGAACTAGTTTAATCAAAATAATAGGATTGAGATAATTCTGAGTAGAACCATAAGGGAATCTTCCATCTTTAATATCAAATAACTTTGCAACTCGTCCTTCGGGGTGGATCAATCTTGATGGCAAAACCAAAGGATGCCCCTCCAAGGAACAAGGAATACATGGAGTAACACGAAGAATTCCCGAGAACTCATCAACTTTTTCATTTAGAACAAAGATCATTAAAGGATCTCTAAGTTCTGCTTCAATTTCTTGAATATTTGGAAAAAACACTTCAGAAAAAAACTGTTTCTCTGAAAATGTGTTTTCAAGTAGTATCTGTTTGCAGCCAGCTTCTTCAAATCCTAATTTTACAGAAGAAGGAAGTTCAACAGCACAGAGGTTTTTGGACCCAGTCTTCTTGAGGTATTTCAAAAATATCTTGAAGGCTGCTGAACCAACATCTCTTCTTTTAAGTATAGAGTCATCTAGAAATCTTACGTTCTTCATGGAAACCCAAGTAGATCCATCAGAGAAGACTTTGGTCAGTTCTTTCCCTTTTCCATGAGCTATATCTTCATAAAATCCTTGGCAAATTACAGAAAAATCATCATGAACTAAATCAGGATCGGGCCATACTGCATAGTAAGTATAATCCATTAGCTCCCCACTAGTGGCCAGGTCCCGTAAGACACTCAGTGCCTGTAAGTAAGCTTTCACAATAACATGTCTCATGAACGTGGTATTCCATCGTCCTTTTGTATCTGTTTTCCAGATTTCTTTCCTATTTGATGTAACAGCAAAGCACCCATTGATATGAACTGGCAAGCCTGTTTTTATTCTTAAAGGTAAATAGCAAAACACCTCTCCAATGTGTGGTTTCACTGTCCACTTCTGGTCCTGGATTTCTGACAGCTGAACTCCTACTGCCCCACATGGAACCAGTCCTAGTCTTCTTCCACTCTCACTCAGGGAAAACTTCAGAGCCTCTCCTGTGTCCATGCAAGTACACAGAAGCCACGTGGTACACTCTACTGTTTTCTGTGACAACTCATCTGATGGCTTTTTTGATTGGCCAGACTTAGCCATTTCAAAGAGAGCAGCTGGGTCATCATCTGGACCTCTAAAAAGTGGCGACTGTAAATCAGCAATCCTTCTGAACACATGGTGAAATTCTTCCACTGTGATCTGAAGAATGCAAGATGACTTTGGTTCATCACTGGGAAGCTTTTTATTACTGCTGCTGCAAGTCTTCATGAGCTTAGCAGCCTCTTTTAAAACACTTAAGACAGGTGTGTTCAATGCTTTGGAAGAGCAGGATTTTTTTTTAATTATTACTGTATCTTGTGCTAAACTGGGGTTGGTTTCCTCAATTTTCAAGTACTTCAAATACATTGACTTTACACTCTGAGTGAAAATGATAAGCCTGTGTCCACAGAGACTAAATTCATCCACAAGAGAATAAATATCTGCTGTATTGTAGCAGGTACTACTAACTTCACTCACTTTTGCTTCCTGTTGAGTTCTAAAGGACAGTCGGAAAAGAGTTCCATTATAGCTGTAAGGTGCTTCTACAGTCAAAGGTAACTGACAGCCAAATACATCTATAAATGGTTTGAACTGATTAGGAAATTTTCTAAGTCTTTTCTGTTGTTTACTCCAATTAATTTTGATCCCAGGATTGGATTTGTCTTTAATGTGTTTACTGATATGATTTATGTTTGGATCGAACATTATCATGAATTCCCGACTCATAATGATGGGAATGTCAGTGATATGGTACACAGAATTAAATCCAAGACCAAATTTTCCAACTTTGTCAACTTCTCCCCTTTTTAAAGATTCTCCTAACCTAGTTATGTTCACAAAATCTGAATCTGAGAATTGAGAATTGTTGAATGACCACAAAGCAGGTCCATGACAAGCTGCCATCCCTGGGTCTAGGAGATTCTCTCTTATGTCCATATTTCTTCTCATATCAATCAAGAAACTGCATTCTGTTGCATTTGCATCATCAGCGTTTTGAAGTAGTTCTTTAAAAATATCTGACACTGAAGGGTATTCTTCCAGAATATTTTTAATTCTTACAGTAAGTGGCTCTCTTTGTCCTGACTGCTCAAATCCCATGTTTTCAGGATTTATCAGTCTTGTACTAAGGCATGGAACTTTTAGCCATTCTGCAGTTTTCATGGGTATGTCCTCATGCACCAAAATGATTGGTTCCACAGAATCTTCAAGTAAGTCATTAAGGTCATCAACTTTAATGTCACAATAACAGCATTCGTGAATTGGCTTCATGATAAGTTTAGAAGGATTTTTGCTATGATGTATAGGAACTGGTGTGTTGGGGCTTGCTGGAATCTGATTGCTATATAGCCATCTGATAATATTCAACATAAGATGAAGATTTTGTTTGCTTTCTTGTTCACTGAGATCTTGGTCACTTTTGAGATATATCTTCTGAATAACCATGGAAATATGATCTGATGTCAACTCCTCTATTGAACCACAGACCTTAAATAGTTGGTGGAATTTTGCCATGGTTTTAGGTACATTATGCAAATAAGGCTGAAGGTCAAGATCATGGATTGGTTTAATCACAGCCTGGGCAAGTGGACAAAACTTTTTGCCAGTCCAAACCCATGGAAATTTTAAGGCTCTAAAAGAATCTTTCCCTTCATTTAGATGATCATGCATGAATCCGTAAATTTCAAGCAAAATATGCTGGAATTGATAGTAGTCTTCATCACTAAAGGTTTTTGAAGAATACCAATCAACAACAATTTTAAAGTGTTTTAAGACAGCACTAAGGCTAGGTTTTGTGAAGATCCCTAATGCTTTTTCCAGGTTTACATGGATACTTTCAACAAGAGGAAGTGAGGAGCCAATGAGAATTGCATGGCCTACATCACACATATCTGGTGGTGCACAGAGATTACAGAGATCTCCTTTCCAGACCAAAGAGCCTGGATAATTTGGAGGCCTTTCCTTGCAGGCTGGAACCCATTTTATTTTCTTCAATGTCATCTTTCCTTCAGATGATTGCAACAGTGTGTGATTCTTATTTAAAACCAGTAAGAGGGTTTTGGCTTTCTTCAGAAGAACATCTTGATCAGGACAAGCACCGACCTGTAAGGCTTCAATTTTTTTTGCCACTTCCACAACATCCTTTTCTTTGAGACTGGCTTCGTTTTTTAAACCAATCTGTCTTAAGGAGTGAAGAATATCTGGTGAGGTAAAAACTGAGGGTGGGAAATAGGTTCCTTCTTCATTACAAAAGAGATCCTTTAGTACTTCTATATCAGGGTCAAAGAGTTCACCAGCTGATACCATCTGTTCCTGTGATATCTGGATGAATTTTAATGGTGTTAACCACTCAAGCACATTTGGATTCTCATTTTTAAGAGAAGATAGATTCTCAAGGACCCATAACATAAGCTGTGTTACCTCTTCATGTGAATAAAATGCATTTTCAATATCTTTTAAAACAAGCTTTAAGCAGCTAGTGGTCTTTAACTGTTCTATTTTCAACATGTTTGCCAGACGAATAGTAGCTTCATCACTACTGTCTATTACTGAAATAGAAAGTCGCAGATCTGCTGGGAGTTTGGCAGTATGGTGTAAGACTTTACAACCTTTCAATTTTGTATAAGAGGAAATTCCCTGATCAGAAGAATGGTTAATGCGTTTGAATATTGCCAATTCTTGAATAATTCTTTTCTCTTTCTCACTGCTATCGGTTAAACTAGCCAAGAACTTCCTCAGGGCATCTTTGTGTGTTGGAAGTAGCGAAGTTATTTCATTACACAATTTCTGCAATGGCATCTTCTCCATTATCTGCAAAACAGCACTTGGTAATGGTGAATGAATATATTTTTTAATAAGCGGATGTTGTATAGATGCATCTAATTTTTTAAGGACAAACCCTCCAAGTTTTTGTACAATGTCTGCTAAAAATTCTGGAAGCTGTGCTTCAGATTCATCGTCTAAAATGACTAACGATGGAATCCTGAGTCTAATGAGTTCCACACATGTCTGACCTTCCTCTAGTATAGTTCTGGGGATAAGTGGCATCTCATCAAATAAAGTCAAATCCTCTGAAAAATGTATATAAAGATTTTTCCAAACCATCTTAAGCCATGAAACAGATGGGTGATTTCTGTTTTCATCAAATGGATACCATTGAACAATCAATTCTCTGCCAGGCCAGAATGTATTCATTACTTCCTTGATAAGACGTGCAAATCGTTCTGGATTTAGAAGCTGCAGCTGAGTACATGGTCTTCCTGTAAATCATACACAGAAATGTCATAAATACATATAATTCTACTACAACAGCTTTCTATTCTCACAAATAACACAGTACTGGAAGGTTCTTTTTTTTTTTTTTTTTTTTTTTTTTTGACGGAGTCTTGCTCTGTCACCCAGGCTGGAGTGCAGTAGCACAATCTCAGCTCACTGCAAGCTCCGCCTCCCGGGTTCACGCCATTCTCCTGCCTCAGCCTCCCGAGTAGCTGGGACTACAAGGGCCCGCCACCACACCCAGTTAATTTTTTTGTGTTTTTAGTAGAGACGGGGTTTCACCATGTTAGCCAGGATGGTCTCAATCTCCTGACCTCGTGACCCACCCGCCTTGGCCTCCCAAAGTGCTGGGATTACAGGCATGAGCCACCACACCCGGCCAGTACTGGAAAATTTTCTAAGAGTTGGAAGTACATGTAAAAATTCAGCAAAACTGGGCTAAAATAATTTTTAAATAATAGTGATAGAAAATCTATATATAAATCCATATTTACAATAACCTGTGACAAAAATAATTCTGCCTGGAAAATGCTTATTTGAAATAAATATACAAAATGCATTTAAATATGTTTTTTAAAGTATCCTATAATGTTCTGCAAATGAAATCAACATGGAAAACAATGTTTAGTGCTTATTTGCCCACAAATAAAAACACCAAGGAAAAATGCAGATAAAATTTATATAAGAATCTTTTTATTTAAAGGTAAAAATTGATACACAACCCCAATAAAGGCTGAGTATCCCTTATCTGAATGCTTGTGACCAGAGGTGTTTTGCATTTCGGACTCTTTTGGACTTTGGAATATTTACATTGTACTTACCAGTTGAGCATTCCAAATCCAAAAAATCTGAAATCCAAAATGCTCCAATGAGCATTTCTTTTGAGTGTCATGTAGATACTTGTTTCAGATTTTGGAACATTTGGGGTTTCAGATTTTTGGGTTAGGGACACCCAACCTGTATGAAGGATGTTTTGTGTTAACTTCAAGTTTCCAGGAGCCACACAGCTGCATGACCTACAGAGAAGGTCATGAAGTCAGCGCACAGAGACTGGAGTCTCAGTTGCAGCTGACCAGCGCTTTCTGAAGCTGAGGCAGCAATGAGACTTACATGGTTTCCTTTCAACAACTAAACAGATGTCTAATTTAAGTACCATTTCATCTTTCTGGGACTTGAATTCTCTCATTTGGAAAAATAATGGGGATGAGATTCTAGATCTAAAGACTGCTCTATATTTATGCCCAAATACAGAGCATATTTACAACTTTTTCAAAGTACCCTTTATCTAGCTACTTATTATTAAAGTGTGCTCTTCAGAGCCCTGGGATTTTTGCAGAAATACTTTGGAGGCAACAAAGGGAGCACGTGGGGCAGTGCTGTGAAGGCAGCAGAGCAGCTCCACTTTTGGATGTCTGATAAACTAAAACACTCAGAAGATATTTCCTTGGGTTGAATGGGGCAGTTTTTACTGATTTTAACCACTGGCCTAGAAATTAACAGTTTCTTTCTAAGTGAATTTAGTATTTCAGAGTATAACATTTATAATATCAGTAGGAACAAAATGAAAAAAAATAACACCATACATCTATAGGTATATTTTTCCCAGAGAAATAAAAAACATCTCAAATTCGATCTTGTATAGACACTAACATTCAATATTCTCCCTATGTACATATGACTTCTAGACTCTTGAAAGAGTGGTAAGGCACAGTGGCTCACATCTGTAATCCCACCACTTTGGGGCGCCAAAGCGGGTGGAACACGAGGTCAGGAGTTCAAGACCAGCCTGGCCAAGATGGTGAAACCCCATCTCTGCTAAAAATACAAAAATTAGCCGGGCGTGGTGGCAGGCACCTGTAGTCCCAGCTACTTAGGAGGCTGAGGCAGAGAACTGCTTGAACCCGGAAGGCGGAGGTTGCAGTGAGCCGAGATTGCGCCACTGCACTCCAGCCTGGGCGACAGAGCAAGGCTCCGTCTCAAAAAAATAAATAAATAAAAAGAGCAAGTTTGGAAAATATTATAAGAGGAATCCCGCCTCAGGCTCTGGAAACTTTTGCATATTGTTACTTTTTTATCCAAGAAAGCATACCCTTATTTCAGAGGCCTACGTATAAAAAAGATGACTTTATCTTCTACCAAGAAATTGCCTTTCATGTAACAATAAGACATTTAAAAATTACTGCCATAGAAATTTAATAAGCAAGGGCACACTTTTGCAACTTTAGGAAGGTGTCAATACCCAAATTCAGAATATTTTTCAGTTTCTACATTGTGTGATTTACGATAATGCAAGCAGCAATATTTAAGAAATTATAAAATCTTGTCAGCAGCTTGACTAGTATAGCCTGTTTGTCTGTAAGTCTTATTGAAATATAATTTTACAACATTGTTCTTTAAAAATTCTCACCGAATCAGATTTAACTATAATGGAATATCCAAATCATAAGACAAGGATATAATACTAGAGATACAAAAAAAGGGTTAGAAATTAAAATTCAAAACACTCAGAAAACAAAAAATTAAATATACACCACTTTGTGCTCTATGTTAATAATTGCCACGACATGCATTCCATAGATAATCTTACCCAATATCCTTGCATGAAATTTGGCAATTTATAAAACATATACCTACCTTCAGGAAAATTATCTCATTTAATGTATAAATTAAATGCCAACAAAACACACACACACACACTACATATAGCATGCAACTAACACATCGGTCATGCTCAACGGAAAAAAACATGAAAGAAAATAAAGGAGAGAGAAAATGTAGTAAGACACCAGTATACGTAAATTAAGTCAGTTCAATCTGAGGTCCTGAATTCTATCCATTGTATTTAAGACATTCAGCTTTTTAGTTATAAATGTTAACACAGAAACAAGTCTCCATGTCCTAGGTTAGAAAGCCACAGAAATTGTAAAGCACCTCTAATAGGATCAGCAAAATAATTTTTGTAGCAGTTTAATAAATGAAATGGTTTTTGTAGCCTTAAAAATTATCAGCACTGTCTCAGAGGTTAGCTACAGTACTGATATTATTCCAAGAGGCAGAAAGGTTTAAACAATTACCAAATTTAACTTAGAAGGAACTCTTCCAAGAGTAGCTTTTGCTTCACTATTATCAGTTCAATCCCTCATTTGTTCAAAATAATAACATAATGAATCAGTACTCAAAGACTGCACTATTTTTTATTGTTTACATTTATGTTCAGTGCTAACCTTGAGAATGAATTCCAGCACAGATGGAAATATTATATATAGTCTACTTAAAAATTTACTTAACCAAGAAATCTCAGTCCTGAATGCTTTAATTAACTGAGAGTTTACTACATTCAACCAGACTCCTCCAGTCTCCAGCTGGCTACAATAACAATCCATCCAAAGCTGTAAGCACAGTGACAGTTTTTTATACTTTTCTCTTGTACAGAAAGAGGCACTGGCAGCTTGCGTAGCTGATGAGTTCTAACAATGCCCTACTGAGCATAGAGATGCAAATCTCTTTGTAAATGTACAGTCAAGGTTCAATTAAATGGTGTACTGTAGATCAGTCGATCTTCAAAGAAATGAAGAGAGAATAGAAAAAAAGAAATGAAACAACCAAACTAAAAAAGGAAGGAAAGAAAGGGCAGCCTTCCTGCCAGGTCAGACTCCCTCCACCTCCAGCCTAGCAGTGGCACTGCAGGTCCCAGGGCCCAGCATAAAAGTCCAGCAAGCCAGGGTGGTTCAACATTAGCCCCAGTGACCACATTTCTTCCTAAAAAATCACCACTGACACTCTGACTTCTTAGCTTTCGTCTTAGAGAATCGCTGATGTAACCAGACAGTACCAGGGCATGTGTTAATTATGCACTCTACTTATATCAAGATTTTGTTTTCCTCTTTGATTTGATACCACCTTAAAACATGTAAGATACATTGACAAAGCTTTAAGAAAAATACAGTAGTAAGAACTGTGAATGATAAACCACTTTTAATATAAGCTAGAAACCCAAAAATTTTTATATGAATTATCACTATAATAATGACTTGGTTTCTAAACTAATTTTAGTGTATCACCTGCTTCAAATAATAACATTTATCATAAAAATGATTTCTATAAGGCAAATCTTATATCCTATAAGTTTCCAAATGGAACATGAACTTGGGGAAAATAGGACCACTAGTTGAGTCAAAAATTTTTTATTTATTAAAAAAAAAGGCAGTCAGTAAAATGACACACGAGGCACTGTAAGAACAATCGGCTGACTGTCCCCAATGAGAGCTAGGCTGGCCACCTTCCCTTCCTCTGCACACCCAGGACAAGGGGGTCCCTGCCGTCACCAACCGTAGCACACTGAGCCAGACTCCAAAACAGAAAGGCTGTGGTCGCCTAACTTCACAGTCACAGATCCCAGAATCTACTTCCCTCTCTGTTCTTTTTGTTTGTTTTTGTTTTTGTGTGTTTTGAGACAGAGTCCCGCTCTGTCGCCCAGGCTGGAGCGCAGTGGCGTGGTCTCAGTTCACTGCAACCTCTGCCGCCCGGGTTCAAGCAGTTTTCTGCCTCAGCCTCCCAAGTAGCTGGGATTAAAGGTGCCTGCCACCACGCCTGGCTAATTTTTTGTATTTTTAGTAGAGACGAGGTTTTACCATCTTGGCCAAGCTGGTCTTGAACTCCTGACCTCGTGACCCACCTGCCTCTGCCTCCCAAAATGCTGGGATTACAGGCGTGAGCCACCGAGCCTGGCCCCCTCTATGCTTTTTAATCGGAATATTTGTGTGCATCGTATAATAGAGGTGCATTCACTATCAAACTTCCCATTAAATACCACAGCTTAAAATACAGATTCCCACACCATTCTTTGATTAGAGACTAAATGTTCTATGAAGTGAATGTTTCCAAGTCATTTGAATATGGTTTTACCGTGGTATTTGTAATAATAAAAATCTGTATTAGTATGGTTTCCTCTCTCCTTTAATATTATAGTTATTACCACCAGAAAAAAAAATTGTTGACATAATTTCTAGCTACTTAGGTAAATGCAAAAACAGAATTCAAAGAGCCAAATGAACAAAAACATCAGGCTTCAAATGAACACAACATTCAGTTATCCTACCTGAATATCCCCAGAGAAGTTGTTGTGCTAGAATACAATTAAATCCATTCTTAGAAGAGGTCAGAATTGTCACAGTTTTCATATGATGGCTACAGAAATTATTCTGTATCTTAAGATACTGCTGTCTGTAGAATCTTTACAGATCCTTATGTAAAAGAAAACCCAGAAACAAAACTCCAAACATAGCAGAATACACATCTAAGATTTAAAGCTATATTTCAGTGCAAACTAAATTGAAGTACGTAAGAGTCAGGAGTGTTGGTTCAGAAAGAAAGCAAAGAAAGAATTATGGACTTCATATGCGCAAATTACATTATAGCTGCATAACGTCATTTGATAAGCTACCAGTGAACTTTTTGCACAGGCTATCATGTTCAGAGATTCTAGATTTAAAAACCTGATTTTTTAAATTTTTAATTTTTAAAAAGTTTTGGAGTACCTATACAAAGTGTACAATTAATTCCAACTTTATAATAAAGAAAAAGAGATTTTATCATCTATTTCCACTGCTTGTCCATGGTAACCAGCAATAATTACAAACTTCTAAGAATTGTTCCACGAACATCTATCCCTCCTCTGCTTGAATGAAGCAAGAAACTTTTAATCAACTGGACTGCTACAGCTCTGTGAGATTTCTGTGTATTTGGGTCCCTTAGGCTAACTAAACTAGTAGCTAAGATAGAGAGCAAAGGTGTAACCAAAGAAACTCAATTCTTCTCATCTTAACATCATTCTAATCACTTTAGCAACAGGCACCTTGTTAGTTAGGCAATACTGATTGAGTGCTAGAGATATAGAAATGGACAACTAGACATGGTCCCAGACCTGGCCCTACAGTCTAAATGGAGAAGACAAGTATCAGATAAATTATTACAAATACTTAAACAGGTACCAGTGTGTGAGTGCCATGGAGAACAGAGCATGGAAGCACACATGGGTTGCATGAAAGATGAGCAGAGGTAGTGAATGGAGGAGTTGGCAAGGAAGCCACATGTATCACACCTGAGGGAGGGACAGAACATGCTGTCCTCCAAACAGGAAAAAGCATGGAACTAAGGGAAGGAGATGAAAAATAGCAAATATCAATAGAACCTTCCATGTACCAGGCATCTTCATAACACCCAGAAAATGGAGCCAGCTAATGAAGTGCCTCATAGGAAAGGTTACGGATTTTGGTCTCATCTAATAAATAAGTATGAAAATTTTAAAAATTATAAATAAGACCCGACACCAAGCATCTGTACCACTAAACTGTTCTTGTTTCCTTTTTCTTCATCCAAAATCCATTTACCTGCTCTTCTAACTATTCTCCAATTTCTGATATCCATCCATTTACTTAAGCAACTTAGAAATAATTCAGACCTGGAAATTAAAAAAACAAAAATCGTAGCTTCAACTCTGCAACTCAAGCAAGTCATTTAAATCCCTCAATTTCTTTGAGCTTCAATGTCTCAATCTCTCAAATGGAGATACAGGCTCTATTATCTCATGGTTGTAAAGAATAAACAAGATTACAGAAGACACTGATTTGAAGAGAACTATTAACTCACAGACACTAAGAAAGAGATTTGCCTTTTGGCCTCTGCGCCCCATCTCCTCCATGCGGTCCCCACCCAGCCCAGCAGCTGAAGCATCAACTTATCCAGTCAAACTTGGCAAGCAGGCTCTCGGCCAGACCTTGGAAATATAAAAATAAAGATTGCCCTTGCTCTCAAGGATGTTGCAGTGTAGCCCAGTAAAAACATGATTCTAATAAAGCAAAGAGGATCATATGGACTATGTACTGGGTTCCAAGAGCAAAAGAGAGGCATTCACCTCAGACTGCAGGGCAGGGGTGAGGCACAGGGCAAGATGTCAAAGAAAGCTTCCTGGAGGTGACACATGAGCTCAGTACTGAATGATGAATAAACATTAGCTGGGCAAAGTAGAGGATGGAAAGAAAGTATTCTAAGCAAAAGGAACACCATGTACAAAAGGGCAGCTATGAGAAAACTTTCATGCAGGAAAAAAAATACTGAGCACCTACACTGAAGTAGGCACTGTGCTAGATGGTGGTAACAAATCTGACAGGTCTCTCTGCTCTCATGAAATTTAGGGAGGATTCAAGTTCATCAACCTACAAGTGCTTGTATAATTAGAACAGAAGAGGGCAATTAGAACAGAAGAGGGCGCTTGCATGCACCAAGGCCAGTGAGACAGCACTCCAAAATCATGGAAGTTTACAATCATGGAAAGTCCCCTAGTTCATGCTAGCAGGGCTAGATTTCTCCTGATAGATTCAATGTCCACTGGAAAACCTGCAGCAGGAGGGTGACATGATCAGATGAAGCCCAAGCGCTGTAGACAGGGACATCAACTGCAAGAGTCCAGTAACAACATTACGAGAAATTAGAGGACCTGTAATAGGCAGTGGAGTAAGACCAAGGGACTGGCACAGAAAATTTAGTCAACAAGATCCTGGAGACTGTGGGGAACAAAGAAGAAAATTTAAGGATTCATTCTTGAGCAATCTTGTGGACAGTAGTGTTATTTTCAGTGGGATCACTCAAAATGAGAAACAGATTTGGGGAGAGGATGAAGACTAAAGTTTTGCAATATTGATTTTGAAATACTTATGGGATTCCAAGTGCAAAATGCTAACAATAGCTACCATTTGTCAGTATTATATTAAGTGCCGGATATTATGTTAAACTATATGTATTATGTATTCATCATTCAATCTTCAGCATAATGCCTGCTGTGAGTAAAATATTACAATAAAGCTTTCAACAACCTGATCTGCTGCAATAACACAAACTTGGATACAACTCAACTGGCAAGGTGTGGTTGCTCCCATCCTCTGCTCAATCCTTATTTCATTATCCTTGCAGTGAAGCAATCCTGAATTTTCTGTAATCAAATCCTGGGGACCTTGAGATATACCCTTAGAAGGACAGTACTGTATTACCATGTTACTGATGAGGAAACAGGGGCTCAGAGAGGGTAGAAAATTTGTTCAAAGTCACACAATAGAGGAGTGAAGTTTAAGCCCAGATTTGGGTAACTACAAAATCCAGGTTTTTAATCTCTGCTACACTACCTCTCTGAAGACTAGGGTGGTGACTGAAGATATGGTGCTCACTAACACTTTCATGGGAGTGGATGAATGTATTCAAGGAAAGGAACAAAGTAAAAGAGCTGAGGAAGGAGCCCCCACACTAACACGTATTTAGGGAGTGAAGTGAGGAACAGAGGTTCACAAATAATTCTGAGAAGCAGGCAAAATCAGTGAATGCCAAGAAGGAATGGTATCATCATGGCTGAGGGCTTCAAAGAGGAATACCAAGCTTCTGGGAGATCAGGTAAAAGAAACAGAAAAGTCCACTGAGCTGAGTAACAGAAAAATCATTAACTAGTGACGTCAGCCAGACTATTTTAGTGGAATGACAGTGGAAGCAAAAGTCTGTTTGGAGTGATAATAAATAAGGAGGAAGTACAGACAATAAGACAACTCTTTCCGGAAGCTGGACTATGATAGAATACAAGAAAGAAAATCAAGGTGGAGGTCTGTTTTGTTTTTCCTGAAATGAAATATACTGAAACATATTTAACTGCTAATAAAAGGGGCAGTAGAAGTAAACACTAAAAATACAAGCAGTAGCTCAATATTTAGCTAAGGATTTTAAATGTAATACAAGGAAAAGGTACAATTATTAAATAATGTGACAAATTTTGTTTGAGCTACAGAATTAGAGGAAAAGTTTCCATTGCAGAAAAAACATATGATGTTTCCATTTTATGCAGTAGTACTTCCAAGACTGGCCATGATCACTCATAAACAGAATTCCATAGTGCTCTGTGTCAGCAAAGCAATGGAGTAATCATTATGTAGAGCAAAAAATATCAAATGTTGTTACATGTCTGTGATGCTCCCTACCATATATGAAGGGGGCTCCATAAACATAATACTCCGCCTTTCTTCTCCTGTACTCACTAATTCCCCCAATAGGCCCCATACCACCAGAAAGCAAGATGACTTATATGATTGGTAAGTTGAGAAAAAGCATCTGCACATGCTCAGCAGGACTCAAAGGGACAGATGTTTAGTAGGGGCAGGACCTCTGGAAGGAAGTCTGTGGCTTTCCAGGGCTACCTGTGACTAGACTGGTGAGCTAATCCATTTCACTCTGGGAGTCAATAGAAATCCAATGCCTGCCACAGCTATAATCTCCAATATCACAATAATCAGTGACAGAGGTGGCTTCTGACATCCATCTGCTCAATCCCTCTGCTATGTCTTCACTATGTCTTCACTGACTCACAACTCAGGAAAGGAAAGCAAGGTGTCACTTACTGGTTCCCCGTAAGGCCCTATATCATCATGCTCTCAAAACATTAAAACCATTAATGGCAATGAAGTTATATCAAAAACTAATTTTTGTCTGGAACACACAGATAAAAATAAGTGGGAAGATACCCATATGACTGGTTTAAAAAAGTTTAAAGGCTAGTGATATGGTTTGGCTGTGTCCCCACCCAAATCTCATCTTGACTTGTAACTCCCATAATTCCCATGTGTTGTGGGAAGGACCCGGTGGGAGATAATTGAATCATAGGGGTGGTGTTCTCGTGGTAGCGAATACTGTTCTCGTGGTACTGACTAAGTCTCAAGAGCTGATGGTTTTATAAGGGAAAACCCCCTTCTCTTGGCTTTCCTTCTCTTTTTGCCTGCCGCCAATTAAGATGTGGCTTTAGCCTTCTGCCATGATTCTAAGGTCTCCCCAGCCATGTGGAACTGTGGGTCCATTAAACTTCTTTTTATTTACAAATTACCCAGTCTCAAGTATGTTTTTATCAGCAGCATGAAAACAGACTAATACAGCTAGTTATCAGGGTTATTAAATAATCATGAAAATAGTAGCCTAACTCTTAAATCTAGATAAAGAAATGTGACCATCAAGATAATTTCTGGGAGTGCTAACCCACACATGATGTGTGATGAACAGAAACACTAGATGAACATCTAGTGTCACAATGCCAAGAAAACTAACCAAGACCAGAGACAAAACACAGTGTTTCATTATGACACCAAAATAACAACTTGAATCCATAGTAGAGAAAATGAAGACATATAAAAGTGGGAAAATGCAACTTTGAAAGATGTCAAGTTTTCTATATTAATTTATACATTTCACTCATCCCTAAAAATATAACAGGTTTGCCCCATCCACCCAGGGCTAGAGAAGCAAGTTGTAGCCACACTCTGTGCCACAAGATATTTGGAAAATGCTGAGCAAAAGCAGAATGCTCTGCTGACCTTCTACCCTTCTCACCTGATTTGGCCCTGAATAACTTTTGGCCGATTTCCAAATCCACATCCACCTTAGAAAGGATCTGCCACCAACAAAAATATTTTCTTTAAAAGAAAGTAATAAACCACACAGTAAAATACAATAACAATCAGAAAGAACTGTTAACAGCTCCATGCAACAATCTGGATGAATCTCACCAGCATCACAGCAAATAAAAGCCAGACGCAGAATATATGCCACATGGCTCCTTCTATACAAAGCATGATTAACTAGCAAAGTGAATCTATGCTGTTAAAGCCAGTGTCATGGCTACCCTGGAATGGTCAGACTGAAAAAGGCAAGAGAGGGGCTTTTGGGGCTGGTAATCGTCTGTGTAATCTTCTGGTAATCTTCTGCGTTCTGATCTAGGTTTACATGGGTATGTTCAGATGGTAAAATTTCACTAAGCCTACATTTATGATATGTGCACTGTTCTATATGTATCTTATATTTCAACACAAAATTTTAACAAAAATATAATACAACATTAAAAAAAAAAAGGAGTTCCAAATCGTTAGAGCAAAGATTGGCAGGCTTATAGGAATCCAGGCTTAGACTTTCAAAAAGGCTGTTTTGAAGATGACAATTACAATTAAATGAGTAACTTAGACGTTTGAAAAGTCAGTCTCACAGCTACCAACTCATAGATGCAAATCCCTGATGGGAAACAACATTTGCCTACTCATTTTCTTTTACTCTCACTTTAACTCCAACCTAACTTGCCTCTCCCATTCCAACTCATTTCACTTATATTTTAAAGAATAAAGGTGTACAATGATTAGCAACTTTCCCTAAGCCATTATCCTGGACAAGAAAAAAGTACATTCCATAAAAGACACATCACAGAGTATGCTTGACAATGTGAACAGCAGGACAAACCCAGAACTTTTCAGGACAACATCTCACTTAGAAAAAGCTCAGGTAACAGTTTCACAAGGAAAAGGATGCTTGCAGAAGTTGAAAGATAGTATTAAAATTAGAACCATGTTGACTGTTTTCCCAAAATTACTGTCTTTTCCTAAAAGGACACCTATCAGACACCCATCACTTTAAGACCCCCGCAAGACCCTTTTCCTGCCCCTTTTACAGAGTTAATTGGATTTGTCCACACTTCCCAGAAGCTGATCAAGCCTAATGCAAACCCAGCATCATAACTACATAAAACCATGGAGGGGCAGTGGTGTCAGAAATAGAGCAAGGACAGGGCAAGTGGAAGACCTGACCTCTCGGCACTTGGCTGGTGGGTCTTGATCTTAACCTTTCTCTCTCCTCTTCTGTGAAATTTAATAATCACTGTCATTACCAAACGAGCTACAAGTTATGATGGGAGGCTCAAATGAAAAAAGAAATGGGAAAGCACTGGAAAAACTGTAAAGCACCATGCAGGTATAAGATGTTGACTACACCATCACACCATGACAGGAGAGATTTTTACACTAATCACCTCTGGATTCTTTTAGACTGCATCTCTTAGATGCCATTCTGGCAACTGAAATATCTTAAAACACAAAAAGTTTATTAGCTTGAGCCATAAGAAATTGTTGATTTATAGGTCTAAAATGAATAACAGAAAACTTTTTAAAAACTTGTATTTTTATATAGAAGTTTATTTAAAAGAATACTAAACTATAATACCTCGGGTTTGGGCAGCTTCCTTTAAAGCAGCCACAAGGTGAGGTTTCAAGTTATCCAAAATAAATCTTCCTTCAAGACTTGGGAAAAGGGACCTGAAAAGGGAAAGGAACAGCAATCATCATAATCTTCCCACAATTCCAAGATTTTAAAAAAACAATCACATATTTTCAAGTCAGTTAAGCCGACTATTTTATTTTACATAAATTATAATGCACACATCAAATCAAATTACAATATTTTTGATCAAATATTATCTAGACTTTGCTTTAAAACGTGAAGGCATCATGTACTTTACTCAAATTCAGAAATATTCTCAACATCTTACAGTAAAATTAATTTTATTTCCTGAAATGTCAGTACACACTCTCGTTTATAAAGAATTACTTAATATACTATTTTTCATGAATTTAAATATTATCAAAATAATTCATTAGTGACTAATCTGGCCTTGTTATTATTTGCACTTTATAAACATTGTTTTCAGTGTTCTGCTACTGAAATTTCCAAGAAAAACAGCTGCTTAGATAACTTTTTAACTGATAAACATTTGAATACTTTTTCACTTTAGAATATAAAATGTATCCTTTGGTATTTTAACAATGTATTTCTGCAAAAGTCTTCCTAACTATAAAATCGACATAGAAAACCATTGAATTTCACAACAAAGGACTCTCACAGTGAGCAGGAGCAGGGGAACCCTAAGAGTGAACAGGAATGTTAGAAGGGGGACCCCTACCTTGGATATTCTGCTGAGGTAATATAAATGACATCTTGGTCTGATACAGATGAGGAGAAGGGGACAAAATTGCCATTTTGTAAAGGGAGCAGCTCCAGCCCAAGCAGCTCACTGTAGGCTTGGTCAGAAAGCACAAATTCTAGAAGGTGAAGCTTTTCTTCAGCACAGCCCAGGTGTGCACACTTCCGCAGCACCTGCCGCACCCACGCGGGCGTCACCTTCCTCACAGGTGTTGTGCCAGAGGCAGCTGTGAGCTGAACAGCAGCATCCACATTCCCTGGTACCTTGGCAATCTGCTTCCCTGAGCTCTGGAGGTAGTTGAGCACAGTTTTTGTGTATTCTAAATTTTCATCAAGTTCTGAGAAGTACACCTGCTCCAACCTGACCCAGTCACAGCTAATTGAATAAATCACTGCATTCTGCAACAGCTCGCTGAATAGAGGCTCTAACACCGGTTGCCAGTGCACCTTGACTTTGCTCGCCTCCGGCCAAAGCTTATAGATAACATCAACTGACAAGGGGAAATCAGAGCTCTTTTCCATCTCCAGACGTTTTATTGAATCTAAGATCAGAGTAGCATAAGCTTTGGGGACAACATTCATGACAAGAAACTCATTCCATAAGGCTGCCGGGTCTCTCCACTGGTCCAGCTCTCTCCATTTTATGCTCCTGCGGTTATCAGTAAGGCCAAAGAACCCACTGATGTGAACTGGGAGGCCTGTGCTGCTTTCCTCACCAGGTGGTAAAGGAAGGAAACAAAATGCTTTTCCTGAGAAATCAGACGTTGCTCCTTTTGCTTCATCATCTCTGCTTGATAAAGGCATGGCTATTCCAATGATTGGGACAAATTTCAGTTCATCAGCTAAAGAGTCAAGCTTACTACTGATCCCTCGCCCACCCACACTGTTACACACCAACCAAGATGTTTTCTGTGCATCCTTAGTACTCTCCTCTTCTAAAACAATATTTACGTGATATGTTACACAGGTGATGTTATTGCTTGGAGTCTTTTTACAATAGTTACTTATAGCAGTTCCCAGAATCTTTATAGAATTCGGCCGCTCATGTTTCAGTGCCTTACTCTCACTCGAAGTCACTCTAAACACCAGTTTCTCTGTTCCGTCAGCCTCTCGGACATATAAGGAAACATCCTGCACACTTTTCAGAAAGAGCAGCACTGTGTCTGCATCTGCCCTAAAAGACTCAAACAACTCAAGAACCTTCTGCTTATTGTAGAGGTTACTACTAAGTTGTGAAGGTTGTAGGCGAAGAGGGAAACGGAAAAATGTTCCTGGAAAATTGCCGTTTATAAATGTTTCCTTGGTGCTTCCAAAAATGCCAACAAATGGTGCAAACTGGTCTGAAAGTTCACTAATTTCTTTGCTGTCATCTTTGAGATTCCAACATTGGCCTGATTCATGTGGGCCAAAAAGTGTTTGATGAGGATCTAGCATCCCGATTTGGTCACCACTAAAGATACAAGGAACATCTGTAAAGAAAAATTTAAGTCATGATCAACTCTGAAATTTTAGGGACAATTATGATTACAATTATAATAAATATATGAAAAAGCATGAGCCATTAAATGACTAAAACAGATTTATCTAAACACAAACTTAATTTACCTTCAGAAATGTAATTCTCTGAACATGAAAAATGATTTCTCTTTTGATTCAATCCAATAACAAATGCCAGGCTTAGAGACTTTGCATGATTACTGTGAAAACCTAGGAGACATCTTCAAAAACTCACTACACAAAAGATGGGCAGAGTATTTGGATATATACACTTAACCCCCACCACCATGTGAGCCCAATTCAACAGAACAGGACTGCATCCTATGCTCAACTTTACAAATTCAGCATAGACTCTGTAAGAAGAGAGAGAGAGCAGTACAATGCAGGTGACTCTGCCCACTGTGTTGCTCAGTGAGCGCCTGCCCTGAAGCTCATGAGGTACATTCCCTCAAGGGGTCTTAACCTCTCTGCCTCTGGAGCGGAAGCACTTCTCTTGCTGGGAGCATCTCACCACGTGGAGCCTAATTACAGTATTGAAAGATACCCATCTTTTGTAAAACATGGCCTCTAAATTCATACCAGCTGCTTCACCTGTTCCTCAACCAAGGACAGAGTAGTATTCAAAAACTGGCAGAAAAACCAGATGTGTGAGACCCACTGTGATGAGAGAAATTCCTCCCCAGTGTGCTTTGGTGAAGATCTCCCAAGGGTGATGTGATGTATGCTTGCCTCACATGCTTACTTAGCACCGCGGTTTCCTGCAAGATGCAACTCCAGTGAAGTCAATCTTTAATACCTATGGTCGTCAAGCACAGCTTCAGCTGTCACAATCACCAACTCCCAAGCTTGTGGGTATTTTAAGTTAGCAAATGTTATGTCCACCAACCACATGGCTAAATCCATGGACAGTGGGATCTAGGGAATGCTCAACCCTGCTCCCAAGGCACAGAGTCGCACCCCCATGAATGAAATCAGGCCATGTGGCTCCTGACAAGATAAAAGCATGACCTATGACCTATGACCTTCTCAAATCCTTGGTTTAGAGAAGAGTCCTCCAGTTAATGTTCCAAACAAATGTGCTTGTTCTCAATGAGCAATCAAAACCACACTGAGATGCAGGTGCTGGGCAATTAGCTGGGCTCTCACGCCACAGTTCATTCCTGCTTAAGCCTCCAGGCTTTTGCTACTCACATCTGTGTCCCACAACATTTACAAACTACTACATGGCACAGACTTGTGGGATAACTTACAAAGAGGTGGACACGAGCATTAATATTCATAGATAATAGTCATATTTTAATATATAATTTAATTTTGATTATATGATTTGTAATTTAGTCAATATTATTTAATAGAATATATATGTATGAATGTAAATGCAACAGGCTTACTAAAATTTGGCTAGAGTCGGGATGACCCTACTTCCCACTTGCCCAGGGCAGTCCCAATTCAGGCCAGTAGTCTGAGAATAGTACCACCCTCCTTCACTCTCACACGTGTCCCAGTATGAATAATAAAGTATACAGTCATCTTGGCTACAGTGATAGCCCTGCCTGTGCAATCTTTCCTTCTCCTGCAAGACACAGTTTGAAACTAAAAGGACCAACTCCATTACAAAATTTTTTATCACAAAACTATCATCAGTACTAAGAGCTTTGATTCTACAAGAGCCATATACTCTCAGAGATGTCTACACTGAGTTAAGTATTTCCTATTGTAACTAGGAACCAGAAACCTCATATTCTTTCTAGATTAAAAATATGATTTCAAAGTAATCTTTAGAATGCTTATAAGTCTAAAAAGAGTAGAATGAGGAAGGAAAATAAGAGATACCAGAACCACCTCAAAGATTTTCACTTTCTCAGTTATTCAATACCATTAGATATTATACCTTCCTGTTTAACCTTCTGATATTTAGAACATGTACAAGAAGATCTGTGATACTCAGTTTGTTTGACTTGAAGAGTTGCAGTTTTGAAATTTTTCAGAGTAAAAATTTTGTGTTCAAAAGCTGTATTTCAAATTTCACATCAAATGGCTTAATATATTACACTGATTCCACTGGATCATGATGATGTTAACTTTTGGCATCACATGATGAAGGAAAACTTTGGTATTGTTACTGTGGTAATTTCAGAAAATTCAGTATGCACTGATATTTCATTGACATACCTCCTGCTACTGACAGAAGAATTTGGGTAAGATGGCTTTTAAACAGTATCACCTCTGAAGTTAACCAAATACATTACAGAATGTAAGATATAATATTTTCTAATACCAAGACTGAAAAGCCTAATACTCTACCTGTTATATGATAGACAGAATTAAACCCAATTCCAAATCTTCCGACCTTCAGAGGATCATCCTTTTTCCTGCTTCTTGCTATTTCTTGAATGCCGTGCCAGTCCTCTGGGGTGAAAACCGCATTGTTGTACACATAGAGAGCTGGCCCTAGGTGTGAAAATGCGCAGGCAGGAATTCAAAAAAGATATCAGGGTGTTCTGTTCTATCTCAAGAGATCCTCTATACAAAATATCTTATTTGAAGGGAAAATAGAGAGGAGTGAATAGAGTGACTGAATTCCACACTATAATTCTGTTTTTACAATAAAAATAAAGACACACACTGAAGTAAAAATTAGCAGCAGAAGAAATATACTATTGTTGGCCAAAAATCCAAAAAGGAAAAATTAAAGGTTACTCAGATACCCAAAAACATAAGGCAAACAAGAAAATCAATCTGTTACTACTCTATGTGAAATTTGTTCTAAATAGTATATTTAAATCTTTTTTTGGTAAATGGAAAATATTTACCAAATAAATATAAAATATTTCATATATTTCATAAAACATATGAAAATATGGGCTGGGCGCAGTGGCTCATGCTTGTAATCCCAGCATCCTAACACTTTGGGAGGCCAAAGCGTATAGATCACCTGAGGTCAGGAGTTCCAGACCAGCCTGCCCAACATGGCAAAACCCCATCTCTACTAAAAAATACAAAAAATTAGCTGGGCATGGTGGCACGCGCCTGTAATCCCAGCTACTTGGGAAGCTGAGATAGGAGAACTGCTTGAACCCGAGAGGCAGAGGCTTTAGTGAGCCGAGATCGCGCCACCGCACTCCAGCCTCGGCAACAGAGCAAGACTCCGTCTCAAAAAAAAAAGAAAAAAGAAAAAGAAATATGGAGACTTGCTATGTAAAGAAACTATGTGAGATGATATGTCAATTTGTTTTAATATATAACCATTTTACTATACACACACACATATATCTTTTAACATGTTGTATGCCTTAAATATACACAATTTATTTTAAAAAATCTTATTTCATAAGGTGAAAAATAATCCTTTAGTAAGATTAATAATCACCTTGTAGTGTTTGAAGTTTTTTTATCAGCCTCTAGATTGTTCTATACAAGGCATTACTTGTATGATTTTAAAAACCATTAATGTGACAAATGTTTAAATAATACTGCAATTATACCACCTATGTAAAATAATATCAACTATCTCCAAAGTATTTCCTTCAAAAAGTAATATTTATAAAATATTTCTGCACAAAATATTTTTGGAACTCCATTTTGTGAGACCTGCCTTCAGAATCTCTAACATTCTTTGAATATATTCAACTATATTCACTCATCATACTTTAAAGATGATTAATATTTTTCGTTCAAAAAGGTACTGAAGTATAATATATACACAATAAAGTATGATGATCTTGAGGCTGCAGCTTGATGAATTCCTACAAAGCAGATGAACCTGTGTCATCTCCATCCACATGAGGTATATAGGGCACTCCCAGCACCCCCAGAAGCCTCTCCTCATCCTCCCATCAATTCAGGGACAGACATGGGGATGTGACCCAGTTTGTTTTACAAAAATGGCATGACTACTATTTTTAAAATAGTTAAAGTTGGAATGTGCAAACAGTCAAGGCTGCAAAGGCCTTCTGTGGAGTGGAGTGGGGACTCTGCAGTCAGGATGTCAGGCCCAGCTCTCCAGTTACAGCCACAGCACTTCCAGAAACTAAAGCCATCAAGGCTCCATTTCCTCATCTGCACAGTAAGAACTCTGTCCACTGCAAAAGTGCTGGGGACCCAATGAGACAGCACAAATACGGGGCTCAGCATAGAACCCAGCAGAGCAGACCCCTAAAAACATCAGCTATCATTACTGTTATTATAAGCAGTATGAGTATATGATACTGTCAGTCTTTATGTAATATATAATTTTACATATTAAATATTACAGGAATAGTAATTAAATATCTTGTTCCTACCCAACAGCTAACTTAAAATGGCTTCTAACAAGCAGTGTCTGGTTCCAAATGTCCATTAAAAGTATCTACAAAGACAAAAAAAAAAAGGACCACAAAAAGTCACAACACTGAACACCAGGCTCGAGAATGAACCTCTTGCCAGAATCTAGAAAGAACTCGAATAACTACAAGGTCTGTGGAAGGAAATTAAAAATTTCAGCAGGGGATACACGCACATGACATTACCAGGAACACAGTCCGCCTTGCCTGAAGGACACCCACCTTCCTTCCCACTGTCAACTGGAAAACTGGACAGCTGACCGCTGACCCCTTACTGCCTGCTTATAGGAAGCATTTGTTAAATTCCAAAATCATAGCCTTTCTCTTAAAAAATGCAAATAAGTAAGTGTTTTGCATGAAAAAAAAATTCCCCTCAGATCCCCACTCCCCAAGGTACTTTTTTTTTTTTTTTTTTTTTTTTTGAGACAATGTTTCACTCTTGTTGCCCAGGCTGGAGTGCAGTGATGCTATCTCAGCTCATTGCACCTCCGCCTCCCGGGTTCAAGCAATTCTTCTGTCTCAGCCTCCCAAGTAGCTGGGACCACAGTCGCACACCACCACACCCGGCTAATTTTTGTATTTTTAGTACAGGTGGGGTTTCACCATATTGGTCAGTCTGGTCTTGAACTCCTGACCTCAGGTGATCCACCTGCCTCAGCCTCCCAAAGTGCTGGGATTACAGGCGTGAGCCCCCACCCTCCAAGGTTTTTTGACTGTCAGAACTGCTGTCTCTCACCCTACAACGTCAGTGCAACTCCTGGGAAGAGGAAACATGGTGAAAATTACCCCTAGGAGTGCAACTGTCCCGGGCTCTGGGATCTGGAGCTTTCCTTACACCCTGGCTGCTCAGTGGCAGAACCAGGCAGTGCATACAGACAGCCCTCCTCAGTAAAGAAAACGAGGCCGGGCGCGGTGGCTCACGCCTGTAATCCCAGCACTTTGGGAGGCCGAGGCGGGCGGATCACGAGGTCAGGAGATCGAGACCATCCTGGCTAACACGGTGAAACCCCGTCTCTACTAAAAATACAAAAAAAATTAGCCGGGCGTGGTAGCGGGCGCCTGTAGTCCCAGCTACTCGGGAGGCTGAGGCAGGAGAATGGCATGAACCCGGGAGGCGGAGCTTGCAGTGAGCCGAGATCGCGCCACTGCACTCCAGCCTGGGCGGCAGAGCGAGACTCCGTCTCCCAAAAAAAAAAAAAAAAAAAAAAAAAAAAAAAAAAAAAAAAAAAAAAAAAAGAAAACGAGAAGTCGGGGGCAGGAAGAATCTAGTTATCATTTAATGTTTTTAATCAAGGTATAATTCTGATCATATTCATCCTGGAATTAGGAGAGAAGCAGTATTCTGCCTTTGCTGTAATCAACTCAGTCTCATTGCTTCACTCTGCCTCTATTACCAGATCAATTTTAAAATGGCCTGTATCTACTCTGATCAAAACGATGTGTTCTTGGTTCTAAAAGTAAGATAAGAAAGGAACAAACATCCTGGCCGGACATGGTGGCTCACGCCTGTAATCCAAGCACTTTGGGAGGCCGAGGTGGGAAGATCACCTGAGGTCAGGAATTCGACACCAGCCTGGCCAACATGGTGAAACGCTGTCTCTACTAAAAACACAAAAATTAGCTGGGCATGGTGGCAGAAGCCTATAATCCGAGCTATTCAGGAGGCTAAGGCAGGAGAATCCCTTGAACCCAGGAGGCAGAGGCTGCAGACAGCCAAGATCACACCACTTTACTCCAGCCTGGGCAACAAGAACAAAACTCCATTTCGAAAAAGAAGGAAAAAAAAAAAAGGAATAAACATCCTGAGAGAAAAATAAAAAGGTTGTCTGGGAAGGAAAGAGCTGGGAGCAGGCCTGCAGTCTATTTCCCCCTTTCCCCAGGGAATACCCAAGAAAGAGATGACCCAGCCAAATCTCCTTGTTAACATGCTGATGACGGACCTCTAGGCAAGCACATACACGGTGTTTACTAGGAAGAGTCCTTAGCTACTGGATACTTTACAGAAGTTGCTTATTGGAAATAAGCTTGGAATTTATATATTTAAGAGGCATAATCCCCTTGAAAATGTCACAAGTTATGTTGATTATCAGAGAAAATCATGTACATGTTTTATGACTGAAATAGCTCCCTCTGTTAAGTGCTGGTCTGTGTGCATCACTCAGAAACCAACTCCGTGAGATCCAGGCCAAGGTGTGTCCTAGTGCAGCACAGAGGGACTCTCCATGCTTCCTTCCCCTGTGTCTTGTAATCAGCTGTATCCTTGAAATCCTTAGTAAAGTGTGTTATACTGGGTGAGAGCTCTCATTCTTGTGCATGTGATTTGACAATCTGAGCCTTTTATTATCTCATTATATAAAAATGAATAAAAATAAGTTGACCTTAAGAGCTTTTGGCTGTGAAACAAAGTGCCAGTAAAGGGGGAAAGCCATGATACAAGATGACTGCTCACATCTGAATGCAAGAGAAAGATATTCTCAAATACACAAGAGCCTGGAGGGCTCTCAATAAATGTTTGTTAAGAGATCAGAGATCACTGCCACCTGCTTTTATATAATACATCCCTTTTTTTTTTTTTTTTTGAGATGGAGTCTCACTCTGTCGCCCAGGCTGGAGTGCAGTGGCAAGATCTCGGCTCACTGCAACCTCCACCTCCCAGGTTCAAGTGATTCTCCTGCCTCAGCCTCCTGAGTAGCTGGGATTACAGATATGCATCACCACGCACGGCTAATTTTTGTATTTTTAGTAGAAACAGGGTTTCGCCATGTTGACCAGGCTGGTTTCAAACTCCTGACCTCAGGTGATCCACCTGCCTCAGCCTCTCAAAGTGCTGGGATTACAGGCATGAGCCACCGTGCCCAGCCTGCATGCATTTATTTCATTTTTTATTTATGTATGTATTTATCTTTGAGACAGAGTTTCGCCCTTGTTGCCCAGGCTGGACTGCAATGGCACAGTCTCAGCTCACTGCAACCTCTGCCTCCCGGGTTCAAGGGTTCTCCTGCCTCAGCCTCCCAAGTAGCTGGGATTACAGGTGCTCACCACCATGCCCAGCTAATTTTTGTATTTGTATTAGAGATGGGGTTTCACCATGTTGGCCAGGCTGGTCTCAAATTCCTGACCTCAGGTGATCTGTCCACCTCAGCCTCCCAAAGTGCTGGGATTACAGGTGTGAGCCACCACACCCAGCCCACATTTATTTTAAATTGGCCACTTTTAAAGAGCCTATCTCTAAATATACCTATGCATAAACTCGCAAAATAATCCAGTTTCAAATGTTTTTTAAAACAAGGTGAAGTCAAGGCTAGAAGCAAAAAAATCATAGGCTCTCCTTACACTCTTACCTTAGCAGTTCCACAGCACATACCGTCATCAGTATGATACCAGGTATAAAACATTATCACATATATTATCTCATATAATCCTCAAACTATGTGGGAGAAAGATTTTCTCATACCACTTGCAGGCAAGCAGTAAGTCAGTATGAGGGTCACAGCTGCCACTGAGTGTAACAGTGCCTGGGGGGCACTACAATGGGGTAGTACTGTGTAGGATTAGGACTTAACCTGAAGTCTCTTGAATCCAATGTTACATTAAGTCACAGGCTCTTAGAGACAAGATACCTTGCAGGCTAATCCTCTTATTATAAAAATGATCTGACCTCTGTGATGACTGGCCCAAGTCACTAAGGTAGCAGCAGTCAGGACTAGAATGCACACCTGATGTTATGTCCCACACACCTCTTTTTATAGAGTATAGAAAGTACAACTTTCAAGTGACAAATGTGAGCTAAGAATGACTATATGAGACATAACAAATGCTAGATATTTAATTAACAATGTTAACTGGCCTCCTAAATCATAAAACATCTTTTTAAAAATACATGACTTAAATCTCTTTAAAAAGGTGTCTCAGAAAGTCTGACTTGATCCCACTTTTTCTCAGTAACTTTCTGTCACATACAGTCATTGACAATGACTTCAGAGGTATACTAAATTGAAGTGATGTGATCTCGGCTCACTACAACCTCCGCCTCCCGAGTTCAAGCGATTCTCCGGCCTCAGCCTCCTGAGTAGCTGCGATTACAGGCGTCTGCCACCACGCCCAGCCAATTTTTATATTTTTAGTAGAGACGGGGTTTTGCCACGTTGGCCAGGCTGGTCTCAAACTCCTGACCTCAGGTGATCCGCCCACCTCAGCCTCCCAAAGTGCTAGGATTACAGGCGTGAGCCACCGCACGCAGCCAGAGGTATACTACAATTTATGAACATTCTTTTTGACACCAAAGCTCCCCGGAGTAGAAGTGAGATATTAGGAGTCTATTGGTTAGGGTTCTTATTGGATTAATAATTTATTAGTTTATGGCTTTCTTATCATGTTTCCTTTCATTTTCCTTGTTCTCTCCTCTCCTTCAATCTTTCTTCCCACCCAACTTCCAAACAATGTCGAGGGTACTCCTAAAGCGGAAAATACACAAAAGCATGGCCTTTCACAACATCTTTCCAAATGCAGGAAAGTGTTACTATACATAAATGGTGTCCCTTTATCCTACTGATAATATAAAATACAAGTTGTTTGAATAGAATAAGAGGCTTTGGTCATTACATTGCTTGTCATTTTGAGTTTTCAGATTTTATTCTTTGTTCTCTAAAAATACCAACTGGCGGAGACACCTTCCCACCAAAAGCAGAGAAAAACATCTGAAGAAGTGGACATAAACATGCCAAAAAGTACAAATGATAATTAGACTGTTCATTAAACAAAGCATTATTAATCATTAAAAACTGCCTGTTAGTGCATACAATAAAATTTGTTCCTAATTATTGATTCTTACCCTGATATGGCGCCATATCTTTTGACCAAAGAGTCTCTGTTCCGTATTGAGTTTCATCATATAAAAATTTAACTTCTGTCGCCCCAGCATCTTCTGCATTCTGAATTAATTCCTAACCAAAAAATATACCAAAAAATAGTAATTAATAACACAGTAATCTACTGCTCATCTTTGTATTTATCTATAATATTTAAGAAGTTAATATACTTAAATAAAGGAAACCCACTATTTGCAACATTACCTTTAAGATCTGGTGACGCTACTACTGAAAGTAATTGTTACATACATGTGACAGTACGGTTGAAAAGTCCTTCTCCAATTATTTGCACTTAAATTTTGTCTTTTAATTTGCTATCACTTAGCAAATTAATCCTGGGCCCTATTTATAACTGTCTCATATTTACAATCTACCCAAAGCTTTTGTTCAAAGGAAATTATTCTATTTCCAAAAGCTGCACATATCGTCCTGTGTGGCAGGTAACTTAAGCTTGAGTGATTGCCAAAAATAGACCTTTTTTATCGTTTGCTTACTAAACTTACCTTTCCATAGAAAAACAATAAAACCAAATAGTAGCAATCTATATATACCCTTCAATTGGCTGCTTTCTTGAGAGCCTGAGATATAAAAATGTCTTTGTCCTGCACTAAACTGAAAGCTTCCAGATGGTCAGGACTGACTCATTCCTTTCATCAAGAAGAAAGCACTACCATTTGTTTGGTGAATGGTGGGTGAGTGGAAGGGTGACCAGCTCCCCGTAATGTAGAAAGGAAAGGGCAAACTGCAAGATTTGCCTCAACAAAATTTCCAATCCTAACAACCCCAATCACTTCTGCACACCTACTAAAATCACGCTGGGCTCCGGTCAGTTTGAAGGGAGCTCCAGAATCTGAATCAAGAATCAGCTCCTAGATCCAACCCCATGATCATCAAAAGAGCTTTTTTACTTCCCCAGAGCCTTGGGATCACTAAATTGGAGGTACAGATGGGCAAAAATTGAAGAGCACTTTAACTGATACTACAACAATGTCAACAGTGATGCCTACATCAGAGTAGAGAGGTGGTACGATGACTACATGAAACAAAATAACTACAAGGAGACTGAGGAAGCAGAAGTGAAAAGTCAGTTTTGAGATTGTGCTCAGTTCACCCAGTGCATCCCAAAGGGCTGGAGTGTGGTAACCACCAGCTGTTCCACCCAAACATGAACAGCTAAGTCATGCCTCCCGCAGCCTCATTATCAGCTACTGATTCTTCCTTGTTACATAACTAACTATTTCTCATGGGATTTTAATTTTTTAGGCCTCATTCAATCCCAGAGAATCCCTAAAAATTAACAATCTTATTTACATTAGGATATTATAATAATATGAAGGATGGAAATAAGAATTAAATAGGTAGTGAAACACAATGTTAACTTACAAAATGATAGCACTTTAGATGTTCGACCTTGTTTTCATTCAGGTATCTATTTATTATTTATGTGTACTTTAGGGAGCAGAGAAGCAGAAAACTAAAGATAAAATCTAAGTCCCAGGTTCCACTCATTCTCAAGTTGAATAAAAAATAGGATAGGAAGCTTTTCCCCTAAATTGCAATCCTGAGAGATTGTTTGTAAACTAACTCTGGGAAACAGCAACAATACATTTTGTATTTGGTCTTGGGCAAGCCACTAAGATCTCTGGACCTGTTTCAGCAAACACAAATACCATAGAAGGTGGTGGTGTAGGTCTTGGTGATTTCTAAGACTCCTATTAAATCTAAAACAGTCTAATTCTACTACAACATCCAAGGAGCAAAGATTACATTGAACTGGCTACAATACAAATATATCTATAAGAAGCAAAGCAGAAGGCGTAGCCCTCAGCTGTTTGCCATAGACCTTTCTCATTTCTCAGCAAGGATCCCACTCGCTCACTTCTGAACAGATGACAACCTACTCCTGTTACCACTATACCTTTATTTTAAATGTATTCTATTCACTTCTTTCTACCCCAAAACCACCTCGTAGCAATACTCTTTCCATCCTCACTTTCCTAATAAGTCAATACAAAAACTGTTTTTGAATTCGCTTTCTGTGAACCACTGGTGCCTATGCTGAAAGATGGACTGCTCCAACAGCCCAGTCTCACCATGATCACTAAAGACACAACAGTCCTCAGTGAGTGCCTACCTGAGCATGACTCTCTTAAGTTAAAAGAGACCTAGTCCTGATTCCCTCACAGTTTACAATCTAAACTAGAAAATATAACCAGGGCCAAGATACTGAAGGTAATAAACACTAAACAAGCTAATGGGAAGGAAAATGCATAACAACTGGTCTACTTTGACAATTAAGGAAGTTTCTTATTAAACACAAAATCTAATTTTTGCAGTATCTCCCATTATTGCTTTCTTTGATGATTACTGGTTTTTCTTTTTTTGTTGTTTTATTGTTTGTTTGTTTTTTGAGACGGAGTGTGGCTCCTGCTGCCCAGGCTGGAGTGCAGTGGCGCAATCTCGGCTCACTGCAATCTCTGCCTCCGGGTTCAAGCGATTCTCCTGCCTCAGCCTCCTGAGTAGCTAGGATTACAGGCAGCCACCACCATGCCTGGCTAATTTTTGTACTTTTAATAGAGACGGGGTTTCGCCAAGTTGGCCAGGCTGGTCTCGAACTCCTGACTTCAGGTGATCCACCCGCCTCAGCCTCCCAAAGTGCTGGGATTACAGGCATGAGCCACTGCGCCCAGCCTGTTTTTTAAAGAGTATACTCAAACTAAAAAACATATTACAAAAAGAAATAAGTAAATAAAATAATTATCCTATTAAATAAACCCTCCCAAAATAGCAAACCTCTAAAATCAGGAGTCCAATGGGCATGCATTCAAGCCTCTAATCGTAGAATGTATTTGGCTGGCCGGTTGGCTGGCTGGCTGGCTGGTTGGTTGGTTGGTTGGTTGGTTGACGTGTAAAGCCCTGCACAATGATCTACAGAGAACATTCCTGGAGCGACACTGCTGATTACAGCACCCAGTAGCTTAGTGCATTTCTTTGCCCCAGAAAACCTCACATATTTATATCAACTCCATTCTCAAATGGAGCTATACACTGCTATACACTGCAGCCACAGAGGTATAATACAGCTATTTGAATCTAGACAACATTTTAAAAATTTAAACACTAACAGGACTTTCAAGTAAATTTACTTCATCTCATTTTTATCAAAGTAAATAACACATGAACACGACATGTGCCCCACCTTAAGAATCTGTCCTCCTTCTGGATATCTTCTCAAAATGTCCTTGAGAAAATCAACAAGTGGTGGCGTTGTCTGACCAAATCGACCTAAAATACGGAGCACATTTTAAGTGAGTTAGAAAAAAAATCCCATGAATTGTCACCAATGTGTGACTTGAATCTGAGACATCATATAACTATACAAGTTATGGTTGCATATATCTCACTGCAGCACCCTGGTACAGAAATCTACCTGACGAAGCAATTCAGCAGAAAGTAAAGCAGATTCAATTTTATCAAATCTCAAGTCGTTTTGTTTTGTTTTGTTTTTTGAGACAGAGTCTCGCTCTGTCGCCCAAGCTGAAGTGCAGTGGTGTGATCTCCCCTCACTGCAAGCTCCACCTCCTGGGTTCATGCCATTCTCCTGCCTCAGCCTCCCGAATAGCTGGGACTACAGGTGCCCACCACCATGCCCGGCTAATTTTTTTGTATTTTTAGTAGAGATGGGGTTTCACCATGTTAGCCAGGATGGTCTTGATCTCCTGACCTCGTGATCCGCCCACCTTGGCCTCCCAAAGTGCTGGGATTCCAGGCGTGAGCCACCATGCCTGGCCTCAAGATTTTTAACTGAACTACAAATAAAGTCTCAAAAAATGTTCAAAAATATAATAACTATTAATTCAAAAACAAGCAGCATGGTGCAGTGGGGAGGAGTGTTGCTATTTTCCAAAGCAAATAAAACAAATGATGTTATTTTGTGGCTGCTTTGCCATTAAATAACAAGCCAGAGACAGAGGTGCCTATTATCACATTCTTAATATTCTCAAATTCAACCAGTGTTCTGACTGTTCTGAAATTCAGCAGTCACTGTCTCAATGGCTGTCCACTTCAAGTACCGTCAAGCCTTGCCTAAACTAGATATTCTTAGACCAACTGACCAGGTCACCTTCAGACAAGTGACAGGGCTGTAGGAAGAACAAGAAAATGGGAAATAATGTCTCAGATACACAGCATTTCAAAAATCTGTTTATCAGTATAAAGAAACCTCTGCTTAAAAAAGCAAAATTGTCACTATAAATTTATTTGCATCATTTTGGTACAACCACATACTGAGACCAAGCTCAAACAAGACTCTGTTTCCACAGACTTCTATCCCACCCATTCTTTTTTTTTTTTCAGACGGACTCTCCTTCTATTGCTCAGGCTGGAGTGCAGTGGCGCAATCTCAGCTCACTGCAAGCTCCTTCTCCCAGGTTCACGCCATTCCCCTGCCTCAGCCTCCTGAGTAGCTGGGACTACAGGTGCCTGCCACCATACCCAGCTAATTTTTTGTATTTTTTAGTAGAGATGGGGTTTTACCGTGTTAGCCAGGATGGTCTGGATCTCCTGAGCTTGTGATCCGCCCTCCACAGCCTCCCAAAGTGCTGAGATTACAGGCGTGAGCCACCGTGCCCAGCCTATCCCACTCACACTTCTTTTTTTTTTTTTGAGACGGAGTCTTGCACTGTCTCCTGGGCTGGAGTGCAATGGAGCGATCTCAGCTCACTGCAACCTCTGCCTTCCGGGTTCAAGCGATTCTTCTGCCTCAGCTTCCCAAGTGGCTGGGATTACAGGCGTGTGCCACTACACCTGGCTAATTTTTTCTATTTTTAGTAGAGACAGGGTTTCACTGTGTTAGCCAGGATGGTCTTGATCTCCTGACCTCGTGATTCGCCTGCCTTGGCCTCCCAAAGTGCTGGGATTACAAGTGTGGGCCACCACACCCGGCCCCCACTCATTCTTATAACTAGCTCCATCCACGCTTGTCTTCCTCTGGCCCTGATGTCCCCTCACTCTATCCCAATGGGATATGATTTCATTTCATTTTTAAAACATAATCTTTAAAACAGCTTTATTGAGTACAACTCAAATACAAAGCACTGCAGATATTTATTTTGCAACTTGATGCATTTGGAGATAAGTACGTACCATGAAACCATCAAACTATCATTGTCAGTGCCATAAACTTATCCATCATCTCCAAAAGTTTCCTCCCATCTCTTCTGTTGTGCTTTATTAAACTTTTATGGTTAAAAGTAATTAATATCAGATCTACCCTACCCACTTAGTAAGTTTTTAAGAATACAACACAGTATTGTTATTCATGGGCCCTGTACTGTATAGAAGATCTCCAGATCTTCTTTATTCATATAGCAAACTTTGTACCTTTGGCCAATGACACCCCATTTCTCCCTGCCTCCACCCTCTGGCAACCACCATTCTACTCCCTGCTTCTTTGTTAAAACTCAATCTCGGCTGGGAGCGGTGGCTCACGCCTGTAATCCGAACACTTTGGGAGGCCAAAGACGGTGGATCACTTGAGGTCAGGAGTTCAAGACCAGCCTGGCCAACATGGTAAAACCCTGTCTATACTAAAAATGTAAAAATTAGCTGGGCGTGGTGGCAGGCACCTGTTTTCCCAGCTACTTGGGAGGCTGAGGCACGAGAATCACTTGAACGGAGGCTGAGACACGAGAATCACTTGAACCCAGGAGGCAGAGGTTGTGGTGAGCTGAGATTGTGCCACTGCACTCCAGCCTGGGCGACAGGGCGAGACTCAGTTTCAAAAACCAACCAAACAAACAAACAAAAAAACTCAATCTTTGTGCAACCCAACATGGTATATACTTCTGGTAAAGTCAATATTATACCTCCCCCTTTTAAGCCTTTTGATTGAAGGTTTACAAAAAGATGACAATTTTTGAAAGTCAGATCTCCAATCTTGATCCAGTCAGATAACTGAAAAAAAAGCAAAAGAAAATGTATGAAAAGCAATATAGTCTCTAATACTGTAAATTCAAGACATTATCTCAAATTTTTTCACTTAAGTAATGCTTGTGAAGTCTTCTTATCATGAAGGAAGTTGTCTGGAGAAGTGAATATTCCACGGAACAGAGATTTAGTCAAAAACTTTATTTAAAAATTTAAGGGACTAAAAGATTTTTCGTTAATTACAAATAGATAAAAATACATACATTTCTCCATTAACGTAATTTAAATTTTTAAATGATGAATCGGGATCATTAACATAAACAAAATCATTCTTCTGATCAACATTTCCAAAGTGTATTGCTCATAACAGAGCTCCATGAGACCTCAACACATATTACAGGACCAAAAAAAAATTGTTTTTAAATTAGTTTAGATGAATAATAATATGATTGCATAAAATAAGCTGGCTCTAAGTTGCTACCTACACAATGTTTCTTAAGTTTAAAAACAACTGAATGTAAACAGCATATTGTTTAGGTTACGTATTCAGGCTACACACACAGACATATATGCACATATATACAAACATAACACATATCCATACATACGTAAGTATACACACAAATGCACACATTTATAGAACTATTAAAACTACCAAAAAGGCAAGAGAATAATCAGCACAAAGGGGTAAGGGAAGACGGACAGGAATATAGGCTGGGGAGAAGATGCACAGAGGTAAGTACTAACACTGTTCTTGTTCTCTGGTTGAATGACATCATCATAAATGATCATTCTATTGTTAAACAATTATTAAAAGAAAGCCCCAGCCTGGGCAACACAGTGAGATCTGTCTCCATTTGAAAAAAAATTTTTTTTTAATTTGTGTACAGTTTAGTTAATTCATTTTTAATTGGTGTATAATAGTCATTAATATGTCACAGAATTTGGGTTGTTTCTAAATTTTTGTTGTGAAGAATGGTCCTCCTGCCGAAGTACCTGTGCAAAGAGTGAACTAGTTTTTATAGGCTTGCTTTAAGGTTTAGTGGGAATACGTGCATGAAAGTATTTATAATCTGGGACCTGTAATAGCATACTCAGTTTTGTGTTCTAGAGATGGAGACTAGCATGAAAATGATGTACAGAAAGTAAGGAGACCAGGACAAATCCCTCATGCATAGAACAGTATCTGTAACACAGCGGCTCAATAAATGATAAGCATATTCTCAACACATTTTACCAAAACACAGAAGGAGCAATGTGCCCAGCATCAGTTACTATCTCCAGCCTGACCTCTCTCCCTTGAGTTTCAGTTCCAGATTTGCAGCTGCCTACTGAACATCACTATCTAGCAGAGACTTTAGAATTGGTTAGAATTAGCTTTATCCCATTCATACTAGAAATAGGAAATCAGTCCCCAACACATGAATTAATTTGGCAACTGTTACATATACACAGGCAGGACAGGAAGTAGGACCTAAGGCACCCACCTCTCCGTTTCCTAGTTTCCCAGATGCTTCTTTATGTCTCACCAACAGCTGAACTATATATAAAAGCAAACTGGTCACCATACTTCCCCCTCTGTATGTGCTTATCTCTGATGATTACGTCTTTATTTTCTTGGTCTGACTCAAAGCTTGCCAACGTCCTTGGCAAGACCTTCCAACTTATTCTACACCCATCCCCCACATCCACATCCATTTGGTACCAAATTGTGGCAATTTTGACTTTTGCAAAGTCTCTTGTATATCCTTTCCTTTGGTTTCACCTTTACAGCCACAGTCCAGAACCTCATCACCTCATACCAGGACGAAAGGGTCCTACTTAGACCCCTGTCTACCCACACCCCCAATCCCAAACAGTCAACACACCCTGCCACTTTCACCATCCCATATCCATGCTTTGCAGGGACACCTGCAAAAACACTTCTAAATGGCAGGGCTAGCCACAACGGAGGCTTTCAGTGTGACCACATCTAGGGGACAAGATGATCAAGTAGAACCAGAGGAGGAACCAAAGAAGTGGGTATAGACCCAGGAGAGGAAGGTTAAGAGATGTGGGCAGGCATAGAGAAAGGAGTAAGAATGACAAACTGCTCCTTCACAAGTCTGCCTAAAGTCCTCAATCAGCCTCTCCAACTGCCACCAAGAGGTCCATTCCTTCCAAAGAAGCTAAGGCTATGCTGGGGTGAGGCCCTCACTTCATCCAGCAACTAGCACCCGGTCCAGCAGCACAAGCCCGGCACTCAAATGCCTCTGTCTCAGCGGTTGTAGACTTCACTAGGCCCTCATTCTACACTACGATGAGGTGTCCATCATGGAGGTTAAGATCAAAGCCCTCATTAAAGCAGTCGGGGGGCTGAGCGCAGTGGCTCACGCCTATAATCCCAACACTTTGAGAGGCCGAGGCAGGCGGATCATGAGGTCGAGAGACGGAGACCATCCTGGCCAACATGGTGAACACCGCCCCCCCGCCCCGCGCCGCCTCCCATCTCTACTAAAAATACAAAAATTAGCTGGGCGTGGTGGCACACGCCTGTAGTCCCAGCTACTCGGGAGGCTGAGGCAGGAGAATCGCTTGAACCAGGGAAGCGGAGGTTGCAGTGAGCCGAGTGTTGCAGGCACTGCAGCCTGGCGACAGAGCGAGACTCCGTCTCACAAAAAAAAAAAAAAAAAAAAAAGGAAAAAAAGCAGTCGGGGGATTTGCTGAACCTTTTTGGCCTGGCTTGTTTGCAGAGGCCCTGGCCAATGTCAACACCAGGAGCCTCCTCTGCAATGTAGGGGCTGGAGGACCTGCTCCAGCGGCTAGGGGTTCATCCACAGGCCAGTCATGCCCCTCCACTGCCGCTGCTCCAGCTGAGCACAAGGAAGTGGACGCAAAGAATCTGACGACTCTGGTGATGACATGGCTTTGGACTTTTTGACCCAACCTGTTTTACAGCATGTTCAGTAAAAAGCTGAACTCTTTAAAAAAGTAAAAATAAATAATAAAGACTTCAATCAAGTCAATGTCTGCATGCCAACGAACACCTTGGGGAACTGATCAGAAAGACTGATGAATCCCCCGAGGAGCATGAAAACAGGTAATAAATGTGTGTCAAGGAGGGCAAAGGACTAGAAAACTGACTGAAGTACACAGAAGGTCAGGATTACACTGAAGCAGGAAAAATCACAGATACCAACTACTTCACCAATAATATTTGTATCGAGTAGTAAGGAAATTCAACACTTGAAATGTCATCCTATACGCTCAAGTATTCCTTGTATTATCTGTTCAACTCTTTGTGACTCTTTTAAATGCTGGAAATGATGTTATCACATGAAGATGTTTATTAGAAAAAAAAATGTTTTAAAAGAGTTAACTGTCAGTAAAATGTCTTCAACTGAACTCCCCCTTTAAGAAAGCTATAGAATTTTAACCAATCTTAAAGAATACATAACAATATTCTTGTTTTCCAAAATTTTCTGACCTATCGAGTCAACCTATCACTTTAACTTTAAAAGTTTTAGTATGTTTACTCCCCAAGATAACAGGTTCTATATTAAATTATGTCTAAAGATTCTTTCAGTGCCAAATTTCTGTATCAAAAATGGAGAAAGAACTTCCAATATATCAAAGGTGAAGATATTTACCAACATTCTACTTAAACTTATTACATAAATAGAAATAAATGAGTAATGATTAAGTCACTTCATTGATGATGTCTAAAAAAAAAACTTCTGACTCCAATGTCCACCAAAAAAAATCTCTGAATTTCAGAAAGTGAAGATTCTGATGAAATGATGGGGTTCGGGGTGGGGGATGCAAATGGAAAAGGCAAGTGATGAAAAGCCACAACTCAGGACAGGCACAGGCGGCCACGCTGCCGGAGTCATTCGCGCCGCCCGCGGAAACCTGCGTCGCCCACCCCGGGCCCTCGACGCCCACCGTTCCTCCGCGTGGCGGAGCCCAGCCCAGCGCCCCCGGCCACCGCCTACCTCGCGGCCGCCGCGCCACAGCCGCTGCTCCGACACCGGGAAGCCGGTCTCCGCGAAGATACGTTCCTTCACATCGCGCACGGTCCAGGACGCCAGCGCCGCGACGGTCCTGCAGCCCACGCAGCCGGGGAGCACGGTCACCGGGACCCACCTGTGGAAAGCAGAGGGACGCTCAGTCGGGCTGCGGCTGCCACCCGCCCGCCCAGCGCCCGCGCGGCCTCCGCCCGCGTTACCTCTCCCACATCGCGGCGCGGCAGGCGCCACTAGCGCCCGCCCCTGACGCCGGCGCCCGATCACGGCCGGCCCTGCCGCGCCCACAGGCCCCGCGCGGGCCGGGAGGGCGGGATCCGCATGGCGCAGTCCCGTACGCAGCAGCCCGCGCCGAGGAGGAAACGCTAGAGGAAGCCGCGGCGGCCGAGGAGCAGGCGGGGGCGGGGACGGCGCGCTCCCGGCCCACTCCGGGCCCTGCAGGCGCCGCCCGCGGGGACACGCCCACCCGCCGGGACCGTTAGCTGGGGATCCGCCCCGCCCCTCCCGCCAGGCCCCGCCCCCAGGGAACGGCCATCCAGGCCCTGCCCAGTCAAGTTCTGTCTTGCCCAATCCGGACAGTTAGCGAAGGAGCCGCCCCGCCCCACTCGCCCACCAGGCTCCGCCTGCCAGGCCCCGCCCCGCCTGCAGAGGCGCCTCTGCCAGAAGGCAAACCCAATAAGGGTATACAGAGCGTACAGCTAGAGGACAGGTGCGTTGTCCCTTTTAGAGCTCAACAGTGCATTGAAATGCAGAACTAGGCATTTCTAGGGCCTGTGTCTCCTTGAACTCTAATGACTTTCATTCCATGGAAGCATCTCCAGTAAGATCTATAGTGGCCTCCGAGAAGGGAACGTGCTGGTTACAGAACACAAGTGTCTTCCACGGTTTCGTTCTGTGCTCGGTTTTTGAGGCACAGAAGTAGGATCAGTGGCTCAGTTTGCTGGAGGAAAGAGAGCCAGCAGCAAAGTAAGATCAGAATGCACATAAATATATCCTATGACACGTTAAAAATATTTGTAACTTATTTTGGCAATATTATATTGTTGGTAGCCTGAATGTCTTCCCATCACAACCGCAAGCTCCTTGAAAGCAGGAACATGAGTCTTAAGAGTTGATGAAATCGCCCCACGATAAGTAAAGTTGCCATGTAATTTGAAAGTGTGTGGGGCTTAGAGGCTTGGGGGAACCTCAGGCTGTTCCTTTGGCTTGTTTCTCTTAGGTATATATGATACACATTGCAAAAAAAAAAGTGACATCTATTAAGGCAATTCAAAGGCTACATCATGAACAAGTAAACTTGTGTGCTCCTTATTTTAAATACCTTGAATAGAACAGAATTAAATTTTAGAGTTGCCCCAAAAAAATAGATAATAAATTGCCACTTCTCCCTTCCCCCCAAAAAAAATTATTACTCAGAACTCATCATCAGTAGTAAATACAGAGAATGTTCTACAGCTGTTCCATCTCTCTTACCATAGTTAAAAAGGGAATGATAGAAGTCATGCATGCCTCTTCCTACTTGGGAGAGGTAAGTAAGTATGCTCCATCAATTGGAGGAGAATATGGTGATTCAGTATAAAGACAAGGCCAGAAAGCCCTAAGGGCCAAATATGTACTTCTTGGCTGGGTGCAGTGGCTCACATCTGTAATCCCAGCGCTTTGGGAGGCCAAGACGGGTGGATTACTTGAGGTCAGGAGTTCGAGACCAGCCTGGCCAACATGGTGAAACCCTGTCTCTACTAAAAATACAAAAATAAGCTGGGTGTGGTGGCACACACCTGGTTTTCTTGTTGGAAAAACTATAAACTCATCATAGAATTTGATGGAGTAGTGAATCATCCTACAATATGGGTGACCCTTGCAGACATTCTGCTAAGTGAAAGAAGCCAGTCACTGAAGACCACATGTTGTATGATTCCATTTATATGACACGTCCAGAATTGGCAAACCCATAGACAGAAAGTAGATTAGTGGGGCTGTGGGGGGAGGGAACGAGGAGGCAGTGCTAATGGGTGTGGGGTTTCTTTGGGGGATGGTGGAAATGTTCTGGAATTAGTGGTGCAATGTGCACAATTTTTTGAACATCCTTAAAACCAGGTGAATTGTACACTTTAAAATGGCAAATTTTATGGTATGTGAGTTATACCTGAAAAAAATTCACAATGTAGCTGATGTGAATGCAAAGGCTTTTCCTGGACCACCTCTGGGAACAAAACCATTTGAATGAAAACACGGAATGAAAAACCTCGGTTTTTCCGTGGAGCCTGGTGGTTGGTTTGTTCATTTTACTCTCTTCCTGCAATGTACTCAGTCCACTACCAGAGTGGTCAGAACAGACATCTTTGCTCCCAAACAGATACATCAGCAGGATAAAATAAAATCTTCTTATCCTGTCCACGCCCTCCATCCAGTGCCCTCCACTTGACTTTCCTACCCACTACATTTCCTGCCAGGCTCCAGCACATCACATTCGCTCTCGGAGCTCTCCTGTGTGGCCTGTGCATATGTGTTCCTTCCTTCCCCGGTGCCCACTCCTCCTTCAGATTCAACCTCAGCCCCAGCATCTGTGGTGGGAGTGACAGATGCTTCAAGAGGCATTAGTGCTGCGAGACTCCCGTCCAACGCCTGGCCCACTCCTCCTGGCCTTGTCTCCTTCTGAGCCAGGAGTGAACCCAGCACAGGGCTCCTGGATTCCAGCTCCAACATCCCTGCCTGGCACAGAGTAGTCCCAAGAGTAGATCCTCCGTGGGATATCCCAGTGGTCCAGATGGAATTTATTGGACAGGCCAGATTCAATTACCATGTGCCAGAAAAATGACAAAACTTTTCTTCTCTTTGTGCTCAGGTAGACACAATTGCTTCGCTTTTATTTTTAGCGACATTAAACATGCTTTGGGAAATGAGGTCATGTTTCTGAGTTAGCATTCCTGCCTTTTCTCCTTCCAAAGAGGGCATTACAAATTCCCTAGAGTGCTGTACAAAATAGGAGAAAACAGGATTGTACAGATTTTACATGGTGCTTTTGAGTCTACTGGTCATTTTAATGAGAGTTTGTTGTTTGGTTGCCAGAAATCCTGGGTTATTCAAAGACAGCTTTGCCAGAGAAAATTAACCAGTGAGGGCTGGAAATACAGTCATGCTTACATAAGTCAGTGAGTAATGCGAGAGGACTTAGCATTAGAAAGGAAAAACGTGACTCAGGCCCCCGGATAGTGGAGGGACACATCTTGAGCTGCACCCACCATTTCAAGGAGTATTAAAACCACATGAGGTTTTTCAGTTCCTCTTACGTCGATCACCACCTTTGATTAAACATCCTCTCTTGCAAATTTTTTTTTTCTTTTTTGAGACAGAGTCTCGCTCTGTTGCCCAGGCCTCTGCATCCTGGGTTCAAGCAATTCTTGTGTCCCAGCCTCCCGAGCAGCTGGGATTACAGGTGAGCACTACCATGCTTGGCTAATTTTTGTATTTTTAGTAGAGACAGGGTTTCGCCATGTTGGCCAGGCTGGTCTTGAACTCCTGACCACAGGTGTTTCCGCCCACCTCAGCCTCCCAAAGTGCTAGAATTACAGGGGTGAGCCACCACGCCTGGCTCTTGCAACATTTTATAGAAAATACGGAAAGAGAGTGCGCTGGCTATAGCAGCATGTAGATTAAACTGAATGCATGCTAATAATTAGTGTATTTTAACAGAAGCTCAGCTCTAGATACAATAGTAGGAAACTTATCATATAAACTTGTGAAACACTCCATCATAAAACTGAATACACTGAAAAAAGGAAATAATATAAAAAGGGAATAGAGTAAAAAATGCCAAAATACACTCTGATGCACTTGTTCCTTTTTTCTGTCTTCCAACTCTTGCTACTCTTCCAGTCAGTTAATATCCCTTCTGCTTTTCCTTTATTTTTCTGAGTTGTTCCTGACGTTCTGCCCCTCTCCCTCCTCTACCAGACTCCCTGGTAGGGAATCGAGGGTGTGACCCCAGCTCTCGCGCCTGCTGCTGGGAAAGCGTGGACAGGTCACAGCTCTAAACTCTCTTTCTCACCTGTACAGCTGGACATGGTGCCACCTTCCTCCCAGGCTTATTGTGAGGTGGCAGGAGGCACTGACCTGGGAGGTGTTCCTCTCCTGTTCATTCACGTCATAAAATGTGAAGCACCTACTCAGTGCCAGGCACTGGTGTCCCGACAAAGAAGCCTGGTGCCTGTGCTCGGGGACTGCTCACCTCATGGCACAGCAGCCAGGCAGGAATTACACGAGGGTGGGCTCCTCACGCTCCCCTCACTCTGGGCCTCTTACTCTTCCTCTCCCTCTCCTTCTGCACTGGCATCTGAACACCCAAGGCCAGTGCTGGAAAATACAGGGAGCAGGCAAAGGGATTCTTGAGCGCCTCAAATCTCTTCACCTCAACCTCACCTCCCTCTCCTATGTGCCCTACTCTTTTCTCCACCCTGTCCCCAATTCTGTGGTGTTCAGTAAACGTTAACTGTGCACACTGCTTGTGGGGCAGACCCTCTGTGGGGTGCTGGGAAATTGAAGATAATGGGAATAACAGCAACACCTCTGCTTGTAAGGAGATTGAAGAATAGGATGATACACAAACATAAATATAATTTCAACATAAAAGTGAGAGTCCTAAAGTCAAGGAAACCTATCTAAGACATTAGTTGCTGCCAACTGCCCAGATATTGTCTTCTATGAACAGGGCTTCCCTGGGCTACCACCATGGCTTTATGCCCCAGGCAGGACAGACACTGCCTTCCTGCTTGGTCTTACACCTGGAATGAAATCTCTTTTTTTCTTTTCTTCCCTCATTGTTTTTATCCCCAAGCACATTCCAGAGCTCAGCTCCCAGCCTGATCTACCTGTCACATGACATCGTTGATTCTTCCCATTTGGGCCACACTATTTCCTCAACATCCTTCCTGCTCTTGAGGAAGGTCTCACCCCACAGTGGCCCTGGGATTCCCTCGTGTGTGTGTGTGTGTGTGTGAGAGAGAGAGAGAGAGAGAGAAAGAGAGGGAGAGTGTGTTTACAAAGAGAACTGACTTCCCCCACCTCTTTAGAAAGGATGATGCTGACTGGGCAGCTGTCAGCAGCACTTACCATTCTCACCGGCCTTGGTAGTGCCCTCTGAGCACTGCTTGCTTCTTTGCACAGGAAGGAAACCAAAGGGCTTTCTTCACAACCAATACCTAATACCTCTTCCAAGTTTATCTGTATTTTAACAAAGGATTTTAATTTCTGTATGGGGCGCTGGGTTCCTATTTTGGAAAAGTCAGTCCTGCAACTGTCTCTGAAATAATAGCCACAAAATCATTCATTTTAAGCTCCAATTGGGAGGGTGAGAAACTCGAAACCAAGCCTAATAATAATAACAACAATAATAATAATAATAAAGCTGTCACTAGTTGAGCACTTAGTAGGCATCAAACACTTCTTCATCTTAAATGCTTTACAAACACTATCTTATTTAATCTTCACTAAAATCCTATGAGGCATTATTGTTTCTACTTTACACATGATGAAAGACAGAGTCAGGAACGTTGTAATTGCCCAAGACCACACACAGGGCCATGACCTAACTGTGCTCTGAACAAGCTGAAAGCCTTTAATCACTGTACATATCCCCATATGCAGCAGTTATTGACGTAACAGAGAGATTTACCCTGAAGAAAAGATGACCCGAGGGGACATGCTATACTCTTCAAATAGGAGAGTGGCTTTCATCTGTAAAAGTTTCTGTGGCGCCAGAGATGGACAAATTTGGGGTTCATTATTTTAAAAATTCAATAGTTGGAACAGTACTCATTTTAACTCATTTATCACCAAATAGGTGTAGAACCCGTCACATCCACACTATTACAGTCAATTCCCAGATAAACCTGAAAATGAGACATTATCATCCACCATCATAAATCATGACGCAGGACCCAAAGATGGTTTGTAATTTGTCTAAAGTTCTTTGCAAATGCAAGTGTCAGGATTGGAACCCAGGGCTCCACTTGATTTTCCCTAAGCTGTGCTGCCCGCAGCTTTGGAGTAAAGGGACTGAAATCAACCCTTTGCTTGAGATTCTAAAGATCATGCTCAGCGCTCATCAGGGCCCAGTGTCCTGAGGTCTCTCTTCAGGCCTGTCACTGTCTTGTGCTCTCCAGCACATGGCAATATCACAGTCTGGCTGGACGTGGGCAGCACGAAGCACACACACACACACACACACACACACAGGCAAACACTCTGGCTGGATGTGGGCAGCACGAAGCGCGCGCGCACACACACACACACACACACAGGCAAACACTCCTACTAGTCTGCACAGGATCAATACACAAGCATGAATTATAGAATAGAGATATATACCTTCAGCAAAAAGGGTGTGATCTTACACTTTCTACTTCTTTTCAGTTACTGACAGTCACTTGAGTTCTGCCCTTTATTTTGTTTTGAGGTGCTGTCTCAGATAGAATCCCTAGACATTGATTCGATTAAACTAACATCCTCTGGTCAGAAGTAATTGAGAAACATGAGTTTATTTATAAAAAACAAATGGGAACCATTTGTTTTTATCATATTGTATTTTTACTATTTCTTGCTTACATTCATTAAAGGTTTTTTAAAATAAAAACAAGTTTTTAAATCCCATTTCTAAATATTTGGAGTTAGGGTGATATTGTCAATGAACAGTTCAATGGGTTATCATTACTTTATTGCTGTGCAGAGCCTTTGCCGCAGTAACTTGGAAAAATGAATCATAGAAACTCCATCCACAAAATTACAGATTTTTGCATTTGTGAAGACTAACACCCAATTTATTTTCTTTGCCTATTATTAAAAGAGGAGCATGCTACAGTCTTCCTCATACAGAAAAGATTATAAACGGCTGCACACATTTGCTGTTCTCTAGAACAATTATAGTAGTTGGCAGGCATCCACCACTGGAGGGGACACAAAGAAAACGCCAGTTAGAAATAGGTCAGTGGAGGTTTTTTTGCTTTTTGTTTTTTGTTTTTTTTGAGATGGAGTCTCGCTTTGTTGCCCAGGCTGGAGTGCAGTGGTGTGATCTCGGCTCACTGCAACCTCTGCCTCCCAGGCTCAAACAGTTCTCCTACCTTAGCCTCCCGGGTAGCTGGGATTACAGGCACCCAACACCATGCCTGGCTAATTTTTTGTAGGTCAGGGGAGATTCTGAAGGAAAATTAGGAACGGATCCATAAAAAGCAAAATGGATTTTATGTGATTACAATTGAATTGAAGCTTCATCTGTTAAAATCTTACATTTTGCTCATTTCCCAAACCATTTCAAATGTTCTCTTGATAGAGATGCATTGGATATATTAAATAGTTATAAAATGAAAAAAATGTTTATTTACTCATTAATTATAAAAATGGATGTTTCTGAATCATCAAAAATGAATTTTTTAATCGGGGAAGCAAATAATAATATTCAAATGTATATTTCATTTAGAACTCAACAAATCCTAAATCTAAACAAATCATGATTGTTCACTATTTCTATAATCTTTATAACTATAATGGCTAAGTAATTTACATAAAGAACTCAAAAATTTGAAAATCATTTAGGGCAGAGAGACATATTCTTTGTGTTTTGTTTTGTGTGTGTGTGTGGTTTTTTTTTTTTTTTTTGAGATAGAGTCTAGCTCTGCTGCCAGGCTGGAGTGCAGTAGTGTGATCATGGCTCACTGCAGCCTCAAACTCCTGGGCTGAAGAGATCTTCCCACCTCAGTCTCCTGGGTAACTGGGACTATAGGACTACAGGCATGTACCACCATGCCCAGCTAATTTTTTTTTTTTTTTTTTTTTGGTAGAGACGAGGTCTCACCATGTCGCCCAGGCTGGATAGAAAACATATTTTTAAATTCATTGGTAATTAAAACTGTGATGTGTATGTTTGGGTTTTAAGCCTTTGTCACTTTTTCAGTTTTCTGAATATTTTCCAATTTTGGTTTAAATAATCTGAAAATATTATAGCTACAAAATTAATATTGCAAGTAATAAACGGTGGTCATTCTCAGAAAACCCTCCACTGACACATCCAATCAGCCACCATGTCGAAGTGTTTGACCACGATAAATATCGTTTGGCTCCATTGCCACCTCCTGTTGGTATTGGCACAGCTCTCTCCTGTCCCTTACTCAGGCCACCACTCAGGGCCCCAGCTGTTCTCACTGCCCCACATCCTTTCTCCTCCAATCAACCCTTCATATTACCATCAAGTTATTGTATAATCGAGTGTGACTAAATCCCTCCCCAGCATCAAGATATTTTTAGTAGTTCAAGTTACCTGCATCGTAATGTCCAAATGTTTCCCAGCCTTGTCTCCATCCCTCCTTCCTGAACAGCCCCAGAGCTCTGCAGGCCTGTTCATGCCTTTGTACTGCTTTTTTTTGCACCTTTCTCAGCCCATTCTGTTTCCTCCTGCAGCATCTGGCTCCTCCCTCCATGTTCAATTTTGATGGCCCACCCTTGATAGCCCCATTCAAATGTCACTTCAAAATTGTCTCTCTCCCCCCAACACTGTTTAAGGAAAAACGGCAATAAGTCCAGGACAAACGACGCTTATGTCTCCTTTCTTACTCTCTCTGAATACTTTGTATATCCACCCATCCCAGCTCTTTCCATATTACACAAACCACATATTTACTTGCTAAGTCCCCCTCTGGAGACATTCAAGAGCAGAAAACATGCCTCCATATCCCTTGTTCACACCATCACCCTCTCCCCAACCCCAGTGCCTGGCACAGAACCCAGCAAATGTGTGCACAAATCAGGATGGAGATCAGTAAGAAGGGTCATCGCAAGGTCTTTCTGGGGAGGGTTGGTTAAAAAGCTAGAACTTCAGCCTTAAATCATGTAATGGAAGAATACTGATCTCATACTTAAGTGGTTAAGTGCATGAATGGGGTATTAGAAACACTCCTTCACATTTCAGGAGGTAGCAATAAAAGACATCAGAGATGGGAAGACTCAAATAACATTACTGATTTTCCACCCATCAATCAGTGCTCAGGCAGAAGAGCAGAAGGCTTTCTCTAGCCAAGCCCGTGCAAGGTGACTTCCGCCTTCGTAGACATCTTCAGCATTTAACTTCCACTCATCAGTGACTACACAGGAATGAAATGCATTTACTCATCAACTATGGAAAGTCCCTCTTGATCACGGCCTCTTGTATGTCACTCTGTGTTCCACATCATTCACTGCCAAATAAGCGAATGTAGTGATGTTCACATGTGTGGCTTGTCATGACCACTCACTATAACCACTTACCATCTCTGTACAAATTTAAATTAGGGGAAGAAAAGGGAGTCCTTCTTAACTTTTCTGCTTTGTGTTCATTTCTTTAATAATTCTCTTATTGGACAGATATTAATAAACTAGTTATTAGAGAAAGTTGTGAGATGATTTATCCTTTCACAGCAAACTCCAAAACAATTTTTCAAAGCCTAGGGAAGAGATGCACCCGTTCACTTTATATTAGTTTGGGAGATGTAATGGTGAAAAAAACATGGCCCAAGGGGAGTTGGGATTCAGACTGTGGAGGACCAGAGAATGAAGGAATCATTGGCATTCACATGCAGGATCTAAAACTTTTTCATTTTTTTGGCCAAAATTTCATTTTTTTGGCACAGGAATACCTCAGAGATATTGAAGATTTGGTTCCAAACCAGTGCAATATAATGAATATCACAATAAAATAAGTCACATAATATTTTGTTTTCCCGGTGCAGATAAAAGTTATGTTTATACACTATACTATAGTCTATTAAGTGTGAAATAGCATTATGTCTTTAAAAATGTACATTCCTGGCCGGGCATGGTGGCTCACGCCTGTAATCCCAGGACTTTGGGAGGCCGAGGTAGGCAGATCACGAGGTCAGGAGATCGAGAACATCCTGGCTAACACGGTGAAACGCCGTCTCTACTAAAAATACAAATACAGCCTGGGCGACAGAGGGAGACTCTGTCTCAAAAAAAAAAAAAAAGTTTTATCATGAGATTGCCCCAACTCAGTCACATCATCAGGCTCCACTGCTAATTCTAGTTCTTGCTGTTTCCATCACTTCTGTAGTTACTTCCTCCAATGAAATCTTGAACTCCTCAAAGTCATCCACAAGGGTTGGAATCAACTTCTTCCAAACTCCTGTTAATGTTGATATTTTGACCTTCTCCCATGAATCATGGATGTTCTTTTTTTTTTTTTTTTTTTTTGAGATAGAGTTTTGCTCTTGTTGCCCAGGCTGGAGTGCAAGGGTGTGATCTTGGCTCACTGCAACTTCCGCTTCCTGGGTTCAAGCGATTCTCCTGCCTCAGCCTCCCAAGTAGCTGGGATTACAAGCATGTGCCACCATGCCCGGTAATTTTGTATTTTTAGTAGTGATGAGGTTTCATCATGTTGGTTAGGCTGGTCTCGAATTCCTGACTTCAGCTGATCCACCCGCCTCGGCCACCCAAAGTGCTGGGACTACAGGCATGAGCCACAGCACCTGGCCAATCATGGATGTTCTTAATGGAATCTAGAATGGTGAATCCTTTCCAGGAACTTTTCAATTCATTTTGCCCAGATCCATCAGAGGAATCACTATCTATGGCAGCTATAGCCTCATAAAATGTATTTCTTAAATAATAAGACTTGAAGGTCAAAATTATTCCTTGATCTGTGGGCTGCAGAATGGATGCTGTGTTAGCAGGCAGGAAACGATATTCATCTCCTTGTACTTCTCCATCAGAGCTCTTGGGCGACCAGGTGCAATGTCAATAAGCAGTAATATTTTGAAAGGAATCTTTCTTTCTGAACAGTTGGTCTCAACAGTGGGCTTAAAATATTCCATAAACCATGCTGTAAATGGATGTGCTGTCGGCCAGGCTCTGCTGTTCCATTTATAGAGCACAGGCAGAGTAGATATAGCATAATGCTTAAGCGCCCTAGGATCCTTGGAATGGTAAATGAACTTGGCTTCAACTTAGTCACCAGCTGCATTAGCCCCTAACAAGAGTCAACTTGTCCTTTGAAGCTAGGCATTTATTTTTCCTCTATAGCTATGAAAGTCCTAGATGGCATCTTCTTCCACCAGAAGACTGTTTCATCTACATTGAAAATCTGTTGCTTAGTGTAGTCACCTTCATCAGTTATGTTAGCTACATCTTCTGGAGAACTTGCTAAAGTTTCTCCATCAGCACATGCTGCTTCACCTTGCACTTTTATGTTATAAAGATGGCTTTATTCCTTAAACCTCATGAACCAACCTCTGGTAGCTTCAAATTCTTCTGCAGCTTCCTCACCTTTCTCAGCTTTCACAGATTTGGAGAGAGTTAGACCTTTGTTTGGGTTAGGCTTTGGCTTAAGGGGATGTTATGGCTGGTTTGATCTTCTATCCAGACCACTCAAATTGATTCCTAATCAGTAATAAGGCTGTTTTGCTTTCTTATAGTTTCTGTATTCACTGGAATAGCACTATTTAATTTCCTTCAAAAACACTTCCTTTGCATTCACAACTTGACTGTTTGTCACAAGAGGCCTGGCTTTCCTGTCTTGGCTTTCAACCTGCCTTCCTCACTAAGCTTAGTCATTTCTAGCTTTTGATTTCAGGTGAGAGACTTGCAACTCTTCCTTTCACTTGAAGAGTTAGAGGCCATTATAGGGTTACTAGTTGGCCTAATTTCAATACTGTTGTGTCTTAGGGAAAAGGGAGGCTGGAGGAGAGGGAGAGAGGCAAGAACAGCCTGTTGGTAGAGCAGTGAGAGAACATACAGTTTATCGATTAAGTTTACTGTCTTATTTGGGCACAGTTCGTGGCACCCCAAAACAATTACAATAGTGACACCATAGATTAGTAATCACAGATCACCAAAGCAGATATAATAACAATGAAAATGTTTAAAATATTATGAGAATTTCCAAAATGCGACACAGAGACACGCTAACGGAGCACTTGCTGTTGGGAAAATGGTGCCAACAGACTTGCTGGATGCAGGACTGCTGCAAACCTTCGATTTGTTAAAAATGAATGTCGGCCGGGCGCGGTGGCTCACGCCTGTAATCCCAGCACTTTGGGAGGCTGAGGAAGGCAGATCACGAGGTCAGGAGATCAAGACCATCCTGGCTAACACAGTGAAACCCAGTCTCTACTAAAAAACACAAAAAAAATTAGCCGGGCATGGCGGCGGGCAACTGTAGTCCCAGCTACTCAGGAGGCTGAAGCAGGAGAATGGCGTGAACCCGGGAGGCAGAGCTTGCAGTGAGCAGAGATCGTGCCACTGCACTCCAGCCTGGGCGACAGAGCAAGACTCCGTCTCAAAAAAAAAAAAAAAAAAAAAGTCTGTGAATGAAATAAGGTATTCCTGGACTTGCCATTCTAAGGGCTTCACTTTCACTACGAAGCTGGAAGACCCTGTAGAGATTAGCTGGTCCCCTGGTCACCCTGACCGTTTCTTTTTGGTCCTCATAGACGGCTGGTTTTTAAACCATTTATCTGGGAAGTTGCCATTCACCTGTGTAGGGTGGTGGTTTGAGTTCAGGTGATGCAGCTTCTGTGATATCAGGAGTTTACCCAATGGACAGCATGGTGCAGAGAATTCAGTTCCTTAGCAGGAACTTGCAACTTAATCTGTCCCTTAAACTTTTTAATTGTGATAAATAACATCTATAAAAACTTATATGAGACAACCAATATGAAAGATTATAAGTTAGAAAATATTGGTTACTCCATTTTAAAGACCTTCGAATTAAACCACCATCAACTAAGCATAGTTTAAACAGCCAACTGATTGGATGCAGAGGATTAAGGTAACTTAATCCATGGAGAACCCACTTTTCAAATTAAAGCAATGGGCTAACAAGCCCTAACCTAACCCCTGTCCAGTGTTCCCTAAATGAGTAAGTCAGGTATCACTAGCGGGATTTACTTTAAAAATGCATAGTAACAATTCCCTGTTCCAAAATAGGAAGTAAGGTCCTCATAGATGGCTGGTTTTTAAACCATTTATCTGGGAAGTTGCCATTCGCCTGTGTGGGGTGGTGGTTTGAGTTCAGGTGATGCAGCTTCTGTGATATCAGGAGTTTACCCAATGGACAGCATGGTGCAGAGAATTCAGTTCCTTAGCAGGAACTTGCAACTTAATCTGTCCCTTAAACTTTTTTATTACAACATGATCTATGGATCCAGAGAATATGGCGGTGAGGTACTATTAAGTAATAATGTGTGTAATCATCAGAGAAATGCATATTAAAACCACAATGAGACACCACTGTACCCCAGCCAGAAAGGCCATTATTAAAATGTCAAAAAACAATAGATGTTGGCATGGATGCGGTGAAAAGGAACACTTACACACTGCTGATGGGAATGTAAATTAGTACAACCTCTACGGAAAACAGTATGGAGATTCTTTAAAGAACTAAAAGTAGATCTGCCATTCAATCCAGCAATCCTGCTACGGGGTATCCACCCAAAAGAAGAGACGTCATTATATCAAAAAGACACCTGCACACATATGTTTATCACAGCACAATTCACAATTGCAAGGATATGGGCCGGGAGCGGTGGCTCACACCTGTAATCCCAGCACTTTGGGAGGCTGAGGCAGGAGAATGTCGTGAACCCGGCAGGCGGAGTTTGCAGTGAGCCGAGATTGCGCCACTGCACTCCAGCGTGGGTGACAGAGCGAGACTTTGTCTCAAAAAAAAAAAAAAGAAAAAACAAAAGATATGGAACCAATCGAAGTCCCCATCAACCAATGAGTGGATTAAAAAAATGGTGTGTGTATATATATATATATGGTACATATAATATAAAATATATATAAAATATAAAAATATGGTGTGTGTATATATATATATATACACACACATACCACAGGCTACTACTCAGCCATTAAAAAAAAAACAAATAAAATAATGCCTTTTGCAGCAAATTTGGATGGAACTGGAGGTCATTAATTCAAAGCGAAGTAACTCAGGAGTGGAAAACCAAATATAGCATGTTCTCACTTATAAGTAGGAGCTAAGCCATGGGTACACAAAAGCATACAGAGTGGTACAGTGGACACTGGAGACTCAGAAGCAGGGAGGGTGGGAGGGAGGTGAGGGATAAAAAACTACATATTGGGTATAACGTGCGCTACTCAGGTGATGAGTGCACTAAAATTTCAGACTTCACCACTACACAGTTTATCCAAGTAACCAAAAACCACTTGTATCCCTAAAACTATTAAAAATAAATAAATAAATTTAATATAGTATTTCAGGGTGATAAAATAACAAAGAATCAGAAACCAAAAGAAAGTATCATTTGCAAATACCAAATTTTAATCCATGTATTCAAAAAATACATAACATGAGTTTTCTATGGACAAGGCATGGAGCTGAATGTCTTATATTCTTTATATATTTATTAATAAGATTTTAAATGGAAACTTGTATGTGTCAATTACCAAAGACACACCCATCTGTTAATTACTCCTTAGTACCCTATACCATTTAGCTAAAACATATATGTGTGTATATATATATATGTATGTGTGTATGTGTGTGTGTGTATATATATATATAGCCTGTGTCTTTAAGTTACAGGAAGGCTTTAAATAGTTACTGTGCTCCTGAAATGATGTGAAAGGTTACAGCTTTATTAAGTTGCCCAATGCTTATTAATGCAATTTTAGAGTTGGTTTTATAAATAGGAACTAAATGTCTACTAATCAGCATGACTACAAAATAAAACTCAGAATTGTAAAAAATATATATATATTAGTAACATGTGGATATAAAGATGATTTATTTCTGCCCACTGACCAGGGTCACTGGAAAAGGCAAACACTTAGAAAGTCGTCTTTACATCCACGTTACTAATTTTACTTAATATGGTATCTGCAAAGTACATGTGCTCTACTTGCCAAACTTCATCCTCCAAATTTAGAAAGATCTTATTCTGTGTCTCAGCTGAAAGTTTGAGCTAAGCTTTCTCTAATTTAAAAAAAGGACGGAATACGTGTACAAGGGATACGTAGTACATGATTCTCTTTGAAGGACACATTTGCTTCCATCCTCTATGCAGATAAAAGAACAAATTACAATGTCTAAAATCTGTTCTTTTTGTATTCTGCATTTAGCCATCATTTTCTTCTACTGTGAGAAGGATCGATTCTACTCTTTCTGCTTTTTGCTTCTTTTTGCAGGGAGTTGGGGGATGGACAAGGGAGCATTTTAATTTTACATCAAAATGTCAAGTTATTTGGCTGCATCTACATATGCCAGAAGTCACAATAATATGCGACCACTTTTATACAGCTTTTCTGATATTTATATTTCCTACAATTATGGAGTTTTATATTTTCTACAAATTTTCAAGGGATTTGGTTTTTTTTCTATTCACTCTACAAGGGTTTAAAAGTTATTCTTTCTACAGGGTATAGAATTTATTATTTCTATAGAACCTATTTTACTTGGTCTAGGAGCTTCTGTAGGCTTCAAACTGTGTTTGGCTCTGAAAAGAATTAGTGCTTTATTTCTGCACTATTTTTCTTCTTACTACTGTTCTAAATCACAACATACTAGAAGTAAGAATAACTTATAGTAAAGGTTCACACATAGATCATTTTTCCTGATTAATTAAAAAAAAAATCTTCAGTCTGTTTGACTCCAAGTTACCATTTCTACATGGGATTCCACCCCTAAGAGATTTAATAAATGAGATCATTTAAAATCCTGGCTGGGCACAATGGCTCACACTTGTAACCCCAGCACTTCGGGAAGCTGAGGTAGGCACATTGCTTGAGCTCAGGAGTCCTAGACCAGCCTGGGCAAGATGGCAAAACCTCGTCTCTACAAACAATATAAAATTTAGCTGGGGGACTAATTTTATATTTAGTGTGTGGGGGCACACACCTATAGTCTCAGCTACTCAGAAAGCTGAGCTGGGAGGTCAAGGCTGCAGTAAGCCATGATCATACCACCACACTCCAGCCTGGGTGACGGAGTGAAACCTTGTCTCAGAAAAATAAATAAGAAGTAAATAAGTAAATAAAATCCTAATGTGTTATACTGGGTAATACATTTGTTTTATGTTATTCTCATGAAGAAGCTATCAGTTTGTTTTTCAGTGAAGGCAGCCATCCCTCGTCGTGTCTAAAGAGCACTGATTCCAGCGCCCACAGATGTTAGGTAGCGAGCGTGTTCATGTGTTGTCATGCCCCTCATTCAGGTGTTTACACTGAGCTCGCTCTGGTGCTGCACACAGGAGTCCCTCCTTCTCCAGCCCAAACCTGCCCTGGGCCACTCTGGGCTCCTCCAGGTGACCGCCATGCTGTCTGAGAAACACTACCGCACGCCTGCACCCCTCAGTGCAGACGCCACCACAGGCCGTGCCTGGGGACCAGTGCAACACGGGGTCTCTGGGAATTGCTTTAAAATACCAACACAAGGAAAAAGGTCAATATAAACTCATGTGGTGGAATTTCAATCATTGTGGAATCTGCACACTGAGTTTGTGAATGCTCCCAGTGATATTTTTCTATACCTCTGTACATGCCTGAAATTTTTCATGATAAAATTCTTAAAAAGAGGTCAAGAGGCACGGAAGTCAGGCAAAGGATTACTGTCAATTCTGGGTGAAGGAGGTGAAGATCCAAGCATCTTTCCACAGACTCCAAATGTCTTCCCTTTGCCCCTGAGGCTCTGCCCACCCAGCTCTCCGGCTCAGGTTGGCCTCTTTGGGCAACAGGGCTGTGGTCACTTTGGCTGCAGGTGGAGTTGGCCCATAAGGAGCCCCCGCAGGAGCTGGGAGTAAGGAAGAGAGTACGGTCAGGGAATTCATGCCTCCTGCAGCGTCACCAGGGCCTGGTTATGTCCTTCAGCCCAAGGTCACTGTCCTTCTCAGGGAGCTTGCTCTACATCGGGACTCTGCCCTTCAAGGTTCAAGTAATTGCTCCTCCCCTAGTCCCTCGGGTCTAGAGGGTCATGATGCCACAGCTACTACTTTCCCCAAGTTCCAGGATGGCTTCTCATGGTTCCGTTTCCCCCTTTGCATATAAACCCATGATTGATCCTGATTGGACTGTGGGGTGCCTGACCGGTAGAATACTCCACACAGTATGATCGCCTATTCCATCCAGGAGGGAGAAAGGGAATCAAACTGACTGTGACAGGTACAGCATGCCAGATTGGCAGGAAAGTACTGCAAAGTGCCCATCAGTGTGGGTTCCCTCCTTTCCTCCCTGAGTTCCTTCATGTGCACATGGAACATGGATCCCTTACCCTTCAGAAGCTGACAGAGCCAACAATGAGTCACCTTTTGCAGACCAGATGCAGACTGCAAATACTCCAAGGAAGGGCTCGGAATCACGCATGCAGACTGACTTTCCTGTCTCCCAGGATGCAGTAAAATGGAGCCCGGAGCTGGGAGCTGAGGGTCCACCGGGTCCCCCCAACTTGACGAGGACCTCAGACGGTCAGGAGGCATCCTGTTGCCTTTTGATGACTCTTTTCCTAAAGATACTGTGTGGTACTCATCAGGACTGTAACAGGGCCCTCTCTTCCCATCTTGCATTTCCTATGTAATGGCCAAAGACACTAGATAAGCCTCTCCCCAAAACAGACTATGGCATACTTGGACATATGGAGGGATGACAGTGGCAAAAAGAAAATCCCTGAAATCAACAAAGTGGGATTAGACAGCCAGGTTTGCAACTAACTGCTTATTAGGCTGAGACAGTGGTGGACAGCACCTTTCCTAGAACGCCTGTGAAATGACAGGCACTTTGGGATGTGAGAGTGATTCACACACTTAGAAAATACAATGCCTCCAATGACTAGGCTTTGTGTTGTTTCTGGAGAAGGGAGTCATAACAACAATGGTTGCCTTTTCTTGAGCACTCATTCTGTGTCAGATACTATGTGAAGTGTTCTACATGCAAAATCCCTAACATTATTTCCTCATGATATGAAAAAAGTAACTGATTCAAGGCCACACGACTAGCAAATGGCAAAGCTGAGTCAAACCAAGGATGTCTGGCTCAAAAGTTTATGCTCTTTCCATTACACGATTTGTTTTCTCCTAAAGGAGGCGGAAGGATATTTGTTGAGAGTTTTGTTTCATTCGGATGCAGAGGTATCTAAGAAAAAGAGGAGAGAGGGAGAAGCCATAGAAGGGACAAGACAGGCCCTTCTCTCCCCTCTCCTGGCCACATGTGAAGGACTGGTTTTGAGCCTCTGAAAACATAAGAGGAAGCCAGTGTTCATGAAATACTGGGCAGGACTGAGTTCATGCATAGCCACCTCCCTCACAGAAAACACAATAAGCACAGGTATCGGGAGAGGCCATTCACCAACCCTCACCACCCCATCCACAAGTTGCAGTCACCTTGGGCTCACAGGGTAGTTGGGTACAGGGCAGTAACGTCTTTCAGAGGGCACCAGCTGCAAAGCCACGGCAGGGCCCCTGGACCAACAGGCTCAAATGGAAAGAACATGAACAAACTTGTTCCTAAGCCCATGTGAGACGTCACCTCTCCAAGGACACCCAGAAATAGCTGGGGAAGAATTTAAGCAGATGAGAGAAGCATGGAGGTTAAGGTCTTGTCAAGCAAGTTTGGAGTTTGGAGCCATGGAGATATTTGTGTAAATATGCACTGACTTTATTTATCCTCATGAACTCCTGAAACCTAGGACAGGTGGAATATGGCTAATCCACTTGTTCCTTCTTTGGGCCCTGGCTCTGTTTCTGGGTTACTGGCACTAGGTCATGGCCCTAAGCCCACATCCTCCCCTGTCCCTCATCACCCGTGTTCTCTGCTCATTTCCTTGGCTCTCTACTGCCCACCTGCTCGTCCCTGGCTGTGCTTGTCTTCAGCTACATGGACCCCACTGTTCTGCCTGCTCTCCTGAACACTGGACTCTTCTCTACCACCTGAATTTTTAGTACTCCCATTGTGATTTCATCAAAAACCTATATTTCTTCTTTGTCCCTGACTCCTGGCACACAGCACTTAAAACTCTGAATTTTCTGAGTGATAGGAGTGTCTTTTGTTATTAATAAAGAGCCCCTTTTGGCCCTACCTCAGTATTCTTGGTATTCTTTTTTTTATTTATTTATTTATTTTTTTTTTAGACGGAGTCTCGCACTGTCACCAAGGCTAGAGTGCAGTGGCACGATCTCGGCTCACTGCAAGCTCCGCCTCCTGGGTTCACACCATTCTCCTGCCTCAGCCTCCCGAGTAGCTGGGACTACAGGCGCCCGCCACTGCGCCCGGCTAATTTTTTGTTTTTTTAGTAGAGACGAGGTTTCACCGTGTTATCCAGGATAGTCTGGATCTCCTGACCTCGTGATCTGCCCGCCTCGGCCTCCCAAAGGGCTGGGATTACTGGCGTGAGCCACGGTGCCTGGCCTTCTTGTTATTCTTTAGATAGCTTCCAGGTGGGGGCTGGTGGCCAAGGGAACCAACCACGTGATTAATGGGCTGAAACTTTCAGCCTCACCCCTGATCTCCAGGGAGACGTGAGGTGCTAGAGATTGAGTTCCATCACCAATGGCCCTCTTTTCCACTATACCTTGTCCTGGGGCCCTGTCTTTGGCCTACCTATTCAGTTGTAGCAAGAATGCTGCTAAGTCAGTTTAGCAAGACTCCCCTACCTTTAATATCTGATCAGCCTGGCCTGCCATCAGCAAGAATCCCCTACCCTTGATGTCTCCCCTTGGGAATTTCCATGCATTGAACCCTCTGCTCATTGACTAGAAATCCCCAGCTCTCTTTGCCATATTGGGAGTTGAGCCCAATCTCACCCCCATTGTGTAGCAATAGCCCTAAAAAGTCTTCCTCACCATTTAAACAAATGTCAGAATAATTTGTTCTTTAACACTTACAGTGTCATGACTTGCATAGGATCAGATTCATCATTAGGGCTGGGCGCAGTGGCTCATGCCTATAATCCCAGCACTTTGGGAGGCTGAGGCAAGTGGATCACCTGAGGTCAGGAGTTTGAGACTGGTTTGGCCAACATGGTGAAACCCCATCTCTGCTAAAAATACAAAAAATTGGCCAGGTGTGGTGGCACACATCTGTAGTCCCAGCTACTCGGGAGGCTGAGGCAGGAGAATCACCTGAACCCAGGAGACAGAGGTTGCAGTGAGCCGAGATCGAGCACCTGCACTCCAGACTGGGTGACAGAGCAAGTCTCCCTCTCGAAAACAAACAAAGATTTGTCATTGGACTCCTAGACCTCTCATCTTATCATTGGATCCTTGGACCTCTCATACCCAGACACACACCTTTGAAGCCTTTTCTTCAGTTCTGACTGATTTATTAGGGATCCATTCATGAGTCCAACTCCTAAGCCAGTGCTCCAGGTAAAGACAGACTTTGATTCTTAAGATTCTGAGTATACTGTAGAAGCTGGTTTAGAGGAGTCCTAGGCTTCTCTGTTCATTTGACAGGGAGGCTGGGTCAGAGTCCTGGGCTTCCCTGTTTATTAAATATAGAGGCTGGGTCAGAGTCCTGGGCTTCCCTGTTTATTAGATATAGAGGCTGGGTCAGAGTCCTAGGCTTCATTGCTTGCAAAGTACCATTAGTTAAGAGTATGGGAGCTTCTCAGTCACTGAAACCCCCCTTCTCAAGCCCTTGATGGCTGTATGCTCCACCACTAGGGCCACTAGGGCATGCACTCACTCTGTCCACTTCCTTCCTTATGGCATAATTTTTACTAAGGATAATTTGGAACTTTGATGGCTCCCCCAAACGGGCACCTTTAAGACCTCCCCCTTCCTATCCCCTCTGCTCCTCTTTCCTCCTTTCACCACCTTTGATCTTCCCTTCAGTTCCTTTGAATCCTTTAATATGTTTTCTTTGAAACCCCTACTTCTCCACCATCCACCTGTCCACTTCTGCCAGAACTTTCCCTTCCCACTCAAGCCTCCCACCTCCCTACAATCACCGGAATCTTAGGTCTCCTACCCACATCAGGAGCTCTCAAAGGACCCCCAAAAGCAATCAGATATATGAGCAAATGAAAATCTTACAAGTCTCCTCCATAAATATTGGTGGAAAGCATTAGCGCTCGTACTGAGCAGGTAACCTTACCTTATTCTATCTGTCAGAAACACTTAGGAAGCAGGGCAAAGATGACAGCCAAGTATTTTATACAAACCTGTGAATTTTGTTTTACTCTTTTTACCTGACATGTAGCTAAAATATTAGAATGAAAGCTACAAGGTCTCTATTTGCATCTGTATGTAACTTTATATACGTATGCATGTATGTTATGTGTGTATGGTATTTTTCTACCTCTGCATGGGATTGCCAAGTTAACTTATAAAATCCCTTAAAGGATTTCTATTCACATTGGCTTAGAGATAAATCAGAACTTATATAAATTCAGGCCGGGTGCAGTGGTTCATGCCTGTAATCTCAGCACTTTGGGAGGCCGAGGTGGACAGATCACCTGAGGTTGGGAGTTCGAGACCAGCCTGACCAACACGGAGAAACCCTGTCTCTGCCAAAAATATGAAATTAGCCAGGCATGGTGATGCATGCCTGTAATCCCAGCTACTCAGGAGGCTGAGGCAGGAGAATCGCTTGAACCCGGGAGGTGGAGGTTGCAGTGAGCCAAGATCACGCCATTGCACTCCAGCCTGGGCAAGAAGAGCAAAACTCCATCTCAAAAAATTAAATTAAATTAAATTAAATTTTAAAAATACATTTAAGAAATACATGGTTTTGGCTGGGTGTGGTGGCTCATGCCTGTAATCCTAGCACTTCAGGAGGCCAAGGTGGGCAGATCACCTGAGGTCAGGAGTTCGAGACCAGCCTGGCCAATGCGGTGAAACCCCATCTCTACTAAAAATATAAAAAATTAGTGAGGCGTGGTGGTGCGTGCCTGTAGTTCCAGCTACTCAGGGGGCTGAGGCTGGAGAATTGCTTGAACCAAGGAGGCAAAGGTTGCAGTGAGCCAAGATGGCGCCATTACACTCCAGCCTGGGCGACAAGAGTGAAACTCCGTCTCAAAAAATAAATAAATAAACAAATACACTGGTTTGGTTCAGAAAGGTGGAACAACTCAAAGCAGGGGCTTCCAGGCTATAGGTAAATTTAAACACTGTCTGGTTGACAATTGGTTGAGCTTATCAAATATTATTATTTGAGGACAATTGAGATCTGGGATCAATGGAAAGGAATGTTTAGGTTAAGGTAAAGGATTGTGGAGACAAAGTTTTATTGTGCAGAGGAAGCTCTTAGATAACAGACTTCAGAGAGAGCAGGTTGTAAATTGTTTTTTATTGGACTTAAAAGGATGCCTGGTTGAGACCACCCTGGCCAACATGGTGAAACCCCATCTCTACTAAAATACAAAAAAAAATTAGCTGGGAGTGGTGGTGCACACTTGTAGTCCCAGCTACTCGGGAGGTTGAGGCAGGGGAATTGCTTGAACCTGGGAGGCAGAGGTTGCAGTGAGCCGAGATTGCGCCACTGCATTTCAGTCTGGTAACAGAGCGAGACTCCATCTCAAAAAAAAAAAAAAAAAAAAATGGATGCCTGGCTCTTAGTTAATTATTGATAGAGCAGGAGCATCGCCATCTCGGACAAGCCCCTCATTCTAAAGTTCACCTTAATAAAAAACCACCTAAATCCAAACAGCATCAGCCTGATAGCTAAGGTCAGCATGACCATAAACCACAAATAACATCTCCAACCAGAAACATCCCAAACTCCTCCCTGTCAGATACAGTAAGTTTCTCTTCAAAGGTTTAATTTCTGACTTCCTTGTTCTTTGTTCTCGAGATCAACTTCCTTGTCCTTTCTCCTAAGCTACCTGCTCTGTAAACAACTTCTCCTGCCGGTCCCAATCTGTAACTCACATCTCTTTCTTGTTTGGAAAGAGTCCTCTTTTACTCCTGGCTACCCATTCTGTAAACTTCCCCTCCCACCGAAACTACCCTTCCCGCCTTTGCCGTGCCCTGACATGCCCAAACATGTCTTGTACTGTAATGGACAGCCTCTCCCTTCCCACCTAATTAGCCATATTCAATTTTAAAGAGTAGCCAATTGGGTCAGTTTAGATAGTTCACTCCTACTCCAGCCTATGGGGACAGGACACAGAAGCAGGGACTAACCACCTTAGGGATAAAACCCCCTTCCCTCCTTTGTTTGGTGTGTTCTCGCAGTGGCCAGAAGTGTGAGTGGCACCCTTCTGCAGAAGTAAATTTGTCTTGCTGAGAAATCCTTTGAGTGCTCATTTTCCTTGTGACTCTGAGCTCTTGTTTCTAACATCCCCCATCACAGGCATGCTAGCCCCTAGATAAGCCCCCTCCAGCCAGGAAGATGCCAGCCTTGAGATAACCTCCCCTCCTACCAGAGAGCTTCCAACCCTGCCATAAACTTCTCCGCACACATAAACATTCCAAGCTTGTGATAAGCCCCCTCACCCTAAAACCAATATATACTCTTAACCTATAAGAGAAAGTGCTCCTGACTGCTATTGGCCAGGGGTGTGTCTCAGGTTTTAACTAAAGAAAACCTGTCTTTGACTGCCAAGCCACATTTTGTGTTTCTTTCCTCTTTCTTTAACTCTTACAATTATCTCCTGGATCTGGGAAGGAAGGAAGGAAGGAAAACAAACAAGGGAAGGGGATTCTCTGTAGAATGTGGATTTTTCCCGCAAGAGATTTAGCAGGGCAATTTCAAGGTATGGCAAGGAAATATATTTTGAGGTTAAATCTTTTTCCCTTGTCTCATAATGTTATGCCAGAGTGAGACTGAATTGTAAGTCACAATATATAGGGTCAAATATAACCCATCTGATTAGAATTTATGGTTTATATGGCGTGACTCCCTAGACCCCTTAGATAGGAATTTGGGTAAGATAAAAATCAGAGCTTAGTCCTCAGTCACTTTGGTTATTTTTATTTACTTTTTTTTTTTTTTCTTTTTTGAGAAGGGGTCTCGCTCTGTCACCCAGGTGGAGTGCAGTGGCGCGATCTCGGCTCACTGCAAGCTCCGCCTCCCGGGTTCATGCCACTCTCCTGCCTCAGCCTCCTGAGTAGCTGGGACTACAGGTGCCCGCCACCACATCCAGCTAATTTTTTGTATTTTTAGTAGAGACACGGTTTCACCGTGTTAGCCAGGATGGTCTCGATCTCCTGACCTCGTGATCTGCCCGCCTCGGCCTCCCAAAGTGCTGTGATTACAGGCGTGAGCCACCGCGCCCGGCCAGTCACTTTGGTTAAATAGGTAGCTAAGCATTGTTTCACACCAACCTAACATCCTATTTAGTCAAATGTTCAAACCTCTTGATATTTTTGACAATTTTGCCTTCCCCAAATCAAATCCTAAACAAAACCTTGATCTACAATTGACCTTGAGTTTTCCCATAAGGCCCTTGGAAAATCCTCCCAAATTTGTTCTTTCACCTTGTAAATAGAGTGATGTTAAAAATTATTAAGTTTATTCGATTTGTTGAACTGAATAAAAAGCGTATCAAATAAAAAAAGATACCTAACCTTTGCTAGGTTACATTCAAATGGGTAAATATTATTAATATAAATATTTTAGAAATTATAAGAAGTTCCTAGAAAATGTGTCAATACCTGCATTGTCCGTGACATGTCCTGGTATAATATTTTTAGTCATAATTCTAGTTACCGTTTTAAAATGTTACACATATAAGAGGAAAAGATCTTAGGCCCCCAAAATCGCTCAGGAAAACTCAAGCTGGGAACTGCTTAGGGCCAACCTGCCTCCCATTCTATTCAAAGTCACGCCTCTGCTCTCTGAGATAGATGCATATCTGATTTGCCTCCTTTGGAAAGGCTAATCAGAAACTCAAAGGAATGCAACCACTTGTGTATCACCTATCTGTGACCTGGAAGCTCCCTCCCCACTTCCAGTCTTCCTGCCTTTGCTTCAAGTTGTCCCACCTTTCCAGACCAAACCACTGTATTTCTTACATATATTGATGGATGTCTCATGTCTCCCTTAATGTAGAAAACCAACCTCTGCCGTGACCACCTTGGGCACATGTCATCAGGACTTCCTGAGGCCATGTCATGGATGGATCCTCAACCTTGGCAAAATAAACTTTCTAAATTAACTGAGACCTGTCTCAAATTTTGGAGGTTCACACATGCCACAGAAATAACAAAATTTCCTTGTCAAATAAACTTTCATTAGCTCTTTAACCGTCTTAAGGCTTCTGCATCACTTTTGTTTTACTTTCTACTGTGATGCTTTTCCAGAAGCATCTGCAATCACAGGCCGAAGTGCTTGTCCTCACCAAAAAGGGACTGTCTCAGAGATCCATGGAAAGAACTAAGCCAGGTAATCTGGGAACAGACTCCTGATGGCATTCCTTATTAACTTTGAGGCCACACTACTAGACTAAGAGTTTCCAGAGGCCAGGCGCAGTGGCTCACGCCTCTAATCCAGCACTTTGGGAGGCCAAGGCAGGCAGATCATGAGGTCAGGAGATTGAGACCATCCTGGCTAACAGGGTGAAACCCGTCTCCACAAAAGACACAAAAAATTAGCCGGGTGTTGTGGCAAGTGCCTGTAGTCCCAGCTACTCGGGAGGCTGAGGCAGGAGAATGGCGTGAACCTGGAAGGCGGAGCTTGCAGTGAGCCGAGATTGCGCCACTGCACTCCAGCCTGGGCAAAAGAGCGAGACTCCATCTCGACAAAAAAAAAAAAAAAACTTTCCAGAGATATAGTAGAGAAGCTATGGATTCATAAAATTGCTAACCTTAGATCAAGCAGAACAACAATTAATTACACGGGACTGAATGAACTAATAAATGATGACAATGGTTTTTGTTTGGAATATTGCTGTTGGATTTAAGAAATTCCTTTTCTGTTAAGCTATCTATAACAGTTAAACTACCTATAATTCACAATCTATACCATGCAATTTAGTGATTATGCCTTTGTAAACAGAAATAAAGCATTTACCTTTGCCTTCCCACCTAATCCCTCCAGAATTCAGAAACTCATCTTCATAGTTATATATTTATTTGCATAAGCTCAATAGGAATCTGTTCCCCTTGTAACAAGGCGTAATTGGAAACTTTGGTCATATGACAAAGGCTTTGACTGGAATGTCATATTTGAGAATGATATGCACAGAATCAGATATGAGCAGACAGTTTTAAGGAATGAAGGTTGACTTTATGGAGAGAATGCTTACAAAGGCCTCTCGGGAAATCTGCCTGGTACCTTGCTTATGGAGTTCCCAGCCTTCCAGAAGAGTAAAGAAGGTCATTTTCTGGCAGGCCCAGGAACCTTAGGACCCAGAAAAGAGGAATTCACCCAAATATATAGGTATTGCAGATAAAGTCTGAGAGCAAGTTCTTAGCATGGCTTCCTAACCTGCAGATGCTTTCAAAAGTTTAATCAGGGCCGGGCATGGTGGCTCACGCCTATAATCCCAGCACTTTGGGAGGCCAAGGCAGGCAGATCACTAGGTCAGGAGTTCGAGACCAGCCTGGCCAACATGATGAAACCCCGTCTCTACTAAAAATACAAAAAAAATTAGCTAGGCGTGGTGGCAGATGCCCGTAATCCCAGCTACTCGGGAGGCTGAGGCAGGAGAATCGCTTGAACCCAGAAGGTGGAGGTTGCAGTGAGCCAAGACTACACCACTGCACTCTAGCCTCGGCAACAGAGTGAGACTCCACCTTAAAAAAAAAAGAAGTCCTTGTCACAAGTTCCAGCAAAGCAAACTTCAAAAAACTCACGTCTCTGCCAGGTTTTGGTATCAGGATGATGCTGGCTTCATAAAATGAGTTAGGGAGGAGTCCCTCTTTTTCTGTTGTTCGGAATAGTTTCAGAAGCAATGGTACCAGCTCCTCTTTTTACCTCTGGTAAAATTTGGCTGCTCCTGGGCTTTTTTTGGTTGGCAGGCTATTAATTTCTGCCTCAATGTCAGAACTTGTTATTGGTCTATTCAGGGATTCAAATTATTCCTGGTTTAGTCTTGGGAGGGTGTATATGTCCAGGAATTTATCCATCTTCTCTACATTTTCTAGTTTATTTGGGTAGAGGTGTTTATAGTATTTTCTGATGGTAGTCTGCATTTCTGTGGGATCAGTGGTGATATTCCCTTTATCCTTTTTTATTATGTCTATTTGATTCTTCTCTCTTTTCTTTATTAGTCTGGCTAGCGATCTATTTTGTTAATCTTTTCAAAAAAACAGGTCCTGGATTCCTTGATTTTTTGAAGGGTTTTTTTGTGTCTCTATCTCCTTCAGTTCTGCTCTGATCTCAGTTATTTCTTGTCTTCTGCTAGTTTTTGAATGTGTTTGCTCTTGCTTCTCTAGTTCTTTTAATTGTGATGTTAGGGTGTCAATTTCAGATCTTTCCTGCTTTCTCCTGTGGGCATTTAGTGCTATAAATTTCCCTCTAAACACTGCTTTAGCAGTATCCCAGAGATTCTGGTACGTTGTGTCTTTGTTCTCATTGGTTCTCAAAGAACTTATTTATTTCTGCCTTAATTTTGTTATTTACCCAGTAATCATTCAGGAGCAGGTTGTTCAGTTTCCATTTAGTTGTGCGGTTTTGAGTGAGTTTCTTAATCCTAAGTTCTAATTTGATTGCACTGTGGTCTGAAAGACTGTTATGATTTGTGTTCTTTTGCATTTGCTGAGGAGTGTTTCACTTCCAATTATATGGTCAATTTTAAGTGCGACGTAGTGCTGAGAAGAATGTACATTCTGTTGCTTTGGGGTGGAGAGTTCCGTAGATGTTGGATGCAAGGCTGGTTCGACGTATGCAAATCAATAAACGTAATCCATCACATAAAAAGAACCAATGACAAAAACCACATGATTATCTCAATAGATGCAAAAAAGGCCTTTGATAAAATTCAACACTCCTTCATGCTAAAAACTCTCAATAAACTAGGTATTCATGGAACGTATCTCAAAATAATAACAGCTATTTACAACACACCCACAGCCAATATCATACTGAATGGGCAAAAGCTGGAAGCATTCCCTTTGAAAACCGGCACAAGACAAGGATGCTCTCTCTTACCACTCCTATTCAAAATAGTATTGGAAGTTCTGGCCAGGGCAATCAGGCAAGAGAAAGAAATAAAGGGTATTCAAATAGGAAGATAGGAAGTCAAATTGTCACTATTTGGAGATGACATGATTGCATATTTAGAAAACCCCATCATCTCAGCCCAAAATCTCCTTAAGCTGAGAAGCAACTTCAGCAGTCTCAGGACACAAAATCAATACGAAAAAAATCACAAGCATTTCTATACACCAATAATAGAGAGCCAAATCATGAGTGAACTCTCATTCACAATTGCTACAAAAAGAATAAAATACCTAAGAATACACCTTACAAGGGATGTGAAGGACCTTTTCAAAGAGAACTACAAACCACTGCTCAAGGAAATATGAGAGGACACAAACAAATGAAAAAACGTTCCACGCTCATGGATAGGAAGAATCAATATCATGAAAATGGCCATACTGCCCAAAGTAATTTATAGATTCAATGCTGTCTCCATCAAGCTACCATTGATTTTCTTCAAAGAATTAGAAAAAACTACTTTAAATTTCATATGGAACCAAAAAAGAGCCCGTATAGCCAAGATAATCCTAAGCAAAAATAACAAAGCTGGAGGCATCACATTACCAGACTTCAAACCATACTACAAGTCTACAGTAGCCAAAACAGCATGGTACTGATACCAAAACAGATATATAAACCAATGGAACAGAAAAGAGTCCTCAGAAATAATGCCACACATGTACAACCATCTGATCTTTGACAAACCTGACAAAAACAAGCAATGGGGAAAGGATTCCCTATTTAATAAATGGTATTGGGAAAACTGGCTAGCCATTTGCAGAAAACTGAAACTGGACTCCTTACACCTTATACAAACATTAACTCAAGATGGATTAAAGACTTAAATGTAAGACCTAAAACCATAAAAATCCTAGAAGACCTAGGCAATACCATTCAGGACACACGCATGGGCAAAGACTTCATGACTAAAACACCAAAAGCAATGGCAATCAAAGCCAAAATTGACAAATGGGGTCTACTTAAACTAAAGAACTTTTGCACAGCAAAAGAAACTATCATCAGAGTGAACAGAATGGGAGAAAATTTTTGCAATCTATCCATCTGACAAAGGGCTAATATCCAGAATCTACAAGGAACTTAAACAAATTTACAAGGAAAAAAAAACAACCCCATTAAAAAGTAGACAAAGGATATGAACAGACACTTCTCAAAAGAAGATATTTATGTGGCCAACAAACATTTGGAAAAAAGCTCATCACTGGCCATTAGAGAAATGCAAATCAAAACCACAATGAGATACTATCTCATGCCAGTTAGAATGGTGATCATTAAAAAGTCAGGAAACAACAGATGCTGGAGAGGATGTGGAGAAATAGGAAAGCTTTTACACTGTTGGTGGGAGTGTAAATTAGTTCAACCATTGTGGAAGACAGTGTGGCGATTCCTCACTGTCCAGAAATACCATTTGACCCAGCAATCCCGTTACTGGGTATATACCCAAAGGATTATAAATCATTCTACTCTAAAGACACATGCACACGTATGTTTATTGCAGCTCTGTTCACAATAGCAAAGATTGGAACCAATCCAAATGCCCATCAGTGATAGACTGGATAAAGGAAATATGGCACATACACACAATGGAATACTATGCACCCATAAAAAGGATGAGTTCCTGTCCTTTGCAGGGACATGGATGAAGCTGGAAACCATCATTCTCAGCAAACTAACAGAGGAACAGAAAACCAAACACCACATGTTCTCACTCGTAAGTGGGAGTTGAACGATGAAAACACATGGACACGGGGTGGGGGGGAACATCACACACCAGGGCCTGTCGGGGGATGGGGATTAGGGGAGGGATAGCATTGGGAGAAATACCTAATGTAGATGACAGATTGATGGGTGCAGCAAACCACCATGGTACATGTATACTTATGTAACAAACCCACATGTTCTGCATATGTATCTCAAAACTTAAAGTATAATAAAAAAAAGTTCTAATATTAAGTATTATTTCTCCTAATATCAACTAAATAACTGCCAATTCCACAGAAAACACTTCTCTTACCATGAATTCGTATCATGAATTTTAGTATTTTCAAATCACAATAAATTTACAAAAAGGGAGAATTTTATTATAGGTAAATTGTATCCTATTAAACCTGACTTTAAAAAATTAATGGGCAAAAAAAACCCTCACGTCATCAATTATTATTTTTTGCATTTATGTAAATAATCAGGCCAAATCTAATGAAACCAGACATTTTGTCAGTGAAAACAATCTTACTTTGGTTATCTTGAATCAAAAAGGGGGCATCATTGTAGAGAGATATTTTATGCTTCAATAGAAAACTACAGCACACCCTTGTAGGTTATCAGTTTCTAGATGTGTTCACTGTCTTTGAGCTATTTTTCACCTCTTTGCAAATTAAAGTCAGCCATTTGGCACAGTGTATCTTCCACACTCTGCTCCAGGAAATAACCATGACCGTGACACTGATGTCTATGCCATCACCAAGGACATTCAAACTGAAAGCCAGGACAGCCACTAGAGGGCCACTGCCATCCTCATTCTGCCACCCGAAGATACTGCAAGCCCGACATCTAGACTCAGAAACTGAGTTTACAGTCTGCTCTACCCATGCATCTTTGTTTTTCTTTTTATTTATTTATTTTTTTCAAGACAGAGTCTTGCTCTGTTGTCCAGGCTGGAGTGCAGTGGCGCAATCTCGGCTCACTGCAAGCTCCACCTCCCAGGTTCACACCATTCTCCTGCCTCAGCCTCCCAAGTAGCTGGGACTACAGGCGCCTGCCACCACGCCCGGCTAATCTTTTTCTATTTTTAGTAGAGATGGGGTTTCACCGTGTTAGCCAGGATGGTCTCCATCTCCTGACCTCGTGATCTGCCCACCTCGGCCTCCCAAAGTGCTGGGATTACAGGCGTGAGCCACCACGCCCGGCCTGTTTTTCTTTTTGTTTTTCATAAATGTCTGACTTATTGAAGCATCCAGCAAATATCCTCTATCACCAAGTCTCAACAGATGGTTCAGCTGGTCCTTAATGAACAAAAAAGACAACCAACAAGAAATGGACTTAGATGGTTCAGACAGAAGAATGTCTGTTCTTTCATGAACAACAGGGGGAACTAAAATAGACTTTCTCTTTAACCAAACATTAGACAGGCTCCCCCACGCCCTCTTTTTGACACGGCATTGTCTTCGGGTCCTGCCTGTGATCTGCCTAGCCCAGCTGGTGCATGCATCCCGCCAAGTCAGTTCAGACAGAATCCCCTGACTCCGGCTATCTGATCACCTCCACATCCCATCGGATTCCTCAACCCCACCTTGATAGCCGATCATTGTTTCAAGTCAGTTCAGCAAGAGTCCCTGACTTTTGACATTCCCCCTTAGTAATTTTCCATGCAGTGACCCCTCACACTGCACATTGGCTGTGAATCCTCAGCTGTCTGTGCTGTATTAGGAGTTGAGTCCCTATCCCTCTCCCCTGTTGCAATCGTCTTGGTGCCTATCAAAGTAGTCCTGAGTAAAGTCTTCTTTACTATTTTAATAGGTGTCAGAATATGATTTTGAGCAAGTCATGTGACTTCAGTTGTCACATTCATCAAACGAAGCCCCCGCCCCCCAACATAAGAGAGGATTCCTAGACATTTCCACTAGTCTGAATTAAGCCCAAGTATGCCCTGCTCTTACGCACACTGTAACTAGAGCTGTTTCCTCAGGACCCTTGGGGCAGTTTCCCCAAATCTGGCCCACCTCTGGAATCCGCCTTTTGCACTAACATATTCTGAGGCTCCAACATCTTCCTGAAAGCAATGGAGAAGGAGCCAGTCCCAAAGCAGCTTTCAACAAATGAGATTCGTTATGTTGCAACGTTTAGCTTGAAACTTCAGATGAATATATTTAATACTATATCTGCTTTCATTTCATTGTGTACATCAGGTTTTACATGCCTTATTAGATAGATAATTTAACTGCTTTTCCCACAATATTTCCATAAAGCCAAGGCCTGAGAAGGCCCTGTGTGTTAATGCTGTGACTCTGAGCATGCCCCCACCACCCTCACACACAACTATGGACACCAGAGCTCCAGAAGCCTAGAGTGGATCCTCTTTAAGAATTTTCTTTTTGGCCCGGCGCAGTGGCTCACGCCTGTAATCCCAGCACTTCGGGAGGCCGAGGCGGGTGGATCACGAGGTCAGGAAATCGAGACCACCCTGGCTAACACGGTGAAACCCCATCTCTACTAAAAATACAAAAAATTAGCCGGGCATGGTGGCGGGCCCTGTAGCCCCAGCTCAGGAGGCTGAGGCAGGAGAATGGCATGAACTCGGGAGGCGCAGCTTGCAGTGAGCCGAGATTGCGCCACTGCACTCCAGCCTGGGCGACAGAGCAAGACTCCGTCTCAAAAAAAAAAAAAAGAACTGTTTTTCCCCAGAATAATGAGACTAGGCATATTTATGGTCTTAATAAAACAGGTTTTACTTTTTTTTTTTTTTTTTTTTTTTTGAGACGGAGTCTTGCTCTGTGGCCCAGGCTGGAGTGCAGTGGTGCGATCTCGGCTCACTGATTGCAAGCTCCGCCTCCCAGCTTCACACCATTCTCCTGCCTCAGCCTCCCTAGTAGCTGGGACTACAGGTGCCCACCACCACGCCCGGCTAGTTTTTAGTATTTTAGTAGAGACAGAGTTTCACCGTGTTAGCCAGGATGGTTTCGATCTCCTGACCTCATGATCCGCCTGCCTCGGCCTCCCAAAGTGCTGGGATTACAGGGGTGAGCCACCGCGCTGGCCGTTTTTTTTTTTTTTTTTTAAACATGGTGTTTCACTCTTGTTGTCCAGGCTGGTGCAATGGCACGATCTTGGCTCACTGCAACCTCCGCCTCCTGGGTTCAAGCGATTCTACTGCCTCAGCCTCCCGAGTAGCTGGGATTGCTCCACCATGCCCAGCTAATTTTGCGTTTTTAGTAAAGACGGGGTTTTGCCATGTTGGTCAGGCCAGTCTGGAACTCCTGACCTCAGCCTCCCAAAGTGCTGGTTTTATATAAACCAGCCTGGTTTGATAAAAGTGTATTGTTTTTAAAAAGACTGATGTTTTGACTCTCAAAACATCTACTCTGTGTGTTCATAAATGTGGCTATATCTAGTCACTAACATTTTAACTTTAAGTAATTTGGTACGTAAAGCCTATATAATGTAAATCTCTGCAAAAATACACGCAAAGTTAATTCATATTTTTTCTAGCTATGAATGGAATTTATTGCATTTTGAATACAAAGACAGCATAACCTGCTGGTTTTAGATGCATCAAATCAATCCTAATTATTAAACATTTATAGTTAGTGTCAGCGTCAATGATTCTACATAGTCACTGCTCTTTAAAATGGATGTATAGACGAAATTACCAATACAAAGAAGTCAACTGGAAAGTTAAAGGAAAATGGGTTCACCTTTGATTTGAAAAAAAGTCTGGTTCCAAAACTAGGAGGGAATGCATTAATATGGAAGCATTTTAGAAGGTTTAAAAAAATCTACAGAAATACTGCAAGATAACATGTATGATGATAGATAAGTAGACTTCTCTCATGTTTAAATAATTTAGCATCAGTAATGGTGTGGAAATTAATCTCACATGACTTCTCATAATACTAGAAATATGGAAAACAATGAAATATTTCAATCATTTAATAAAAATCAAACCCATAAAGTCGTCTCAATACTCTTGTCCATTCACACACTTAAATAACAACCAGTCACAAAATGAATCCTGAAACTAAGAGGCAACACTACTGAAAAAGTATCACTTTGTTCCACTGTCTAATGGTTAACAATTTTCAAAAGGTAAAGAGCAATACAGTGAGTTCTTTTCAGTGTTTTGCTTTGGAAAGCCAAATATCAAGACGTTTTATTTGTTGATATCTTTAGGTTACAAGATGTGAAGAATTCCCTGATCTCTATGGCACTAAAATTTCAATTATTGAATGTAATATCAAAATACAGCATTCAGAATTAATGAAAGAGTATTTTGTTATGCTTAAGAAAAAAAGAAGCACATACAGAAATTTAAGGAATAATTATATAAATATACATACTTTTTTTTGCACAAATCCTCAAGCTTGTAAAATAAGCATATATTCTTATAAGATAGCAACTAAATTTGAGAAAAAGAGCAAGCATTATATTTTATTGTCATAATTTATAAAGGGAAAAGTACAGTTCTCTTTCTCTCTCCCCTCTCCCTCTCTCCTCAGGTTATTCAATACAATTCTAAGTATTTCACAGTTGTTTATTTTATATTTTCCAAACAATCATATGGCAGTGAGAGGCACTCATAGATACATTTTATGAAGGAGAAAATGGGCTACATCTAGTTAGCTCTCCATTGCAATAGCCTCACCAGTATAAACAAAATGCAAATCTGGGCAAAGTCAAAGAAATTATTTTTAACCCTTGGCTTGAAAAATTACGTATAAAATTTCAGTTAGAACTGAGATATGGATGGTTAGTTCACTTTTACCTCTCGAGTGCTTTCATTTGTTTTTGCCTATGTTTCATTTGGGAAAATCCAAGAAGTCTTAAAATCCCAATGCAAATTATTGTCATTTAAAACATTAACTCATTTACCTGTTCTCCTTGGTCTCCATGATCACTTCTCCTGGGATATTTGTTTGTGAAAACCATGAAAGTACGCTTCTTTCTTCTGTTTAAGTCTTCCCTCTGTGATTCCTTTAAATGTGTACTCCAAGTTCAGCTCTTCCTGCCAGGTGGAAAAAAAGCCTGTTTTTCCCTTCAGTGTCCATTCATCATCTGATGTCAGGAAACATTGTCGTGTGTTGCATTTGTGTTCCTTAAAGTATGACTCTCCAGTCTGATAATGGTTGCCTGCTGATCCAGCGACCCACGGAAGTTCTCAGGATAAAACAGTGTGGATTCGCTAAAGGTTTTTGGCTTTCCCCCAGAGCAAAATCAATTTATTTTCATCTGAGAATTTTCTGTATTTCTTTTTGAAGGTTCTTGGGGAAAACGTCGCAGAAATTCTTGGATTTTGTTTCTCACCCTCATCTCAGCAGATGTAAAATATTCTTTGGTATGAGCCTTTCTTCTGGCTCTGGTGACATGGGCATCTTGGCCTCACTTCTGTGATCCTGGAAGAAAAATCAAGGAAGGGTAAAGAAAGGGTTAAGGAAAAGCACTTGAAGTCAATGCACTGAAAATGCAATTCCTCATTGAAGAGGGCCATGGTACTCAGCTCCAGTGACTTTCTAATTATACTCTGCTAGTGGCACTACAGCTCTGCCAAAGAGCATGGCATTCGTTTCTGGCCTCACAAGACAGGCAACCAACAAACGCACATGTGCAGCTATAGAAATTAAAAGTACATCAGCCGGGCGCGGTGGCTCACGCCTGTAATCCCAGCACTTTGGGAGGCAGAGGCGGGCATGTCACAAGGTCAGGAGATTGAGACCATCCTGGCTAATACGGTGAAACCCCGTCTCTACTAAAAATACAAAAAATTAGCCGGGCGTGGTGGCGGGCGCCTGTAGTCCCAGCTACTTGGGAGGCTGAGGCAGGAGAATGGCGTGAACCCGGGAGGCGGAGCTTGCAGTGAGCCAAGATCGCGCCACTGCACTCCCCCGGCCTGGGCAACAGAGCCAGATTCTGTCTCAAAAAAAATAAAATTAGAAGTACATCTACTTAACCACTTAGTTTCATGTTCCCTCTATTTCTCTGACTTCTTCCAAGTGGCAGTATGTGCTTCACTCACATGTGATGTGCCTTTTTTCAGGAACGACACCCTTTAAATCCAAACCCTTTTTTTTTTTTTTTTTTTCTCTGAGACAGAGCCTCCCTCTATTGTCCAGGCTGGAGTGAAGTGGCATGATCTTGGCTCACTGCAACATCTACCTCCCGAGTTCAAGTGATTCTTCTGCCTCAGCCTCCTGAGTAGCTGGGATTACAGGCGCCTGCCCTCACACTCAGCTAGTTTTTGTATTTTTAGTGGAGATGGGGTTTTGCCCTGTTGGCCAGGCTGGTCTTGAACTTTTGACCTCAAGTGATCTCCCTGCCTCTCGAGCTCCCAAACTGCTGGGATTACAGGTGTGAGCCACTGCACCCGACCCAAACCTACAACTTTATGTGTACAATAATAACTCATGTTTGAAAGCAAAATATTTACCTTAGAAAAGGAAGGGTAAATGTGTTATCAGAAAGGCTTTATTTTACTAGTAATATTCCTTATAACAATCAGTGCCTGTAATAGTCTAACATTTTAAGAAATAAATAGAAGAAAAAAATGACAAACTTTCTTTTTAATTTTTATTTTTTAGGGTGCTGGGCACAATCTGGGCTAACCCAAGGAAGCCTCAGTGAAAAATGAGAAACTTTTTTTTTGTTTTTTGAGAAGGAGTTTCGCTCTTTTTGCCTAGGCTGGAGTGCAATGGCACAATCTCAGCTGACTGCAACCTCTTCCTCCCGGGTTCAATCGATCCTCCAGGCTCAGCCTCCTGAGTAGCTGGGATTACAAGCAAGCACCACCACGCCCAGCTAATTTTGTATTTCTAGTAGAGACGGGATTTCTCCACGTTGGTCAGGCTGGTCTTGAACTCTCAACCTCAGGTGATGCGCCTGCCCTAGCCTCCCAAAGTGCTGGGATTACAGGCATGAGCCACTGCGCCCGGCCGGCAAACTTTATAAACAATGGTAAGTGGAGGGACACATGAGACTGCACTTTCTGCCCATTCATTGTTCTAAAATACTTCATAATTTTCAAGATGCTCTCTTAGACATTATCATACTAAATTTCAAGTAGACAGAACAAGAAAGGTAGAGATGCTGATATGTTAAACTTGATGCACAGGAAGGTCAGTTACTTGTTTCAGCCCATCCAACCAGGAGGGGATGGACTGGAAACAGGAAGACCAGCTCCGGACTTCTTATTCTGCGTTTGCTATGCAACAATGTTTCATTGTGGGGAAAAAAAGGAATGTAGGAATAACAACCTAAGCTATACTGATTACATTATCAGTTCTTGGATGTTCATGAAAACCCAGGAAAAGAGCTCCATATTCACTGTAAATGCTTTTCTGAAAACACTTTCCCAGTAACTTGCTATAATTAAAAATATTACTAGGCATCATGAGTGAGATTAATTCAAACATATCAATGCAAAATCTTATTATTCTTTCATGAATAATTCATGAAATTTTGATTGCCATGCTAAGAAGTAGAAAATTATATATGTAAATTTAGGATTTAAGAAGTAAAATTGAATTAAGGAACTATATTAGCAAGAGGATGGAAACCTTTTGTATGATAATAGACTTAAAATTGGACTCCAGTTTGAAATGTTTAAAATTAAAAGAGGTCATGTATAATAAAGTAATGGATTAGGATCAATTTCTTTATCTGTAAAATATAGGACTTGGGGCCGTGCACAGTGGCTCACGCCTGTAATCCCAGCACTTTGGGAGGCCGAGGCAGGAGATTCAGGAGGTCAGGAGATCCAGACCATCCTGGCTAACACAGTGAAACCCCGTCTCTACTAAAAATACAAAAAATTAGCCGGGCGTGGTGGCGGGCACCTGTAGTCCCAGCTACTCAGGAGGCTGAGGCAGGAGAATGGTGTGAACCCGGAAGGCGGAGCCTACAGTGAGCAGAGATCGCACCACTGCACTCTCGCCTGGGTGACAGAGCCAGACTCCGTCTCAAAAAGAAAAAAAAGTATGAATATAAACACGTTTATATGAATATAAAACATGCAGGTTTTATATGATAGATCAGAACTCAAGGGAAATCTGGAATTAGTTACACTGGAAGCAGGACCTCCAGGGCTATCTGCCACTAGTGCTCGGCCTCTGTAGGAACATCAGAAGGCAATCAGAGCAGTATTGATCTCAGTGGAACACTGCACATTCATGCTTGTCGACCTCACTGAATCTCTAATTCCAGTTTGTGGATATCTTTAAGAATACATGTTCTGTAATGTAGAATATTAATTAACTTCATATCACCAGGCGTGTTTGATAACACTGCTAAACAGCATAGAGCTCCGTGGCAAATTATTAAATTTTACTCCCCATGGGCAATGATACATTTATTACAAAAATCAATCTTTGGATAATATTTCCTCAGTAACTCTCTTAGCCATTATAAATATACTGTTATCAATCACATTTATTCCTGTCATTTCTAACAGAATAGGATGATTCTGCCCAATGTATTACTAATCCAAGCTGCAGTCTTCCTTCTGACTTACACTGCTTGGCCAGTCCGATAGTCTCATCCATTAATAAGGGGGAAGTGGGTTAAACATGACATGACTTGTCCTTGATACACACATGCCAGGTCTCAGAGATCACTGTGTCCTCGTCTCACACCTTCTGAATGCAATCTCTTTCAAATAATCCAGTCTTTAATTTCATTTTGATTTTTCTTTTCTTTTTTTTATTTTTTGAGATGGAGTCTCGCTCTGTTGCCTAGGCTGGAGTGCAGTGGCACTATCTTGGCTCACTGCAACTTCCGCCTCCCGGGTTCAAGCAATTCTCCTACCTCAGCCTCCCGAGTAGCTGGGACTACAGGCATGCACCACTATGCCTGGCTAATTTTTGTATTTTTAGTAGAGACAGGGTTTCACTATGTTGGCCAGGCTGCTCTCGAACTTCTCACCTCAGGTGATCCACCCACCTCAGCCTTCCCAAAGTGCTGGGAGTACAGGTGTGAGCCACTGCACCCAGCCCAGTCTTTTAATTTTAATACTACTTCTGCCATTAACATCTAACTCACAATTTAGAATTCCAAACACTATTGTTCCTTTCCTGGAAACTTAGAACGTTTACACATGTTCATCTCCCTGGAAATTGCCATACTCTCCGTAATTGTCAGAAATTACCTACCATGATTGAATCATTATGTATGCTGTGAGCCAATACATGTGAAGGTGATAAGGCAGCGGTTACCCAGATCATTCTTTTCTCAAAATACAGCCCGTGATGAATCACTCTCATAATTTGTTTTTCATTTTTGAGCTACAACATACTACTTTGGTGATCTTTGGCCTACTTGTGCACCACCTATTTATTCTTTACTTAATATTTATTTTTCCCAAAATGATATTTTAATTAAATAAATGTATTATGAAAAGAAACTTTCCATCTACTATAAATGGAAACCCAGTACCACAAATAGAGAATAACTTTAAAGATAAATAAAATGAATACAAAATGACTCATTAAATGCTGATCGAAGTGCCTGCTGAAAACACTAAGTCTTTAACCTGCTCTTTGTTATTAAAAATGGAGATCAGTAAATTTATGAGAAAATGTATATCCTTTAATGATTTCATCCAGAAGGAAGGAAAGCTAAAAATTAATGAGTTAAGTATCCATTTTAAGAATTTAGGAAAAAGGCCGGGCGTGGTGGCTCACGTCTGTAATCCTAGCACTCTGGGGGGCTGAGGCTGTTAGGTCACCTGAGGTCAGGAGTTCGTGACCAGCCTGGCCAACATGGTGAAACCCTGTCTCTACTAAAAAATACAAAAAATTAGCCGGGCATGGTGGTGTGTGCCTGTAATCCCAGCTACTCGGGAGGCTGAGGCAGGAGAATCACTTGAACCCACTAGGCGGAGGTTGCAGTGAGCCAAGATCACGCCACTGCACTCCAGCCTGGGGGACAGAGCCGACTCCATCTCAAAAAAGGAATTTATGAAAAAATGTCTTGGGGATAAACCCAAAGAAAATAGGAAATAAAGATGAGAGCAGAATTAATGAAAGAGAAAACAAAGATACAATGGGGACTATCAGCAAAAATAAAAGTTAATTCCTTAAAAACACTACTAAAATTGGCAAACTTCTGGAAGATTGATTAAGGTAAAAGAAAAAAAGTCAACCGGGCACCGTGGCTCACGCCTGTAATCCTAGCATTTTGGGAGGCCACAGAGGCCAGATCACTTAGGCCCAGGAGTTCGAGGCCAGCCTGACCAACTTGGTGAAACCCCGTCTCTACTAAAAATATAAAATTGGCTGGGCGTGGTGGCGCATGTCTGTAGTCCCAGCTACTCGGGAGGCTGAGGCAAGAGAATTGCTTGAGCTCGGGAGGCAGAGGTTGCAGTGAGCCAAGATCGCGCCATTGCACTCCAGCCTGGGCAACAAGAAACTCCATCTTAAAAAAAAAAAAAAAGTAGAAGGGAACTTTTTTAAAGGGCAAATTAAATGGCAAATCTCATGCTTAGCAGTGATAAGGATCTTTCTTGATCTCTATTTCTACTCAGCATGTATTGGAGGGGGCAGCCAGAACAAGACAGAAAAAACAAAGAGGAACAGGGAGGAGGGGAAGGAAGAGGGGAACAAAACCATCACTATTCATGGATAGAGTATTCAAAAAAAATTCATACAAACTGACAATGTTAATAACAGATTTTTTCAAGATTACTGATATAAGTTAAATTGCATTTCTACATACCAGCAAGAGTTTAAGAGAAAAGTATTTGTTAATGATAGACATTTATCAAGCAAGAAAAAAATGTTACCTTGGAATAATTATAATGAAAGAACTTACATAGGAATTTTAAGAAGAAAATCGATGAACTTTAATGAAAGACATTAAAAAGACCCTTTAAAAATGGAGTTATGTACATGATGAACTAGAAGATTAAATATCATTGAAATGTCAACTCTCCTCAAATTGATCTTGTAATTCAAAGCAATTTGAATCAAAACCCCAGCAACCTTGTAGAATAAAAACACAATAACCAAAGACACTACTTAAGAAGAAGAGGGAAGACTTGCTCTAGAAGATATTAAGCTTTAACATGAAACCATAATAATTATGTGGCATTCGCATGGGAACAATCAAAGAGAGTAAAAGGCTCAGAGACAGACCCTTGCATTAATGAGAACCTGATACATGAGAGAGGTATCAGCAGGGTTTAGTGGGGGAAAGCTGGGCCATTCCAAAAATGTTACTGGGGCAAGTGGTTAACTATATGGAAACAAGCACGAAAATTTATCTGAACCCCATACTGTGCACAAGTATCAATTCTAGATGATTAAGCACATAAGTGAGAAAATCAAACCTTAAAAATTTTAGAAGGAAGTGGAACACAATATCTTTATGGCTTCAGGGTAAATAAGAATTCCTTTAAAAAGAAATAGAAAGCAGTAACCCTCAAGGAAAGGATTGTTAAAATCAAACTACAAGGCCGGGTGCGGTGGCTCACACCTGTAATCCCAGCACTTTGGAACACTGAGGCAGGCGGAACCCCTGAGCTCAGGAGTTTGAGACCAACCTGGGCAACACAGCAAAACCCCATCTCTACAAAAAATACAAAAATTAGCCAGGCATGGTGGCACGCACTTGTAGTCACAGTTACTAGGGAGGCTGAGGTGGGAGGATCACTTGAGCCCAGGAGGCAGAGTCTGCAATGAGCTTAGACTGCATCATTGCACTCCAGCCTGGGAGTAAGATTCTGTCTCAAAAAAAAAAAAAAAAAAATTCAAGTTACATTAAAATTAAGAATTTCTGCTCACCTAAGGCAAGCTATATAAAATAGAAGATATTTGCCACACAGCAATCAGCAAAGGTTTTGTGTTCAGAATATAGAAAGAACTCTTGAAAATAAAAAAAGAAACAACCTAAGAGAAAAGCAGAAATTGAGGAACAGGCTCTAATTTATATTTATTCTTTCATATGGATAATACCTTCATTTAAATATAATACAAAGATTATCTCTGCTTGTAATGAAATAGTAATATACATTTAGTTCAACTTAATTTTTACTGTTTTCAACTACAGAAGTGCTTTTTGTTCCTTAATAATTATATGCTTAACATTTTACAAGATTTTTAGACATATATGTTTGTTTCCCTTGTATATAAATTCTCATCTGATGTTTCCACATTTGAGTGCTTCAGTATAGCACCCATTTCTTTTTTTTTTTTTTTTACCTTACATGGAGTCTTGCTCTGTCTCTCCAGCTGGAGGGCAGTGGCTGATCTCTGCTCACTGCAACTTCCGCCTCCCGGGTTCTAGTGATTTGCCTGCCTCAGCTGCCTGAGTAGTTGGGATTACAGGCGCCTGCCACCAAGCCCAGCTAATTTTTGTATTTTTAGTAGAGAGGGGATTCACCATGTTGGCCAGGGTGGTCTCAAACTCCTGACCTCAAGTGATCCCCCTGTCTCAGCCTCCCAAAGTGCTGAGGTTAGAGACCTGAGCCAGGGTGCCTGACCAGAATATCATTTTTTGATCTAGCATTGCATTTGTGACTATCAAGGTGCCCATGGGTTTGTCTCCATGGGCGCCGCCCTCTTCCTAGGAGAGTAGGTGGGGAGTTTCTGTGCCCCCTCCCCCACCATGGGGAACTTGCCCTCTTGCACACGTGGTGCGGAAGGCGCCATTTTGGCCCAGTTGGGGCTGAGTAAGATGTTCTCGCTGCTCTGCTCAGGGCATGAAGATCTGGGGCAGGTGCAGGACTTGGGGCCCCAGAGAGTGCCACAATCGACTGCCCGTGGGAGTGGGCTGGTGCCTGGGAGCAAGAGCGCGGCCGTCCGGCGCCTGTGTGAGCCGACAGGGCAGCTCCGCCAGGGAACCAGGGGCCCATCCCGCTGGGGTCATGGGCGGACAGGCACGGGAGCTGAGAGAGGGGACCAGGCCTAGGCCACAGGCCCTCCAAGGAAGCCACAGAGCGAGCTAGTGGCACCCAGGGACTGCGGGAAGCTTCGGCAAGGTAAGCTCTGGCAGGGTAAGCTCGGGACCAACATGGGTTTTAGTGTCTTTTCCTAGTGGTGGGGAATTTCTACAAGGTGGGTAGGACGTGTTAAGGGTGCCCTTAGCAATTTGTAGGCCTAGAGGCCGTCTAGGAGAGGCCTGCAGTTCAGAGTCTCAACAGGGCTTGATGGGGCCTGCCATTTCATTTCGCAATGTGGTTCCTAATGTTTCTTGGGAAACCGGGCGTGTTATGTCTCCATGTCACCCTTTACTTCTTGGATTTCTTGGTGTGCGTGGTTGCCTTTTTCTCTTTTCTTATATTGCAATTTCGGGTCCCACATTTTCTTCCATTCTAATCTGTGCGTCTTCTATGCAAAGCCTGTGGTGGGTCTTGCTCTGGGACTAGCTGAGCAGCATTGCACTCGTGTTGGTTGTGGGAGTTTCATCGTTTCTGTGTGTGTTCAGCATTCTGTTGCGAGTTCCTTATCTTCAGAATGATTGAGAAATGTAGTTTTCAGTTTTAAAGAATATATATTCTTTGGGGAGGTGATTTTATTGCATTTGGCCAGAGAATACGTGACCATTCGGTCACTGAGGACTGGTGTGTACCCCTAGGGACTCAGTATCCACCTGGAGACTGGGTGTCCCCATGGAACCTGATGTCACTCTGGGCCTAGCTGCCCACATGGGTCCTGGATGTCCACCTGGAGCCTGATTTTTTCCCAGGGACCTAGGTATCTATTTGGGTCCTGATGTTCATCTGGGACCTGGTGTTCACCTAGGGCCCGATAGTCACCTGGGGACTGGATATATACCTGGGGCCTCATGTCCACCTGTGGTGTAGGTATCCACGTTGGGCCTGTGTGTCAATCTGGTGCCCGATGTCCACCTATGGATTAGATACCCAACTGGGGCCTGCTCTTCACCTTGGACTTGGTGTTTACCTGGAACCTGATGTCCAGATGGGGCACAGATTATCTATGTGGGGACTGGTGTCTAGATGGGGTCTGACAGTCAACTGGGGCCTGGCCTGGTATTTTCCTGAGGTGTGACTGTGAACTTGGGGACTAAAGTCTACCTAGAATCCAGTGTCTACCTTGGGCCTAATGTTCACCTGTGGCCCAATGTAAATCTGGGGCCTGGTATTTAGCTAGGGCCTTGGTATTCACCCAGGGCTTGATTTCAGCTGGGCCCTGAAGTTCTCCTAGTGCCTAGTGTCCACCTGAGGCCTTGGTGTCAGTCTGGAACTGGATGTCCACCTGGGGCTTGAGTGTTTCCCGGTGCCTGAGGACTTCCTGGGCCTGGATGTTCACATGGGACCTAGATTGTACCTGGGGCCTGATGTTCATCAGGAGCCCAGGTATCCACCTGGGGAGTGGTGTCCACCCAAGACATTTGGAGTCAAGTGTCCACTTGAGGCCTTATGTCCACCTGGGGCCGGATTGTCCATCAGGGACCTGTTTTTTGACCAGGGACCTGGGTATTTACCTGGGGCCTCAGTGCCCACTTGGGGCCTGACATCCACTTGGGTGTTGGTGTCCACCAGGAGCCTAATGTCCACCAGAGTCCTGGGTATCCTCCTGGCACCTGGTGTCTGCCTGGGGCCTGGTGTCCACCTAAAGTGTGGGTATCCACCTAGGACCCGGTGTGCACCTAGGGCCTTTGTCCACCTTGGGCCTGTTGTTCCTCTGGGGCCTTGTGTCCACCTGGGCCCTGGGTGTGAGCGTGGTACCTGATATCCACCTGTGGCTTCCATAGCCACCTGAGGCCTGGTGGTCATTTGAAACCTGGTGTTCTCCAGGGGCCTGATGTCAACCTGAGGTGTAGATAGCCACCTGGGTCCTGGATGTCCAGCTGGGGCCAGATGTCCAGCTCTGGTCTAGGTATACCCCTGGGGCTTGATATTCACCAGGGGTTTAGGCATTTACTTGGCACCTAGCTTCCCTGTGGAGTGTGCCATCCCATGAGGATTGACATTCAGCTGGGGACTGGGTATCTGCCAGGGACCTGGGTATCCACCTCAAGCCTATTGTACTCCTGGAACCTGAGTATTTACCTGGGGTCTGATATGCACCCAGGCCTGTTGCCTACCTAGTGTCTTATGTTCCCCTTGAGCCTGGATGTCCATCTGAGTCCTCGGTATCCTCTGTGGGATGGCTGTCCACCTGTGACATTGTGTCCTGCTGTGGCACGGATGTGAGCCTGGTGCCTGATATACATCTTAAGTCCAGTGTCCACCTGGGGCCTGATGTTTACCTGGGGACTGATGTCCACATGGGAACTGGGCATTCACCTGCGGCCGATGTCCACTGGGAATTGGATGTTGCCCTGGGGTCAGGGTATCTACCTGTGGCGTGGTGTTCACCAGGGGCCTAGGCATCCACCTGGGGCCTGTTGTCTACCTGGGGCTTCCTGTTCACTGTGGCCCTGGTATTTACCTGGGGCCTGGACATCCACTTGAGGCCTGAAGTTTAAGTGGGGCCTGGTGTTCAACGGGGGCCCATGTGTCAACTTGGGAACAGACATACACCGAGATGCCTGATATCCATCTGGGGCCTGGTTTCCACCTGGGGCCTGGCACGTACCTGGGGCCTAGTATTTACCTACGGCCTGGGCGTCCACCTATGGTGTATTATCTAAGTATCTAAGTAACAACGTTTGAGAGGTTATTAGGCCTATATATGAACATGCTACTAACTAGAAAAAAGCTATGTGCAAAGGAGCTTTGTGATGTACCTTATTATATTGTTGAATGGAACGTAACTTTTCATTAAACAAGTTCCTAACACGTTTTATAGAATCTAACAAATGAGATTTCAGAGGCCTATATATAAACATGAAAACTCGGCCCAATAACTAAAAACAAGCCATGTGAGAAGAAGCTTTGTGATGTGCTTTATTATATCACTGAATGTAACCTGTGTTTTTATTAAAGAAGTTCCAAACACACGTTTTATCGTTTTATACAACCTAAGGAATGACATTTCAGAGGCTGTTAGGCCCACATGTGAATATACAAATATTCATCCTTAATAACTAAAAACAATCTGTGCATGAAGAAGCTTTGTTATGTGGTATTTCAGATCACTGAATGAATGGAACCTGTGTTTTTATTAAACAAGTTCCAAACACACGTTTTATAAAACCTAAGGAATGACATTCCAGAGGCTATTAGGTCTTATGTGAATATTTGAATATCCATCTCTAATAACTAAAACAGTCTGTGTGCGAAGATGCTTTGTGATGTGGTGTTTCTTTTTTTTTTTTTTTGAGACGGAGTCTCACTCTGTCGCCCAGGCTGGAGTGCGGTGGCACGATCTCGGCTCACTGCAAGCTCTGCCTCCTGGGTTCACGCCATTCTCCTGCCTCAGCCTTTGGTGTTGCATATAACTGAAAGAAACCTGTGTTTCTGTTAAACACATACTAGAAACACGTTTTGTAGAATCTAACCAATGACATTTCAGACATTGTTAGGCCTATATATGAACATATGAATATCCAGACCTATTAACTGGAAAAAAGCTATGTGCGAAGAACATTTGTGATGTGCTTTATTATATCACTGAATGAAATGTGAGTTTCCATTAAACAAGTTGTAAAAACACGTTTTGTAGAACCTATTTAATGAGATTTCAGAGGCAATCAGGCCTATATATAAACATATGAAAATCCAGCCTTAATAACTAAAAGCAAGCTATGTGAGCAGAAGCTTTGTGATGTGCTGTTTTATATCACTGAATGGAACCTGTGTTTTTATTAAACTAGTTCCAAACACACATTTTTTAGAACCTAAGGAATGACATTCCATAGGCTATTAGGCCTATGTATGAATATACAACTATCTATCACTAATAACAAAAAACAATCTATGTGCGAAGAAGCTTTAGGATGCACTGTTTTATATCACTGAATGGAACAAGCATTTCTGTTAAACGAGTTCCAAAAGGACGTATTATAGAATCTAAGTAATGACATTGCAGAGATTATTAGGCCTCTATATGAACCTACTAATATCCAGCCCTAATAACTAGAAACAGCTATGTGCAAAGAACATTTGTGATGTGCTTTATTATATCGCTGAATGGGACGTGAGTTTTCATTAAACAAGTTCCAAACACACATTTTGTGGAATCTAATTAATGAGATTTCAGAAGCTATTAGGCCTATATATAAACTATTAGGCCTATATATAAAAATACGGAGCCTTAATAACTAAAAGCAAGCTATGTGTGAAGAAGCTTTGAGCTTTGGGATGTACTATTTCATATGAATGAGAAGAACCAGTGTTTTTGTTAAACAAGTTAAAAGCACTCATTTTTTAGAACCTAAGCAATGACATTTCAGAGGATATTATCCTATATATGAATATACGAGTATCCATCCCTAATAACTAAAAACAGCTTTGTGATGTGCTGTTTTATATCACTGAATGGAACCTGTGTTTTTATGAAACAAGTTTCAAACATGTTTTGTAGAATCTACAAAAATGACATTTCAGAGGTTATTGGGTTTATATATGAATATACAAATATCCACTACTAATAACTAGAAACAAGCTATGTGTGAAGAAGCTTTCTGATGTGCTTTATTATATCACTGAATGCAACTGGAATCTCCATTATACAATTTCCAAACATATGTTTTGGAGAATCTAAGAAAGGAGATTTCAGGCCGGGCATGGTGGCTCACGCCTATAATCCCAGAACTTTGGGAGGCCGAAGCAGGCAGATCACCTGAGGTCGGGAGTTCAAGACCAGCCTGGCTAACATGGAAAAACCCCGGCTCTACTAAAAATACAAAATTAGCCGGGCATGGTGGCGCATGCCTGTAATCCCAACTACTTGGGAGGCTGAGGCAGGAGAATCACTTGAACCCGGGAGGCGGAGGTTGCAGTGAGCCGAGATCACGCCACTGCCCTCCAGCCTGGGCAACAAGTGGGAAACTCTGTCTCAAAAAAAAAAAAAAAAGGAAATGAGATTTCAGAGACTATTGTACCTATATAGATTTTCAGCCCTAATAATGAAAAACAAGCTATGTGAGGAGAAACTTTCTGATGTGCTGTTTTATATAAATGAATGGAACCTGTGTTTCCATGAAGCAAGTTCCAGACACATGTTTTGTAGAATCTCAGATATGACATTTCAGGGGCTATCAGGCCTATATATCAACATATGAACGTCCAGTTCTAATAACAAAAACCAAGCTATGTACAAAGAAGCTTTGTGATGTGCTGTTTTAAATCACTGAATGGAACCTGAGTTTCCATTAAACAAGTCCAAACACAGGTTTTGTAGAATCTAAATAATTACATTTCTGAGGTGATTAGGCCTATATATGAACATGTGACTATCCAGCTCAGTTAATTATCATGAAGATATGGGTGAAGGAGCTTTGGGATGTGCTTTATTATATCACTGAATGGAACCTGTTGTTTCATTGTATCCATCGGGGGCCTGGGCGTGAGCCTGGTGCTTGGTGTACACCTCAAGTCGAGTGTCTACCTGGGGCCTGATGTCCATCTGGACACTGGTGTCCACTTGGGGCCTGACGTCCACCTCGAGCTGGATGGTCCTCTGGGGTCAGGGTGTCCACCTGGGGCTTGATGTTCGCCAGGGGCCTAGGTATCCACCTGGGGCCTCCTGTTCACCTTGGCCCTGGTATTTACCTGGGGACTAGACATCCACTTGGGGCCTGATGTTCATCTGGGGCCTGGTGTTCAACTGGGGCCTATGTGTCCACCTGGGACCTGACATACAGATGCCTGATGTCCATCTGGGGCCTGGTTTCCACCCGGGACCTGAATGTACCTGGGACCTTGTGTCCACCTGGGGCCTGGTATTAACCTGGGCATCCACCAGGGGCCTGATGTTCAGCTGGGGCCTGGTGTCCACCTAGGGCCTATGTGCCAAACTGGGACCTGATGTTTATGCAGGGACTGGAGTCCACTTGACTAGGGCCTGGCATCAACCTGGTGTCTGATGTCCAGTGTCCACCTAGAGTCCAGTGTCATTTGGGGCCTGATGTTGTGCTGGGGCCTTGGTGTCCACTAAGGCCTTATGTCCATGGTGGTGGGGAAGAGGTGGGAATCCTTGTCCCCATGGGCCCTGCCTTCTTCCTGGGGAGAGTAGGCAGGGAGTTTCTGTGCCCCCACCCCTCAACATCCAGGAATTCACCCTTCTGCACACGTGGTGGGGAAGGCGCCATTTTTGCCCACTTGGTGCCCAGTTAAGTTGCCCCGACTGCTCTGCTCAAGGTGTGAAGATCTCAGGTGGGTGCTGGACTTGGGGCCCCGAAGCTCCACCCCGCCTGACTCCCTGCGGGAGTGGGCTCGTGCCTATGAGCTAGAGCATGGCCGCCGGAGGTCTGTGTGACAAGGCAGAGAATATTAGTATATACAAAATTTTTATACAATTGAAATGTTACTGGTAGTAAAATTAAAATGCAGTACAATAAGATTACCTTGCAGGGGCATGGTATTTTAGATTTGTTAAAGTGATTTCATAGGGATGATCTTATTTCAGTCTCATAACAGCCTAGTGATTTGGTAGGGAATTGTGAATTTCATTATACAGAGAAGGAAACTGGTGTCCAGAAGAGTTCAGCAACAGCCCATACTTCGTTTAAATCCCGGTGGCTCCCAGCTCTTACTTCTTCCCCACAACTGAGTGCCTGACACAAGTATAGGACTTCAGTGAGCCCAGAAAATCTGAGACAGGTCTCAGTTAATTTATAAAGTTTATTTTGTCAAGGTTGAGGACGTGCCCCTTACACAGCCTCAGGAAGTCCTGATGACATTTGCCCAAGGTGGTCAGGGCACAGCTTGGTTTTATACATTTAGGGAGACATGAGACATCAATTAGTATATGTAAGAAGTACAGGCCAGGTGCGGTGGCCCACGCCTGTAATCCTAGCACTTTGGGAAGCCAAGACGGGCAGATCACCTGAGGTCAGGAGTTCAAGACCAGCCTGGCCAACATGGTGAAACCCCGTCTCTATGAAAATACAAAAATTAGCCTGGCATGATGGTGGGTGCCTGTAATCCCAGCTACTCGGGAGGCTGAGATGGAAGAATTGCTTGAACTCGGGAGGTGGAGGTTGCAGTGAGCTGAGATCATGCCATTGCACTCCAGCCTGGGTGACAGAGTGAGACTCCGTCTCAAAAAAAAAAAAAAAAAGAAGTACATTGGTTTGGTCTGGAAAGGGGGGACAACTTGAAGCAAAAGCAAGAAGACTGGAAATGGGTCAGATAGGTGATACACAAGTGGTTGCATTCTTATGAGTTTCTGATTAGCCTTTCCAACGGAGGCAAATCAGATATGCATCTATCTCAGAGAGCAGAGGAGTGACTTTGAATAGAATGGGAGGCAGGTTTGCCCTAAGCAGTTCCTGGGGTGAGTTTTCCTTAGTGATTTTGGGGGCCTAAGATATTTTCCTTTCACCCCCTCAAACCTCATTTCCTTCTTCCTCCTTCTCTTTCTTTTCAGAAGAGGAACGCTGCTTCTACCCTACCATTTGGGGAGTAGCACCACCTGATGGAAGAGAACATTCTTCGGTCTTCTCCTCACCATGGCTTGAGAATCGCATAATCTCGCTGTGCCCAACTTTCCTCATCCCTAAACAGGGCCAGCTTGCCTTATCCGTGAACTGTATCACCGCAACACCAAACTGAGCTGTGTTCTAACAGCATTTAGTCAACTGCAGACGGTTTTTGCAAATATTAGATGCTACTACTTTTGCTGATCTAATATTTTTTAACACATGAAGTGACATGAAATGTGTTCATGATATTCTCTGCCCACTGATGCATGACCTCCTCTCATGCTTCAGGGGTCAAAACAATCAGTGCTGTCCAGCAGCTGTTAGGGACAGGGGCTCCCCTCCTCCCCAGCTTGGAACCTCAAGCCACTGCCCACAGCTAGCAAGCAGATGTGCCACGCAGTGACCTCTTGGCCTTCCCAGCAAAAATATCCTATTTTGGCATATGGGCTTGACCCACAGTAGGAAAACTTGGCACTACTGTACATATGATCTCATTTAAGGAGTAGGAAGATAAACATGCCAGCTGCACTTACTCACTGATGGGAAAAGTTCTTTGAGTTACACAGTTTCAAACAGGAACAGCCAGGAGACTGGGGACTTAAATCATAACTATTGTATAAATAATGGGAGCTGTTCCCTGAGCTAAACGCCGCCCTTTGGCAGAGGTAGAGCCTTTTGGCAGAGGGAGGCAGGAGAAGAGTGTGGGAAGTGAAGAAGTTCCTGAGGTGACAAAGTGAATTGCACCGGAGAGAAGGGGGGATAAAGCAGCTTCCCAGAAACTAGCACAGCAACACCTGGCTGGTCCCCGAGGACGGGACAAGAAAGGCCTCTCCTGCAGGAATGAGATTAAAATACAATCAGGAACCACACGAATACTCTATCTCCTCTGATATGCTGTCTTGTCTGTTTGTTTAAGAGTGTCTTTGGGACTAGTAAAGCCCCTCTTCCCTGAAGGATTCCTTCGCTTTTCATAGTTTTCAGTGCTGCCATGTTCACAGACACACCTCTGCAGCTGCACCTGGCAGAATAGCTTGAGTTTCCCTAGAAACGCTCTTTGAGAAAGGAATAGAGGCAGAATTGCCCTTGGTGATCTCCTAAGAAATAGGGTCCATGTTCATCTGAAGATGGGAATGAAAAATTCATCCTTTTGGTTCAACCAAATTCATACATGGACAAATCCTCTGGAATATGGTGAAAGCTGACCCTTGAAAGCCGCTAACATTACAAAAACAAGGAGCCAAATGCAGACAGACTTCAGGCCCACAGAACGCCTCCATGGGAATTATCAGCGAAGTAATCATCTCACTCTCCTAACTTCAGGAGAAAATATGAGTCAGCAGAGACTAAATTGGTTTAAAAATAGAATATTTGCAAAATGGAAAAGTCGGATGAATTCACGCTATAAATCAATAGACCTTTAAAGGTAAGGCACAGCAAGCATTTTGGATGACATTCATGAAAGACCTGTGTTGGCATAGTGTGCTGCAGGAAAGGTCGGGGGTCACCACAGCCAGTACCAGACCTTAAATATAATCCTGAAATTAAATATGTACGTAAAATAGTTTCTAGAGCACAAAAGGTGAAGGTAAAGGAGAGTGCTACCGATCTTTTGTGTGTGTGTAATAAAGATTTCGATGTAAAATGTACAACAGAAAAAATACTGTATTTCAATAAGAAAAATATATAAATTATTCCCCCAGTGCTCCAAATCCCTTCTGTGTCGTACAAATCTTTCTCATCTACTTTGCTGAAAGTTGCTCAAGAATATCTTATTCACCTTTGACTCTCCTACTTAGGTTTATGGATACAGAAAGTATTCAATAAAGAGTGAATAATTTAGTCTCTTTGGCCAATTTACAGATAATAAAACTACACATATTTTGTATGTAGTTTATCTGGCCTCAGATTCTAGCTTGTCAACTGGCAGAGCTAATTGTGGAGGCAGGAGGCTAGAAGGCTGGCACTGAAATAGAAACTCCCAGAGTCTTAGGTTTGCCTTCAAAAGCTCAATTATTCTCAAAGATAAAATTTTACATAAAAATAATATCACATATGAGTGAATTGTATGGTATGTGAATATCTCAAAGCTGCTAAATGAAATTTTAAAAATAGATTATATGACTAAAATATATTTGATGTTTAAGTGTCATTTCAGAATACATAATATCTTAATTGATATTATCTAATAATATTGACTTTTTGAAGGAAAAATAATATTCAATTATTTCTTTAAAAACTAACTCTTTGGGGAGGATTGACCATGTACAACCATGGCAGAGGCTCACTAAACTGTGATTCAGTCGTTGAGGTAGGGATTTTTTTTTTTTTTTTTTTTTTTTTTTGAGACGGAGTCTCGCTCTGTCACCCGGGCTGGAGTGCAGTGGTGCGATATCGGCTCACTGCAAGCTCCGCCTCCCGGGTTCACGCCATTCTCCTGCCTCAGCCTCCTGAGTAGCTGGGACTACAGGCGCCCGCCACCACGCCCGGCTAATTTTTTTGTATTTTTAGTAGAGACGGGGTTTCACCGTGTTAGCCAGGATGGTCTCGATCTCCTGACCTCGTGATCTGCCCTCCTGGGCCTCCCAAAGTGCTGGGATTACAGGCGTGAGCCACCGCGCCAGGCCCGAGGTAGGGATTTTTAACCTATCATGAATCCCATTTAAGAAGGAGGAAGCTGAGGCTGCAAGAGGTTAAGTGTCAGAACTAGTATGATGTGGAGCCAGGTTCCAAAACCCAGTATATCTTCCTCCAAATACATTAAAATCTTGGGTACTTTTTATTACTATTCTTAGCAGGGACTCTCAGGAATATGACAGTAAAATGAACATAGATCTGTTCTTTGTAATCAGGATTGTCTCTGGATGGTCACTTAGCATAAACATTTAATATAATATTGGCTGGGCTCACGCCTGTAATCCCAGCACTTTGGGAGGCTGAAGTGGGCAGATCACTGGAGATCAGGAGTTCAGGACCAGCCTGGGCAACATGGTGAAACTCCGTCTCTACTAAAAATACAAAAATTAGCCGGACGTGGTAGCAGTCACTTGTAATCCCAGCCACTCGAGAGGCTGAGGCAGGAGAATCACTGGAACCCGGGAAGTGGAGGTTGCAGTGAGCCGAGATTGCACCACTGCACTCCAGCCTGGGTGACAGAGTTAGACAACATCTCAAAAAAAAAAAATTAATAAATAAAACTAAAGGAATATTTGGTGTAATTGACAAAAAACTCATAAAGATTGGTTGTAATTTATGTTTGAAGCTTAAAGACCTAACAAACTAATATCCTTAAGCTCTAAGTAACTATCATTGATCAAGTAAAGCTCTGTTTATATCATATTGCCAAATTTAGCAAATAAAAATTATAAATATAAACATATATACCTTAAGTTTGAGTTTCAGATAAACCACGAATTATTTTTTAGTATGTTTATGTCTTATGCAATATTTTTTGTATTTTATCTTGTAATCCTATCAGGGTTTTTAAATGGTGAAATTTATCATTGCATTAAAAACAAGGAAAAAGGCTAAAGTAGTACTATGTGAAAATGTGCACAAATTCTAGATACGTATAGAATTCAAATACTCCTTTCTAGCACTTAGTACTTTAATGAGGTAAGGATTTAAATGATCACCAATAATTATATTAGGATGGCTTTGATTTATTTTTAAATGTCATTTCAGAACACAGTAAAAGGCTATGTGGACTGTAGAGCCCTTATTTTCTGCCCCAGATGACAAACTCATGGTGTAATCTCGAGCAGAATATTTAAAACAAATGTTTGTCTGGATGTAAGGTTATTATAATTGGACCACAGATCTCTCCTGACAAAACCCAGAACCAACGTGTCACCTTGGGTTTCACATCGTCGTCAATTTGAAGTGCCTTGAGGGGGATACCATGGTAGGAACAGAGCTCAGAGTTCAGTCTGAGAACTCAGTGATGCTCCCCAAGGGAATCGAGTCTTACCATCTAGTCAGTCTCTCCTTTTACTAATAAGAAATACTTGGGGTTCTACTCTCTCTTAAGGTTGCATTTTGTAATCTGCAAAATGGGGCTGCCTGTTTCATAAGGCTATTGTAAGAATCAATGAGATAAAAGCATTTAATTTGATCAAATAATTGTTGTAAACTGAGGCTACCCCAAAGAGAGCTATCTGAATCATCTAGTCAGAACCTGAAGGAAATTGAAAGATTATTCTATGTCTCTTGCCTTAGAGATGACGTTAAAAGGCTTTCTAATTAGCACAAAGAGAAGTCAAAGCAGGGCTGGAGCCACACCCTTTGGTCCCCAATCCAGTGCTTTTCCCAACTTCGCTATGTTCCCCCTTAGGTAGGGGTGAAACGGCCTCTCCTAGACGTTAAAATCTTACACAATATCCTGAGTGTGAGTTAAGGAAAGGAAAGACGGCAGGAGAAAGACACATAAAGTAGAAATTAAAATAGTAACAGGATTGTCATTGCAAAGAGCAAATTGCCACCCAGGCTGTCCAAGATCAGAATAGCAATGGGAATTGTCCTGACTTCCAACTTGGCATCCTCTGCATCAATCACATTTAGTAGTCCTCATGTAGGCTCATGGTGGGAGTGGTCAATATCATCATCACTGCTGCTGTCTTAAAGGATTTAGGAAGAGTTGTACAAAGAGAATCCGCCTTCCTTCTTCCAAAGAATACTCCTATGGCAACATGGAAACATCAGCGTTCCTTTTATAGACAAGAGGGCTTAGAACAGTGTTTCGTGCATAGCAAGAACTGAATATGTATTTTGTACTGATCAGGACTCATTCAGATGCACTCAGCCAAAAGTTCATTTCAAAATTTATTCCTTTTGGGAAATGGTGCATGAACCACTTTAGCATGCTTCACCATGGTGGTTAGGTAGATGGTGGACTGAGTGAGAAAACGACAAAACTCTTACTAAATAGTGACACTGTGTGAAGAACCCTGCTAGGCGCCTTCATACAAATCACCTGGTTTCAACCCTGTGACCATTAAGTGAATAATTGTGTCATCTCTGACACAGGAGGGAACTGAGGCTCACAGAAGTTATATGGATTGTCAGGGGCTGCAGAGTAAGGATGTGGTAGACCTGAGATTGGAACCTGGGGCTTCTGGGGGCAAGTCCTGCGTAAAGCAATGGTTTTGAGATGCTTCAGATGTAAGCAAACCTTGGTCTTCAAGTTCTATGATTGGACTTTTCTTCCTATTATGTGAAGAATAGAAAACACTTAATCATGGAAAAGTTCTTATAAACCAAGTAAGATTAAAGGAAAATAGGGTATGTAGAAAATCTGGCTTGCTTTGTTTGAAAGAGAGACTGAAGGAGTCTTTAAGATCCAAGGAGAAAAGAAAGAAAAAATTGCCCAAACAGCCCAGGAAGGAGAAGAAAGGATGAAAGGGACGGCTAAGGAGGATAGCGGAAAGGAAACTGGGGATCGTTGTCACAGCCCAAAGTGAGGCTTCAGGGCAAGATTAGGGAAGGCAGTCTGGATGGTCATAAGTAAAACTACTGGGACATCATGACCCTGCATTAACCTAGAATGAGTCTGGTTATCAATGGGCAGCTTAAGAAAAACAGAATGGCAAATCTACTTGTCATGTGACAAATAAAATGGGATTAAGTGTCAATTATTTATTATTATTATTATTATTATTATTTTCATCCATGACCTGTGAATCAATTACTTTTATCTGCACTGATGGAGAAATGAAGAGTTCCCCTTCAAAATAACTTCAGAGCAGCTTGCGCTTGGGAAGCACGTGGATTCAACCTGGCTTCTGCCTTTTACTTAAGCGGAATGGGCTTTATCCATCTTCAGGGGCAGAGAGAATTAAGATTAAAGCCAAAACAATTGATATGTTTTAATAGAAACAAATCCAGTCCTCTTCTCTGAGGTATTGACCTTGTTTTAAGGAAGAAAAAAAGACAGCGAGAGAGAGGTTTTGTTGCTAAAGCCGGAATACTCTTTCAAAGAATCTAATGATCGCTTATTAGAATAAAATTAAATATGTGAAATATTTTTTAACTAAAAGCAGGATTTTCAAATATTATATAAGATAACCATAACATATGGCATTGTTTGAAGGCATGCTGTTGAAAGTGAGAGCAATTCTGCAAATTAACCGTAAGCTACTTTAAGAATCCCATCTTACTGTTCAACAAGACTCTGGACCCCACGCTGTGTTACTGCAACAGCTCCATTGTGGCGGTGCCTGGCAACCCGGGTGGAAATTAAAATGACAAAGCGGCTAGTCCAGCATCTTGACCGCGGCAGATCTCTCTAGTCACCCTGCAGCCGCTCCTCACCCACAAATTCACAAGCAGCCAACCCAAACTGTACATTTTCAGAAGAGCTCATTACTCACAGCTGTACAGCACGCTGAAGGCCCTCTCGTCTCTGTCCTCTCCGAAGGCGGGTATGTTAAAGGAAAGTGGCCCCTTACCTCCCCCAAGCAGCTGCAGTGGCCGAGCCCTGGTTTCCCAAGGCTCAGGGGACGGATGGCCAACAACACCATGGAGCCTGCCCGTCCCCAGGCCGCTCCTGCAGCTGCCCTCGCTGGCCACCCAGCTGGAACCTTGGACTTACTGGGGGCTGTGGGCATCAGGGTCTCTCGGCCTTTGTTTTCCTCCAGTGCCATCAGCAGTTCCCAGCGTGACTGTCCCGCAGCCGCACTGGGTCCAGGCGGCTCCTGCCGCAGTCAGTCGCTCCCCCTACCCAGCAGCCTTTTTTTTCTTCTTAAAGAGACAGGACTGTCATCAACCTTAGGTGTCAATAATGCTGCAAGTGCAGCATTGTCGTTCATTGTGGGGGTGACAACCAACCACACGTTTTTGTTCTCTTCACTTGCAAAGGCTAATTTTTAGCAGTAGGTATGGCTAACAGAAGACTGGCTCTATTAAACCCCAGTTGTGTGACCTTAGACAAGTCACTCATGGGTCTCGAGTACCTCATGGGAAATGAAGACCTGTGACCTGGTAATGTTGTAGCTCACAATCTGCTTTTTGTATGTTATTTGGAGTTGTTTATGAGGTTCCAATGGTTAAAAAAAAAAGCATTCACTCAAAATGTGTTGTAAACTGTGAAATGCTATACAATTGATCCTGTTCTAAGTTGAAATTGCTAGTCTCAATTTAATAATACAAAATATTGTAACTCTATTTTCTTGCTTCCTCTGATGGGGGATGTGAAATACCACCAGCATTTATTTCATTTCGGCACACAGCTATCCTGCCACTGGCCTGGGTACATCATATTCCTCATGATAGTCTCCTAGTAGAACTGCCTGCTTTATCCATATAAATCTAGAATTTTGGCTTATCTGGAAATACTGGATCTCGGAAGCTTCTTATTGCTTCGTTCCTGCGGAAAATTCCTCTTAAGTCAGTTCAAACAACTCCAGACCTGAAAAGGCTCAAATGATCTCTCCTGGGAGAAGACCAAAGCAAGCCCCAAATGTCAGCAGCAACTGGGGAAGGAGAGCCCCTGCTTCTTGTACCTGGCCCTGCACTGGTCTGACCACATCTAATGGTGTCTCCTTCACATCCTAGACTCACAGATTTGTGTACATATTATTTCCTGGGAGATAGGTGGGAAACTTGTTCTAACAAAAGGACTGAATAATCACAAACAAAGCACGTTTCTATTGGGGAGAAATGGTGTCTTGCAGGGCCTTTTCATTGAGCTCTCGCTATAGCGCCGTGTGGACCAACAGGCCCTCGGTGGCATGCGCCTGTGGAGTGAGCCTGCCTCTCTGAGGCTACCACCATTCTTACATGGTTCAGTTGTAATCAGTTTAATTCAGCACACAAATATTGAGCACTTGCTTGTTCCTGGCATCAGCTAGACACCGTAGACTAAACGGTGAATACCCAGTATGTTGCTCCCCCAGCAGGCTCTTCTACTCACAGCTGTAAACCATTACACCCCCAAAGGGAAAAGTTATAAATAACTACATATATATAAACTATATATATAATATATATGTATAGTTTTCAGAAAGGTTAGACGATTTTGCCTACCTACTCACACTAAATAAAAGTATCCAGTGAAATATTGATTATTCAGAAATAGTGTTGCTTAGCCAGGTGTGGTGGTACATGCCTGTAGTCCTAGCAACTCGGGAGGCTGAGGAAGGAGGATTGCTTGAGGCCGGGAGTTTGAGACCAGCCTGAGCAACATAGCAAGACCTCAGGTTGGGCGCAATGGCTCACGCCTGTAATCCCAACACTTTGGGAGGCCGAGGTGGGTGGATCACTTGAGGCCAGGAGTTCAAGACCAGCCTGGCCAACATGGTGAAACCCCATCTCTACTAAAAATACAAAAATTAGCTGGGTGCAGTGGTGTGCACCTGTAATCTCAGATACTTGGAGGCTAAGGCAGGAGAATTGCTTGCACCTGGGAGGCAGAGGTTGCAGTGAGCTGAGATTGTGCCACTGCACTCCAACCTGAACAACAGAGTGAGACCCTGTCCCAAAAAAACAGAAACAAACATAGCAAGACTTCATCTCTACAAAAATTAAAAAATTAAGCAGGCATTGGTCGTGCATGCCTGCAGTCCTAGCTACTCGGGAGACTGAGGTGGGAGGATCACTTGAGCCCAGGAGTTTAAGGTTACAGTGAGCTATGATTGCACCACTGCACACCAGCCTGGGTGACAGAGTGAGACCTCATCTCTAAAATTAAAAAAAAAAAAAAGACAAAAAATAGTGTTGCAATGTAGAAGTCAAAGCTTAAATACCCTTGTGAGCACTGCCTGTGATACACCTTGTTACTGTTACAACAAATTGCATGTGTTTATATGTGAGTTTCTACACATTTGGAAGGTGATTTCATGTGCATTGCAAGCCCTTCACTATGCCACTGTCCAGATACAATGGCACATGAAATAAACCATATGAGTTCATTTACACTTATGGTGCCATTTATGCTATTGGAATGTTGTTGTCAAAAGATTTAGACTTTGTCCTAAAAATTTAAGAAAGCAAAGATTTCTGGATAATTCATGAACCACAGATCTTCCACATTCTGGGCAAAGATTGACCGTTAACATACCCAGGTCAGAGGTCAATCTGTCTGTGATGGTTAATTTTAGGTGTCAACTTGACTGGGCTAAGGAATACCCAGATAGCTGGTAAAGCATCCTCTCTGGGTGTGTCTGTGAGGGTGTCTGCCAAAGAGACTAGCATTTGAATTACTAGACTGGGTAAAGAAGCTCTGCTGTCACCCATGTAGACGGACATCATCCCACGTGAGGGCCCAGATAGAGAACCAAAAGTCAGAGGAAGAACAAATTCTCTCCCTCTCTCTCCTTGAGCTGGTACATCCCATCTTCTCCTACCTTGGACATCAGAGGTCCTGGTTCTCAGATCTTCAGACTCCAGGACTTACACCAGCACCCCCACTTTATTCTCAGGCCTTTGGCCTTGTACTAGGATTTACACCATCAGCTCGCCTGGTTCTCAGGCCGTCAGACTCAGACTGAATCACACCAACAGCTTTCCTTGTTCTCCAGCTTGCAGATGGCAGATCAGGGGACTTACCGGCTTCCACAAGCACATGAGCCAATTTCCATAATAAATACCTTCTTACATATCTATAAATATCTTTAGTTCTGTTTCTCTGGAGAACCCTAAGTCAATGTCTCCACCTTACCCTAAGCTGAGCCTAGAACATGAGAAAACATGACCTGGTGCCACGGCTGTCCAGAACCACAAAAGTGCAGCTAGAGGATGAGTCTCTGCCACTTGTCCAGAGGTTTCAAAGAGCTGCTGCAATATGCTGACTCCTTCTCCTGGATCCTCCCAGCTGCTGCTCCCACCGTGCCAGTCTTTCGTTCCAGCCATATCACGTGGCCAAAGCTCTGCTCACATGTGGCCTGGAGACCACATGGTTTTCTTGGCCTCTTCCTCAAAGCTGTATGAGGGTCAGATTTTATCAACTCAGAAAGGTTAGCAGCTCAACCTGAATGATACAAGCTAAGTCTCGGCATCTAGTCATAGTTTTGGAGTCTTAGCTTCTGTATCTGTGATGGTTAATATTGAGTGTCAACTTGATTGGATTGAAGGCTGCAAAGTATTGTTCCTGGGTGTGTCTGTGAGGGTGTTGCCAAAGGAGATTAACATTTTAGTCAGTGGCAGAGGCAGACCCACCGTCAATCTGGATGGGCACAGTCTAATTAGCTGCCAGAGTAGCTAGGATAAAAGCAGGCAGAGGAATGTGGAAAGATTAGACTGGCTTAGTCTTCTAGCCTACATCTTTCTCCCGTGCTGAATGCTTCCTACCCATGAATATTGAACCCCAAGTTCTTCAGCTTTGGGACTCTTGGACCTTTGGCCACAGACCAAAGACCAGGAGTCTACGCACTGTTGGCTTCCCTACTTTTGAGGTTTTGGGACTCGGACTGGCTTCCTTGCTCCTCAGCTTGCAGATGGCCTATTGTGGGACCTCACTTTGTGATCGTGTGAGTCAACACTCCTTAATAAGTTCCCTTTTATATATACATCTATCCTATTAATTCTGTCCCTCTAGAGAACCCTGACCAATATCACCGGTTTTACTAACTCACTGGCACATCATGCCAGCATGATCAATAGTAATGATTGCTCTTGTCAGGGATTATAGAGATTAAATATCTACAAACCAGGAACTGTCTGGGAAAGTCACATGACTTTTGACCTTCAGTTTTTTCATCTGTGAAATGGGAATAGAAGCATACCTTGTTTTATTGCATATCACTTTATTGCACAATGCAGATTCTATGTTTCTTACAAATTGAAGGTTCATGACAATCCTGCCTTGAGTAAGACTATTGGAGCCATTTTTCCAACAGCACGTGCTTAGTTTGTGTTTCTGTGTCACATTTTGGTAATTCTCACAATATTTCAAGCTCTGATTATTATATCTGTTATGGTAATCTGTGATCAGTGATCTTTGATGTTGCTATCGTAATTGTCTTGGGGCTCCACAAGTGGCACCCATATAAGACGGTGAATTTAATTGACAAATGTTGTGTGTTCTGACTGCTCCACTGACCAGCTGTTCACTGTTTCTCTCTCTCTGTCTCTCCCCTCCTCTCTCTCTGCCTCTCTCTCTCGCTCCCACTCAGGCTTCCCTATTCCCTGAAGCACAACAATATTGAAATTATGCCTGTGAATAACACTGCAGTGGCCTCTAAGTGTTCAAGTGAAAGAAATAATCACATATCTCTCGCTTTAAATCAAAAGCTAAAAATGAATGAAAAATGTTCATCATCAGTAATCATCAGAGAAATGCAAATCAAAACCACAATGAGATGGCATCTCGCACAATCAGAATGGCTATTATTAAAAAGCCAAAAAATAATAGATGTTGGGGAGGCTGCAGTGAAAAGGGAACACTTATATACTGTTGGTGGGAATGTAAATTAGTTCAGCAATTGTGGAAAGCAGTTGGAGATTTCTCAAAGAACCAAAAACAGAATTACCATTCAATTCAGCAGTCCTATTACTGGGTATATATGCAATAGAAAATAAATTGTCCTACCAAAAAGACTCATACACTTTGTATGGTCATCACAGCAGTATTCACAATATCAAAGACATAGAATCAACTTAGATGCCCATCAATAGGTGATTGGATAAAAAAAAGTGGTACACATACCAAGGAACAATACAGAGCCATAAAGAAGAATGAAATGGAAGCAACTAGAGGCCATTATCCCAAGTGAATTAACGCAGGAACAAAAATCCAAATACTAACATGTTCTCACTTAAAAGTGGGGGCGAAGCATTGGTACACATGGACGTAAAGATAGGGGGAAAAAGACACTGGAAACTGCTAGATGAAAGAGTAGGGGAGGGGGCCAAGGGCTGAAAAACTACCTATTGGGTACTATGCTCACTACCTGGATGATGGGATTATTTGTACCCCAAGCGTCAGCATCATGCAATATACCTGTGTAACAAACCTGCACATGTACCTCCTGAATCTATAGAGTTAAAATCATTTTTTTAAAAAGCTAGAAATGATTAAGCTTAATGTGCATAGCATGTCAAATACTAGATGGATCAAAAGCTAGGCCTTTTAACTCCAAACAAATAGCCAAATAATGAATGCAAAGGAAAAGTTCTTGAAGGAAATTAAGTGTTACTCCAGTGAACACATGAATCATAAGAAAGTGAAACAGTCTTTTAATTGATATGAAGAAAGTTTTAGTGGTCTGAATAGAAGATCAAACCAGCTACAACATTCCCTTAAGCCAAAGCCCAATATAGAAAAAGGCCCTAATTCTCCTGAATTCTGTGAAGGCTGAGAAAGGTGAAGAAGTTGCAGAACAGTTTGAAGTTACCAGAGGTTGGTTCCTGAGGTTTGAAGAAAGAAGCCATCTCCATAACATGAAAGTGCAAGGTGAAGCAGCACGTGCTAATGGAGAAACTTCAACAAGTTCTCCAAAAGATCTAGCTAACATAACGGATGAAGGTGACTACACTAAGCAACAGATTCTCAATGCATGTGAATAATATGGTTTGTCTGTGTCTCCACCCAAATCTTATCTTGAATTGTCGTTCCCATAATCCCCGCATGTCATGGGAGGGACCCAGTGGGAGGTAATTGAATCATGAGAGCAGTTACCCCCATGCTGCTGCTCTCGTGATAGGGATTTCTCACTAGATCTGATGGTCTATAAAAATAAAATAAAAATAGAAACTAGGACCAGCTACATAATTTTCAGGTCCCACTGCCAAATAAAAATACTGGGTACTTTGCTGAAAATTATTAAGAATTTTGAGATATTGGCAGTGGAGCATTAAACCAGGCATTGTTTAATCCCTTCTGGGCATGGGATCCTCTGTGACTTCATAAAGCCGGACCAGATAGAAACAAAGAGTATATGTTAACTGGGAAGTACAATGCATTCTATCTGTGGTTATGGTTATGTAGTATATACGTGCATGTGCAAAGAACCTGGGAATTAACTCCAAGTCACCAAAATAGCTACTTTAAGGTGGTAAAATCATGGAGTAGCAAAATCTTTCATGGTCTTTATATTATTTTTGTGAAAAAAAGTTATTTAAAACAAAAACTTTTAGGCCGGGCGCAGTGGCTCACGCCTGTAATCCCAGCTCTTTGGGAGGCCAAGGCAGGTGGATCACCTGAGGTTGGGAGTTTGAGACCAGCCTGACCAACATGGAGAAACCCCATCTCTACTAAAAATATAAAATTAGCCAGATGTTGTGGCACATGCCTGTAATCCCAGCTACATGGGAGGCTGAGGCAGGAGAATCACTTGAACCCGGGAGGTGGAAGTTGCAGTGAGCTGAGATCACACCATTGCACTCCAGCCTGGGCAACAAGAGTGAAACTCCTTCTCAAAAAAAAAAAAAAAAAAAAAAAAAAAATTAGCCAGACGTGGTGGGCAGACCTGTAATCCCAGCTACTTGGGAGGCTGAGGCAGGAGACTTGCTTGAACCTGGAGGCGAGGTTGCAGTGAGCCGAGGTCACTCCATTGCACTCCAGCCTGGGCGACAGAGCGAGACTCTGTCTCAGAAACAAAACAACAAAAACAAACAAAAAAACTTAAAAAAATCAGCTGCCTTTGCTCTGGACAAAGCCTGGGTGTGGAGCTGCTGCCATGCACCAGACGAGAACTGAGCCTGACAGCCAGTCAGGCCTCTTACCCTAGGATAATGAAAGCCAAGGAGAAAAAAACACACATATAGTCTGTTGGTAAGGAGGAAAGACAAGACCAAATGGTGTATGAAGTGGTGGAGATGCCTATTTTTGCCAGGTACCAAGTCTGGTAGCCTGTGTTCACTGAATGAGCCTTAGGTTCAGAGTGGGTGGGGAGTTTCAGTCCAGGCCAGCCTGCCCGGAGCGCACCACAGGGCTGCCTTCTCAGGTTCTGGCCTCGGTCCTTTCAGGAAGAGTCTCAGAGCACAGAAACTGCCAATTGCTATCTAGTTGGAGCCTTATTTGGGCTTTGGAGGTGCTTCCATTCTTACCACATGACAGTTCACGAGGTGAAACCAACATGATCCACATGCAGACCCAGCTCCACTGCTACCTCACAGTTGACAGGGGTGCCCCCCTGCTCTGCTCAGTCAGGAATGTTCACAAAGTTTCCAGGGTGCACAGAGTGACTGGCAGAGCCAGAGCTCTGATCCCAGTCTGTGCACACCACATCCAGCAAAATGAGCCACTATCGCTGCCTCCTGGAGATTCGAACGCTGTGGCATTTCTCAGCACACAGCCTCATGCTCTTCTCTAATGGGTGCTTTGGGATATCCCTGTTTCTTTCCCTGTCCTGGGGACCTTTCTGCCCCCTGCTTTAAGTTGGATGTTCAAGCTCTGGTTGAGGACTCTGCCGCTCAGCATGACACAGCCAGCATGACGGGAGCTGAGTCACAGCCAGCTGATGGGTGGCACAGCCAGAGGGCTCACTCCGGGCCTCTTGCTCAGCTGGTAGATGTCCCTCATCACGCTGGTTGGCTGCTCATGGAGCCACTTCCAGATTTAACCACCATATAATAATAAACACTTTTTACTCAATTCTTAGTTAGGTCTGAAGTCACACAAGTTGGATTTTTCAATATTGTATTTTTAGTAGAGATGGGGTTTCACCATATTGGCCAGGCTGGTCTCCAACTCCTGACCTCAGGTGATCCACCTGCGTCGGCCTCCCAAAGTGCTGGGATGACAGGCATGAGCCACCACGCCCAGCCACCCTTGGTTTATTTCTAATTATATAAGAAAACTTATGTTTTCTCTCCTGTTTTCTTGATTACCAACTACAAGTTTATCTGTATTGTTTTTCAGAGAACTAGTTACTGGATTTGTTGATTCCTTTTTCTGTTTTGTAATTTATTTCTGCAATTTATTCCTTCTGTTTCCTTTGACTTCTTTTGTTTTTCTTTCCCTAACTTTTTGAGCTGAATGCTTTATCCATTTATTTCTTTATTTTCAAATAAATATGTGACAAAGGTCATGCAAGCTCCTCTGAGTACCCCTTTAACCAATTATTCTGCTTTAATATGCAGTGTTCTTATCGTTTTTATTTAGATATACATTAATCTGGGTTTTGATCTTTTTCTCTGAGCCATATGTGGTTTAAAAAGAATTTTGTCATTTCCAAGTGGTTAATACTCATTTTGATTCTATTTATGTTGAAAATATGTAGTCCGACATTATAGGTTATAATTTTCCAATTGTTGTTAATTTATCATGATTTTCTTTGTGTCCTTGATGATATATTATCGTACCATAGGTCTAATTAAGAGATTGTGCATTCTCTTTTATAATGAAGTTCAATGTATAACTCTTACCTCAACTTTATTCAGATCCTCCATGCTCTTAATTTTAGCCTATTTGCTCTGTCATGGTTGACAGCGATCAATTAAATTTTCCTACTACTATTATTTCTGTGTCCCTCTTTGTCTCAATTAACAGCTCCTGCCTTAAATTCAACCTTGTCTGATATTAATATTATCTCAATTTTTTTCCTATCATTTGCTTGACCATTCTAAGATAATTTATTTAGCTTTGTATCTTGTATAATAATGTGCAGTTTGGATTTGGCATTTTACTTATTTTAATATTTATTTTCTTGTAGTAAGTGAGTTTATCCCACTGACACTTACAACATACTTTTGGTATAAATTATCTGAACCTATTTTAGTTTTGGGGGAGGTTGATAATAGATATAAATAAATAATAAATAAATGATTCCAGTGATTGTAACTTCCATGCAGAGGCTGAAATAGGTTATGATAGAAAGTGTCTGGGATGGGGGAGTTCTTTAGCTAGGATGCTCAGAGAGGTTTCTCCAAGGAGATATTACTTTAGCTTATTCAATAAATTCAACAAGTACTTTTTGATTGCCTATATCTGGCAAACATTTACTGGGTACTGGGAATACGGCAGTGAACATTTATGCCCTTGGAGAGTTTACATAGTAATGAGACCTGGATGATGAGATGTTAGTGCTGAGATAGAGGCAACTGGCTAAATCTCTGCAAAGAAGAACTTTCCAAAGGAGAAGAAATATCACGTGCAAAGGCCCTGAGATGGGAAAGAACAGAGTGCTCAAGGAACATAAGGTTATGACTAGAGCCTAGTGAGGAGAGAAGAGAGTGGAGGGAGGTGTGTGATGGAGGCAGGCAGCAGCCAGATTACAGAGGCATTTGGCATGGGAAATAACATCTCTTTATTACAATTATCCTGGAAAGCATTGGGTCTGATTTACATTTAAGACAGATCACTTTGGCTTCTCTTTGAGTAGGGCAAGAGTAAAAAGAGGAAGTCCAGCCAGATGGCATTTGAATCATTTCAGGTGAGAAATAATAGTGATTTAAACTAGAGTTGTAGACATGAGGATGGTGAGAAGCAGACAGATTTGGTGCATATTTTGATAAATTGTACTGATAGATTGAATAAGGCAAGGAGAGGAATCAAGGATGACAAAGGGTCCCTGAAGCCCACAGCTGAGCAAATGAGCATTGATGATACTGAATTGTAATATGGGGCAGCTTCAGGGCCTTCAGACTGCAAGCAGTGGAAGGGGAACCAGCAGCTCTGCTAGAGGCGAGCTGGGCATTTTGTCTTTTTGTTGTTGCTTTCCACTTCAAGTTCCGTCTTTTCCAATACACTCCTCGTTTTTCTTCCCCTAAGCATTTTTTATTTGGGAAGTTTATATTCTGCTTTCAAGTATTTAAGCTGTTCTCTTTACAACATTAAGTAACGTGTCTAAATGTTTGTTTCTCAATATATCAAGTTTAAAATAGAAGTAGAAGCTATAGGCCATCCACTGCAAGAAATGGAGAAATTAGATCTCTTTCCTTTCTTTCCCTCCAGTTTTCAAAGGAAAATAACATTCCTGCTGTGTAGAGAATGGGAAATCAGGGAGATTGATGGTTGGTTTGGAGTGTCAACTTTACTAGATGAAGGGTACCCAGACAGCTGGGAAAACATTATTTATTCTCAAGGAGTCAGTAGGCACTGCACCCATCCCTCTTCTGCTGAAAGGGAAATCCAGGTGGTTTGGCACTTGATGAGGATGATTGGGCTGTCCCAGCTGTGTCTGTGAGGGTGTTTCTGGAGGAAGATGGTGTGGGCCTCAATGTGGGTGGGAACCTTCCAATTGGCTGAAGACCCAGATGGAACACAAAGGCAGAGGAAGGGCGAATGCTTGCTGTCTCTTCTACAGTAAGGATGCCATTCTTCTCCTGCCCTTGGATATCAGAACTCCAGGTTTTCCAGCCGTTAGACTCCAGGACTCACACCAGCAGCCCTCCTAGCACTCTCAGGCCTGTGGCCTCCCTGATTCTGATGCCTTCAGACTCAGACTGAGCCACCCTACCAGCTTCCCTGGGTCTCCAGCCTGCAGCCGGCCTGGCGTAGGACTTTTCAGCCTCCATAATCAAGCGAGCCCGTTCCTTCTAATAAATTCCTTCTCACATATCTCTCTCTATATCTCTTACCAGTTCTGTCCCTCTGGAAAACCCTAAAACAGGACCTAATGATACCTAAAGTCACCATCTCCTCTTGTGTTGCAAGGCAGTAAAGACTAATGAAAGACCCCTGTACCCTATACATACAGGCTCAGATCTCTCAAAAATGAAGGTTTGAGTAACCCAATGGAGTAAAGGACCCCAATTGTTGAGGTGCTGCCTAAAAACAAGGAGAACTGGTGTGGTTTGCCTATATCCACACCCAAATCTCATCTTGAATTGTATCTCCCACAATTTCCATGTGTTATGAGAGGGACCCAGTGGCAGGTAGTTGAATCATGGGGGCTGGTCTTTCCTGTGCAGTTCTCGTGGTAGTGAATAAGTCTCATGAGATCTGATGGTTTTCAAAAGGGGAGTTTCCCTGCACAAGCTCTCTCTGCCTGTTGCCGTCGTGTAAGATGCAGCTTGCTCCTCCTTGAGTACCACCATGATTGTGAGGCCTCCCCAGCCATGTGGAACTGTAAGTCCATTAAACCTCTTTTTCTTCCCAGTCTCAGGTATGTCTTTATCAGCAGTGTGAAAACAGACTAATACAGGAACCCAGAATGAGTGGTGAAGAAGGAAACTCTTAAATAGTTTTGTAACCTGTTGCAGATACAGGGCCTACTGCATCCACCCATATTTCAAATTAATATGTGGGATATTGGTTGGTGGTAATGAACTTTACAGCTTAATCCACAAGTTGCAGATCATAAAATGAGTTTAAAAGAAGTTAAGGAAGAAAGTATAGCACCCTGAGATACGGGGCCTGGGTCTGGGTGAATACATGAGAGACTGGTTTGTCTACCTTTACAAAAGGTATGAGTGTCATTTTTGGTTGTATGACCGATTGTTGCAGTATATAAAAAGAAAGCATTTTTTTATTTTTCTTTTTTTTAACTGTAAATGTTAAAAGAAGAGGGTAGGTATTAGTTATCTATTGCTGTTAACAAATTATCCCCAAACTTAGAGGTTTGAAACAACAAACAGTATCTTACAATTTCTGAAACTCAGGAATCTGGGAGCAGCTTATATAGATGGTTGTGATTCAATGTTTTTTCTTAGGTTAAAGTCAGGATGTTGGCTGAAGCTGCCATCATCTGAAGGCTTGACTAGAGCTGGAGGCTCCTCTTCCGAGATGGTGCTTTCCCATGCTGCTGGCTGGATGCCTCAGTACCCACCCTGCAGACCTCTGCATAAGGCCCTCTTGGTATCCTCAGAACATGGCAGCTGGCTTTCCCCAGAGCAAGCAAGTCAGAGAGAGAACAAGGAGGAAACCTTGATGCCTTTTACATTTTAATCTCAGAAGCAGTGCACCTTCACTTCCATGATATCCTGATCATTAGAAGCAAGTCACCAAATGCAGCCCAAACTTAAGTGGAGTGGCTCCACCTTTGAAGGGAGGGGGGTTGATGAGTTGAGGATTCTAAATCCCCACAGGGCATATGGCCTGGGCAGTCTGGGCACATTTGCATTCTTTTTAACCACTCAGCATCAGAGCAACATGCCTATCTGAGGGGACACACCCACTGTGGGGAATACTCTGTCCTTGTATCTGGCAGCTAAGGCACAGCCCATTACCTAAGCACAGGCTATGCAAATAAATCCGTGCTTTAGGCATTGAATCTTCAGGGAATGCTTCATAAGTGTGGGGCTGGTTGAGGAAGAACTCATGGCAGTGGTAACAGTAGCTCTACTCACACTCCTGGGCGTCACTGGGGGCCTGAGGAAATGATGCAGGCATTGGTGCTACCCTCGGCCCAGCCTTTCTTGTCTTCTGCCTATTTTCCCAGCCTTCCTGACAACACAATGAGCTAACCAATATCCTTCCAATTATTTTCTTTTCTGCCTGTTCGCCAGGGTCCATGAGTGACGGGCAAAGAGAACTTTGTGGAAGGCTTCCTGTCAGATGCACTGACAAGAAACTACACTAAAAAACCTATGCTAATATGTTACATTATTCTTCCAGGTGTTTGAAGTTAGATTTGAATTTAATTTAAATGCATCAACAAGTGTTAATGACCCCCAAGTCCAGATATATCTGGAGTGTGTTAGCTTACTAACAATTCTTTTTGGTTTTTTTTTTTTTTTTTTTTTGAGATGGAGTGAGCCGAGATCGCGTCACTGCACTCCAGCCTGGGCAACAGAGCAAGATTCCGTCTCAAAAAAAAAAAAAAAAAAAAAAAAGAAAACACTAATGCTCAGGGTGGAATAAAAGACTGCCATGGGCTGCCATGAGGTTATATTACATATTCTATTTTAATTAATACCAAATAAAACTCAATTTGTAGGGAAGAAAAATATATTGTGATTTATATGTATGTTCATGTTTACTTGTATGTATTCATACTTCTGTACTTTTAAGTGTTTTCAAAATTATTTGTAATCCTAAAACTAATGACTCATGCAAAAAACAAAAAAAGCATGTTGATTAGGTCATAGAGGATCAGATTCAATTCTTTGTATAATTACAGATCCACTAGGAAATTTTCCCAAACTGTAAACTGCCTGCAGCAGATGGAAGCTCTCAATGTCTCTCAAATTATTAAGTAAAATGATCTGCGTGAGTCAGGGTTCAACCAGACCAGTGGGAGATATGTATGAGGAGCTTTGTTGGAAGGAATTGGCTTAGTCTATTGTGGGCCAGGCTGGGCAAGTCTGAAATTTCCAGGCTAGGCCGGCATTTTTGTCACAGGCTGATCTGCCGACCACAAGTAGACTTTCTTCTTCAAGGAAGCCTCAGCGCTGCTTTTTAGGGCCTTTCACCTGTTTGAATCGGGCCCACCCAGATTATCTAGGATCATCTCCCTTACTTAACGTCAACTGCTCTTGGACTTTAATCATATCTACACAGTATCTTCACAGCAGCCCCTAGATTACTGTGGGATTGAATAACTGGATGGTAGACTCACCAAATTGAATGTCAGAAAACTACTGCACTCTTCCTCAGCTCTTAACTCCAGAGGGGCTCTTTAATGCAGCCATGCCAGAAGTCTATGCCTTCGTCTTTCTTTCTTTTTTTTTTTTTCTTTTTGAGATGGAGTCTCGCTCTGTTGCCCAGACTGGAGTGCAGTGGTGTGATCTCCACTCACTGTAACCTCCACCTCCCGGGTTCACGCCATTCTCCTGCCTCAGCCTCCCAGTAGCTGGGACTACAGGCGCCTGCCACAACACCTGGCTAATTTTTTTTTTTTTTTTTTGTATTTTTAGTAGAGACAAGGTTTCACCGCGTTAGCCAGGATGGTCTCGATGTCCTGACCTCGTGGTCTGCCCACCTTGGCCTCCCAAAGTGCTGGGATTACAGGTGTGAGCCACCGCGTCCGGCCAAGTTCTGTCCTATTCAGAAGTTACTGTTCCTGCCAAAAGCTTTGACCATAACCTTGTAACTCAGTGTCCCCATAGGAGCACAAGACTTAGAATCCAATACAGACTTGGTTATGAGGAGAGAGAGTACATCCAGAAAAACCCTGCAAAGCTGTGGATTAACAAGGGAATGCAGAAATAATCCTCTAAGGCCGGGTGCAGCGGCTCATGCCTGTAATCCCAGCACTTTGGGAGGCCGAGGTGAGTGGATCACTTGAGGTCAGGAGATTGAGACCATCCTGGCCAACATGGCAAAACCCCATCTCTACCAAAAATACAAAAATTAGCCAGGCACAGTGGTGGGTGCCTGTAATCCCAGCTACTCAGGAGGCTGAGGCGGGAGAATTGCTTGAATCTGGTGGAGGTTACAGTGAGCTGAGATCGTGCCATTGCACTCCAGCCTGGGCGACAGAGCGAGACTCCATCTCAAAAAAAAAAAAAAAAGAAAGAAATAATTCTCAGATTCTCTTCAACTGCCCACTCACTGCAGTCAGTTTTTCAACTAAAGAATGAAAAGATTCTTTTGCATCCCTTTCCTCTTCTCTCAGGAAGGATGGCTTTGTGTAACTGACAACTGAGGTCCATGGACAACAATGTACTTGTTTTGCAAGTCTAAAAACAAAGAGTTGTTCCCCGGGGGGAAGGGGGCAAACTGAATCACTCTACTAGAGTTTTCTGTGTAAAATTTAAACAAAAGGTTGCAAGTTGGCAGCAATTAGCATGGAGGCAAGAGCAAACACACAAAAGAAGGTTGGGAAGAAAAGATGGGGAGAGCTGGAGAGGAAATGGCATCACCAAATGGCCAAATTGTATTGTTTGAGCAGTCAAACTAAAGCCAACCACTGCTGGCCCCTGGACCTACACTTCTGTAAGAGGAACACTGAGATTTCACTGGGGGAAAGCCAATTTTCATAGTTTTTCTATTAAGAATAAGAAATGTGGCTGGTCAGACAAAAGCAATACCTGCTGCGATGTCTGTCCTGCCACCCTCAGCGGACTGCTATGTGAATTAAATGTGGTAATGGACACCTATAAGCAAGTTTCTAAAAGAAGGAGTTTTAAGGTAGTGGCCAGCACAGTGCCTTGCACAGGAAAGCTGTATGGGAAACGTGTGCTTAATTGTACTTAATTATTAATACACCACAACATGCATTAAGCAAATTGTTTATTGAGGAATTTTTGTCTTTTCCTCACATAAGAGCAAATAAATATTTGAAATATTTGGTTTTTCATTCATGAAAACTGATACATTTGATTTTTTTTCATAAAAAGAACACTATTGTTTGAAAATTCACCGTTTTCATTTAAATATGTATTTCCACTTACGGAAATATTTTAAAAAATGAATTAAGCAAGTTATAGCTATATTTGTAGCACAATGCTAGTCCATCAAACTTGAAAAATGCAGAAGTTACTTTGAACAATTAACTTGCTGGCTCACTTTGCTTAAACAAGGAGGAAACTGTGGATCTATAAAACTGGAAAAAATTATGTTATGCCCCAAGTGAACTTTTCAAGGTCATCAAAGACCATCTCTCTGCTTCAGGGCAGCGTAAATTGAAACCACCCATGAGAGATGAGTGTCAGCCTCGCCTGTCATGCCACCTGCTCCTCATTAATCAGAAATGACATCTGAAGGCAAACGTGCCCTCTCGAATTCTGGAAGGCATTCTGGTGCATGATGACAGCATTTTTCCTTTGATCACGAAAGCGAATTGTACTTATTCAACTTTTGCAAGAGCGGATTATGACTTCATGTGAACTATGGAAAACTGCCTCCTATTCTCTTTTATACCATTAAATAAGCCTTACTTGTTTGTAAAGAATTGTTTGCCATAATAACTGAACTATTACACTTTATCACTTTTAGAAAGATTAACATTAATCTGGAGGCAGCTGTCACAGTGATTAAGCAGAGAGACAATTCCTTGATTGAATGCCCAGCTTCATCCCTTAGCTGGGTGACCTTGTGCAAATTAACTACACTCTCTGTGTCAGGATTCTCTCATCTGTCAAGGGGAGTGTATTAATCGTGTTTTTTTTAATTTTCTGTATTTTATAATGCTTTGACATGTTGGAGGCCTTGCTGGCCAGGGAGAGACCGCCCCTCCCATGGCTAATTCCTAGAGAAAGCTAACAACTTGCCCCTGTGCATGCCTTTCATATGCAAACCAATTAATCCAAAGTCCACGTCTCCAACCACCTCCTTTATCACATTTGCACACACCAAGCCAGTATTTCTCCTATCCTAAATCACCCCAGGACCAGGCCCCAGACACCTAGAGACCTCCCCCACAGCCCCGAGCACACAGAAATCATTCAAAGCATGTAATCCCAAATGTGCTCCAACTTGCCTCCCCTGCCTCACCTATTCCTTCCCACAAAAACTTCAAGGGCTCTGGGCATGTTTTCTTCTTCCCTCCTGCTGAACCCTAGCACTTCCCAGGTGGCCCTGCACAGCTTGGCAACTGTCAGTCACAAAACCCCTTTCAATGGCATTGGCCTCTTGTATGGATCACTCAGTCCCCTTCATAAATTAAATTCTGGGTGCAGGTGAAATGGGGATGTACTGATGGTTCCCACCTCCCGGTCTGGGATGAGGATAAAGCAGTTTCATGCCTGTGAAGCTTGCAGAACAGCCCCACGTGGCTCCACTCAAGGGTCTAGAATAAGCCCTCTCTCTCTGCACTGCACTGGCCTAGGCCCTTCTCATTTGTCACCTGACAGCCTCCCTGACTCCCTATTTTGTCAGTTCTGTCCTCCTTAGAATACTCATTTTCCTTCTTTCTGATTTGCACCCTCCTCCCTCCCAAGAGTCTGTCACTGGTTGACCATGACCAAGAGCATCGATTTCTCCCAGAGGGCCTGAGGCTCGTCCATGCACCCATCTCCTCCTTGCTCTGCACTCACACCTGCCCAATGTTGATTTGTTGGAAAGTGCATAGCCAGCTGACAGTAGCATTATCTTTAAATGCAAGCAAGACATTCTTTTTTTTTTATTTTCAGACAGAGTTTCACTCTTACTGCCCAGGGTGGAATGCAACAGCGTGATCTCTGCTCACTGCAACCTCCGCCTCCTGGGTTCAAGCAATTCTCCTGCCTCAGCCTTCTGAGTCGCTGGGATTACAGGCACCTGCCAACACGCCCAGCTAATTTTTGTTATTTTTAGTAGAGATGGGGTTTTGCCATGTTGGGGTTTTTCCATGTTGGCCAGGCTGGTCTCGAACTCCTGACCTCAGGTGATCCACCCACCTCGGCCTCCCAAAGTGCTAGGATTACAGGCATGAGCCACCACACCAGGCTTTTTCTTTTTTCTTTTTTTTTTTAGTGGAGACAGGGTCTTGCTCTGTGGCCCAGGCTGGAGGGCAGTGGTGCCATCTGGGCTCACTGCAACCTCCACCTTCTGGGTTCAAGTGATTTTCCTGCCTCAGCCTCCCAAGTAGCTGGGACTACAGTCGTGTGCCACCACACCCAGCTAATTTTTGTATTTTTTAGTAGAGACAGGGTTTCACTGTGTTGGCCAGGCTGGTCTTGAACTCCTGACCTCAAATGGTCCACCCATCTTGGCCTCTGAAAATGCTGGGATTACAGGTGTGAGCCACCACACCCGGTACACACAACACACCACCTTTTTTTTTTTTTTTTTTTTGAGATGGAGTCTCTCTCTGTCGCCCAGGCTGGAATGCAGTGGCGCGATCTCAGCTCACTGCTAGCTCCGCCCCTTGGGTTCACACCATTCTCCTGCCTCAGCCTCCCAAGTAACTGGGACTACAGGCGCCCGCCACCACGCCTGGCTAATTTTTTTTGTATTTTTAGTAGAGACAGGGTTTCACCGTGTTAGCCAGGATGGTCTCAGTCTCCTGACCTCGTGATCCGCCCACCTCAGCCTCCCAAAGTCCAACAACACACTCTTAATAACACTTACTACAAAAAATCCTGCAACAGCAGCATTCACCAGATGCTCAAGCCGTCCTTTCATATGTCAGGAGCTGTACCAGGCCTTGGGTTTACTGAGAAAAGAGGAGCATTGTTGCACCCAGGGAAGTACAGTCCAGTGAGGGAGACAGGCATGTAAGTGACCCTCTACGGTGATAAGGAAATGGTAGAGGGGCCCTCGGGTACATTGGGCTTGTAGGTGGGCACCTAGTCCTGGGTGAGAACCTTCCCCAGGAAAGTTTGCCTGCTAATAGATCTACGGACTCTTCAGGGATGGACAGAGCATTTTTCTTTTCACTCATATTAAGTCCCAACCCTGTGCATGTCCAACGTGCTCTGACCCTATGCATTTCCCCAGCCTCTCCTCTAAGCACACGCTTTGCTCTCCCACCCAGGAATGCCCCTGTGGGCTCTCTCGAGTTCTCGAGTTCCTTCTCTCACACTTACCCTCTTCATGACTCTCCTTTTCACTCTCATCTGCAGGCTTTCGCCAGTGTCGCTGCCTCTGGCCCACATGGGCCCCTGGACCTCCCACTGAAACAAATTGGTCTCTGGAGACTCTTGGTCTCCATCTGCACCAAGATCATGCCGGCGCCCTCTCTCAGGCTTTCTTAGCATCCCCACTGACCCGTGTTCTCCGCCTCCATCACAACAGTGACAGTGCCATGGCTTCAGGGAATATGACACCAATGCCCAGGAGTGGTTCATTTCAGGTGCCTGACAAATAGGGATAAATGTAGCTTTTTGATTAGTAATATCACAATTCTGTGTTTCCACTTAAACAATAGTACAAACAGAATGACAAAGTCCCTTGTACTCCGTAATTCTTCATCTATCTAAGGTGCAATTTGCCAGGGATTTAGGTTTATTCACCATCTGAAAATCAGAAAACTATTACAGGCTAAACCTTCCCAAGTCCCCAAGCACAGCAGGATTTCTGCAGGAGTCAACTTTGGTGTATTCAAGAGGACATCGGGTGTTTTTATGTCTCTAAAAATCACTGTACCGTGCTTGGTATAACACATGTACAATATATTTTGACATTAACCAAACTTTTTGTATGGTGGCTGTATTAGACTTTTCCAGAGAAGCAGAATCAATGGGAGATAGGTAGATAGAAATATAGACAGATTTATTATGGGAATTGGCTCATGTGACTATGGAGGCTGAGAAGTTCCCCCATCTGCCATCTGCAAGCTGGAGACCAGGAAAGCCGGTGGTGTGATCAGTCCATGTCCAAAGGTCTGGCAAACAGGGGAGCTGACAGTGGAATTCTCAGGTCAAAGCCAAAGATAGGAGAACCTGGGGGCTGCTGGCATCAGTCCTGGAATCCAAAGGCCTGAGAACCAGAAGACCTGCTATCCGAGGGCAGGAGACAGATGTCTGCACTCAAACAGAAAGAGAATTCACCCTTCCTCAGCCTTATTATTCTACCTGGGCCCTCCATGAATGGGACGATGCCCACCCGTGTTGGTGGGGGTGGATCTTCTTTACTCAGTCTGCTGGTTCCCATGCTAATCTCTCCAGAAGCGCCCTCACAGACACACCCAGAGATGATGCTCTTCCAGCTACCTGGGCATCCCTTAGCCCAGTCAAATTGACACTTGAAATTAACTACCACAGCAGCAACAACAATAATGAAGCGAAATTGAGTGCGGTGAGTCAGTCTACGCGTGAGCACATGTATACATAGGGACCAGGAGTACCCTAAATTTGGCCAGGCTCAGGACTCCTCATTTGTCCTCTTCTCCCTGGCTTATTCGAGACAAGTGTCCTTCCTTCTCCCCAGGCCTATCCTAACCTAGCTGAACACCCTGCAGCAATCAATCGAGAAAAAAGAATGCCTCCAAATTGAACAGCAAGTGGCAATTAATACAAACATCCCCACGTTTCCCCAAGTTAGTGATTCCCCCTCACTGATGGGCTAGAACCTGCTCCTGACATCATGGTGGGGAGTCACCAAGGTCACCACCATCATCAAGTGCCAGAGCCCAGAGAAGTGGGGAGCACCGCACCCGATGAGGCATGGCTCCAGAGCTGACAGCCTGGGTTTGATTCTAGTCTCTGACACTCCCAGCTGTGTGAACTGGGACATGTTAACTAGTTTAGTGGGTTCTGATTCTTTATCTGGAGATGTTTGGTAATGAGGAAACTTTCTTTGTAAGATTTATTTAGGTGGGCCAATGATGATCAAATACTGAGAAGAGTGCCTAGCACCCGGTGAAACTCATCACACAGCTATGATTATGAGCACCACCATTACTCAATTAGCAAGTTCTCTTTGTTTCAAGGAAACTAACCCAAACTGGTGTAGGCAAAATGGGAAAAAAATTGGTGTCAGGAATTACTAAAAGCAGAGCTCAAAATGCCACAAAATTCCCTTTGTCTTTTGTCTCTATCTTTCTTTTTGGCCAGTTTCATTCTCTTTGCTGGAGGCATTGAGTGACAGAGGCTCCCAGGCTGAGAAGGACAACCAAGAAACTCTTGTATTGGCCCCGGTTAGCTCGGGTGCCAGTTCTGTCCAATTACCATAAGACGGTCTCGGGCTTTGAGGAAGGTGGGAGCTCCTGCTCAAACCTGAAATAAAGGAGCTCCTGGAGATGGGGGACACTCTTGCAAGTGAATAGAAGAGTTGTCAGTTACCACTTCACTGTCATCTTCTACTAAAGCATTTTTATAGAATGCAACCTCTCACCTTAAGGCACACTCTTCATTGGTTCATCCTTTCATTTGTTCATGTAACAAATATTTAATTTCATGACCACTAGGTGCCAGCCATGGTGCTTCCGGGTGGAATGAGAGAGAAGAAAAAGACATAGCCACTCAAGAGTCTGAATTTTCTTTTTTCCATATAGCCAACTATCAGCTAAAACAAATTCACTTATTAACAAAAAAGAATATTTTTTTTTGAGACAGAGTCTTGCTCTGTCACCCAGGCTATAGTGCAGTGGTGCCCAGCTTACTGCAACCTCTGTCTCCCGGGTTCAAGTGATTCTCCTGCCTCAGCCTCCCTAGCAGCTGGTATTACAGGTGTGCCACCACACCTGGCTAATTTTGTATTTTTAGTAGAGATGGGATTTTGCCATTTTGGCCAGACTAGTCTCAGAACTCCTGACCTCAAGCCATCTGCCCGCCTCTGCCTCCTAAAGTGCTGAGATTACAGGCATGAGCCAACACTCCCAGCCCTGCCAAAAAAATGTTTACATCTGTAATTGCCCAACCAGGTTCTCCTTGCCCACTGTCCAGAAAATCCAATGCACTGAGAGCAATAGGTGTTGCAGCAAAAAAAAAAAAAGGGTTTAATAATGGCAGGACCAGCCAAGTGAGGAGGATGGAAGATAATTCTCAAATCCATCTTAGGGCTTTTAAGGGTACTTTGGCAGGTAGGGGGTCTAAGGAATGGGGAATGGGGAACGATGATTGGTCGGGTTGGGGATGAAATCACAGGGCGTCAGAACTGTCTTCATGTAGCTGAGTCAGTTCCTGGAAGGGGGTCTCAGGACCAGGTGGTATCTCTTGGTCTGCCAAAATGCTAAATCTGAATAATACCTTAAAGACCAGTTCTTTGAGTTCCACAATAGTGATATCATCTCTAGGAGTAGTTGTGGAAGTTAAAATATCTTGCAGCCTCAAGGTGACTTCGGGGCAGTAGGCACCATAGAAAAGCAAGCGAGGCAGTGGCAGGTCATTACTGAACTGTGCCTATTCTTTAGCAGAGTTCAGGCTTCCACCATAATTCTAACCTTGTCTGATGAACGCAGCAGCTTCATTGTCTGTGCAAGAAAGAGGATCAGTTTTCCTTGCCTCAAAGTGTAATTATAAGCTAAATTCCTCTCACAGTTATCTTGGCCTCTGCACTATAATAAGAAAAAATGAAAAAAAAATATTAGCCTGTGAAGGTGGGAGCAAGATGGAGTCAGCCATTTTAGATTTCACTCATTATTAATTCTGCAAAGGCATATTCATGCCCAAAAATTGACGCTGGGGCTTCCTCTCTCTGAAACCATAAAGATATCTGTTGCTGCTTTGTGGGGGCCACTTTGTCAAGGAGATGGTGACTTCTGAAGGTCCAGCAGCATCTGCATCAGGTCAGACGGTGACATAACTCAGTGAATCCTTCTGCAAATGACATCCAGCAAGTGTTGGCATAACCTCACATTGAATGAGCATTTGCAGTGTGGAGGACAGCGACCCATCAAGACGTGGAGCCTAACTCCATGACACACAAACAGCTGAAGAGTCACATGGAGCTCCGCAGAGAAGCTGTATGAGAGGCTAGGCCAGGAAAGTGGGGGCAAGGCCAGCCCCAGCCTCCCTGCCACACACCTGCCCTGCCTTCAGCCCAGGGCTACTTCCTGCCCCTGCCTCAGCCTTCTCCACACTCCTTATTCCTTTAGGAAAAGGTTCCTGAGGTTCCCCCGCCACCAGTGCCACACTTCGCACTGAGTTCTAGGAATAGAAAGCAGAGGAGTGCAAGGTGTCATGAGAAAGGGAAGCTCACAAACTGACTTGGTGATTGTGGCCTGACGCACCTGCCAAGTGCTGGGAGAACAGAGAGGGGAAAACGGCTCTGCCTGTGGGGCTCGGGTGTCAATGAAAGGTTATGGGATATTCCCAAGAGTGGCTTTTGTGCACCAAAATATTACTCAAAGGTTATTTTTTTTATTTAAAATACAAATTTTTAAATCTGATATTTCCTTTAGCATTTAATTGAACTTACCAGCTTACTATTTCATAAAGTAAATAGTATGACTCTAGCAAATTTTAGCCATCTCTACTAAGAAAACATTTACAACTTAATTAGATTGCCATAAATAGCTCAAACCTACCTGTAGAATACTCAATTTTCAAGGGCTATAATTTGATAACAAAAATTTTAAGTACTTAAAAAACTCCTACAAATCTAATAAGCTTATAAATGTAAGGATTTTTAAATATCTTAAATGCATATCACTTTAGTAAGACTTCAATATAAAACAAGTCAATGTGAGTTATTTAATAACATATTTGTAATAGAATCATAATGATAATCTGTTACTCCAATGTGCCAGTTTCTTTAAACATTGTGAATTCTTAAAACACCAGATATGCACAGCTTATTTCTCAGCACTATCATTACCAGAAGGATGATAGGTTTCATCCCCTTAAATATTTCTATATTTAATCCACAATCTTCTCATTGTTAAGAGATGCATACTCACTAAGAAGACAGTTATGTAACCCCAATAATTTTGGAGTAACTTTTCAGCTCGTTGAGATGCCCAACAACCAGAGCTATGGGCTGGGATCTGAGCCCAGAGGCTCCACACTCCCAGACCCATTGTTCCATGTCCCCATCTGGCAGGCTGAGCCACATAGAGATGGACTCGACACCTCATAGGAAGAGACATTCACGGAGCTCATATTCTTAGACCTGGGGTTCTCTCATCCCCTTATCTGATCCTTTTAATCACTCATGAGCATCTACAACTGCCTATCAGGATGCTATATCACCTAATGACATTTTGTGTGTGATACCCAAATCAGTTAAGGACACCCCTTCCGTGATCTGATAGAACAGAAGAACAGACACTGAGAAGGCCTCAGGGAGGAGGCATTGGGGCTGCGTTTCTCCTCACACCAATACTTTAGTGCCTGTGTCTTCCTGCTTTCTACTAGCTATCCAGGGTCCCACTGTGGTGGGCCCAGTGGTATGCTGGAACTGGCTGTGCACATGTCTATCCAATCCTGCTTTCAGTGACATCACATTCGCAGCCTGAAATCAGCTATGGTTGGGAAGCATTTATAGGAATAGGCAGATGCTACAAACAAGGGCTTTAGGAGGCTTAGTTGTCCAGCACTTACCATTGATGGTGCCCCAGTCAGACTTGCAATCTCTTTGGTCAGGCTTGGGATTCTCCACTAAACTCTGTATTCTAGGCCAATCAGCTGATTATTCTCTCCTTCCAGTTGAATTTGGTCTATGCCAAATCAGAGTGTTGTAGTGCTCTGCACTACTGTTTCTGGTGGAAAAACTAAGCTAATAATGGATAAACTGGAATCACATTAAGATATTAGTGACAAATGTTTACAGGCAAGCTGAGAGAAGTCTCTTCCGTAGAATGGGGGGAAAATAATTACAAGTTTTTTAAAAAGTGTTACTCTTTGGCTGGGCATAGTGGCTCACGCCTGTAATCCTAGCACTTTGGGAGGCCGAGGTGGGTGGATCACCTGAGGTCAGGAGTTCGAAACCAGCCTGGCCAACATGGCAAAACCCCGTCTCTACTAAAAATACAAAAATTAGCTGGGCGTGGTGGTGCACGCCTGTAATCCCAGCTACTCAGAAGGCTGAGGAAGGAGAATCGCTTGAACCCAGGAGATGGAGGTTGCAGTGAGCCGAGATTGTGTTACTGCACTCCAGCCTACATGACAGGAGCGAGACTCCATCTCAAGAAAAAAAAAATGTCACTCTTTGAGGAACTTCTCTAGTTGTCTTGATATCTAGCTTCCATGGTGCATTCTCCAATGTCTTTTTGGTTGTTGCTGTTGCTTATAATCCTCAAAACCCATGAGTAAAACTATGGCCTTAAAAAAGGCCACTTTCCAAGCATGTACCTAGGGGTTCGGCCATTCTCCCTCTACACTCCTAGTTGAGCTACTGCCTCTGATTTGTTTTATTTGGCGTTTACATTTCTGGCCAACCTGGTATTTAATAAATAAACATTTAATGGATTTTGTCAAGGTTTAAAAGTTGGAGGATTTCCCTTATGATCTAGGTTTCTGGCTTCCCTTGACAACTGGAAGTTCTGAGAATACATGACCCATATTTTCAAATGGTCAATGGTCAACAACTAGCCAAGGCTGGGATGCGATTGCTCCTCTTTAAGTGGGTGGCAGTGGTTTCATTCACACAGTATCCACCCGGCCTACTTCTCTTACTTACTCCCTGGAATGGATCATGGAAATAAAGGTAACATTTCAGGAAGAATGGCAGCTCAATGGGTGTGATTCTGACCTCCCTAAGGGAGGCGTTCATAAGATAGGAGGAGGATTGACGCTGTCTAACAGCACTAAAGGTTGTCAGGATGATCAAATTACAGTCCCTTCTAAAACTATTTACTCCAGTGTCCTGAATCTCCCCATCCCAGACAGCAGATTAGAACAGCGTCTGCCTGATGCTTTCTAGATAACTGGCACCATCTTTCCTCTTCAGCAGAACTGCAGACGGCCTGGGCTGAAACTGACCTTTGTGATAATTGAGGACACACACCTTGTTTGAAACCTCTCCACAACATCCTTTCCAGAGATTCTCAGTGTTCTCCAATCAACTTAAATGGTCTCATTACTTCCTAAGGCAGCCATCCTGACTCTCGAGACCATTTTCTTAAATTGGACAGGAATCTGATGCCCATATTACCGTACTAAAATTATACACCACTTTATAATTTGCAAAGTACAGTCACACACATGGTGATGGTTAATTTTATGTGTCAACTTGACAGGCTAAGAATGCCCAGTCTAATATTATTTCTGTGTGCGTGTGTGTCTGTGAGGGTGTTTCTGGAAAAGATTAGTATTTGAATCAGTAAACTGGGTAAAGAATATCTGCTGTCACCAAGGTATCATCCAATCTGTTGAGAGCTCAGATACAACAGAAAGGCCAAAGAAGTAAGAAGTGAGAATCTTTCTCTCTCTCTCCTCCCTCTCTCTCCCTCCCTCCCTCTTCCTCCCTTTCTTTCTCTCTTTCTTTCTCCCACCCTCCCCTTCTCTCTCTCTCTCTCTCTCTCTCTCTCTCTCTCTCAATTTCCCCTCTCCATCCTTGAACTGGGACATCCATCTTCTCCTGCCCTTGGACATCAGAGCTCCTGGCTCTTGAGCCTTTGGACCCTGGGACATACACTAGCAGAGCCCCCACCCCCGCCCCATTCCCAGGCCTTCACCTTCAGGCAGAGCATTACATCATTGGCTCCCCCAGCTCTCAGGCTATCAGGCACAGACTGATTCACACCACAGTTTTCCTGGTTCACCAGCTTGCACATGACAGATAATGGGCCTTTTTGGCCTCCATAATTACATGAGCCAAATCCCCTCTTTTACATATATGTATAGACACACACACACACACACACACATATATATCCTATCAGTTCTGTTTCTCTGGAGAACCCTGGATAATACGAACACAGTCTCATTTAATCCTCACAGCAAGACTGAGTTATTTATTTACATTATTGCTTCTTTCCAAATGAGGAAATTGAGGCTCAGAGAAGTTGCATGGCTTAGCCAGTCACACAGCTGGTAAGTAGAAATAAGATACAATTTTTCTGATTCAGATTTCAATATTCTTTTTTTAGAACCATTGGTCTAAGGTCTATCCTGTGCAATAATACCAAGCATGTCTAATTCCTCTTTTCTGCAACAGACTTTCATATAGTTGACCACAGATGTCAAGTGTCCCATAAGCATTTCCTATTTCTCACAAATATGCTCTGTTCCTTGCATCAAGAGTCATTTGACAAAGTTTCTACACCCCACACCACCCTCATCTCTCTTCTAAACAGAGCAGTTAGTTTGAAAACTCGAATATAAAGACAATACTTTAGGTATGGCCAGCCCAGCACTAAGGAGAGCACAACTGTCTTCTTCATCCTCTAGTGTTATACACCCAGTAATTCAGCCTGAGCACATGATGTCCATAGCAATATGTTAAGCTACACATTAGGTGATCGCAGGTCTCACTTTGCCCAGGACAGTCTCCAATATGCCTGTTGTCCTGGCTGAATTGTTAATGATGCTCTTGTTTTACTCTTGAATGTCCTAGTTTGGATGACAATTGCATGGTCTCCTTACCTATTAGGAAACATAGCGTCAACCACTTCCTTCCTACAGTTGCTGTTGCTTAGGCTTGTCTTCTTGGGATAAAATTTGGACATAAGCAACAAAAACAAAAAATCTTAAATGTATCCACCTGCTTGAATCCAGCCTATATTATACTGCACGAATGGTCCCAGTTCTTCCGTGCACTCTGTCCTGCTTAGCTTTGCAGAGCCCTCACTCTGCAGGGTGGTGTCATTCTCCAGCCTTCACTATGGCCATGTGACTTGCTTTGGCCAATGGAAAGTTAAGAGTTATGAGATCATACAGCCCTGAACAGTGTTTCCGTGACTGGACTTGGATGCATATGCTTCCGCCATCACCATGAGAAGGCTGTGTCTGGGATGGCCGCTGTGCCCTGAGAGGAGGCTGAGAGACACATGGAGCACAGGTGCCCCAGCTCAAGTGCCCCAGCCTAGAGCTGAGATCAGCTGACAATAATGAGTGCTAGTTTAAGCCACTGAGTTGATGGTGGATTTTTTAAGGCATCTATACACAGTCTAGCTGCATACTACTCCAGATTCCCAGGCTCTGGGTATCTGACCCTACCATCCAAGCTACCATCATCCTAAATGTAAAGAGTATGTATGCCATACACATACTCAAGTCCCTTTTAAGCTGTTGAATAGGATAGGGCTGTTCTGTAACCCTCATGGAACAGCTTTCCAAATTCATAATTCAATCAGCAGTCTAACCAGACCAGTTAGTTATAATAAATTAATAATTGCTGACTTTTACTGAGCACTTACTATTTGCAACGCCCTGTCTTAAGCATGTGGTATGAACTATCTCATTTAATCCCCTTCACTCTATGAGTCAGATGATATAATCCCTATTTTATGATAAGCACAATGGTGAACACATGGCTTGAGGAACATACCCAAGTCACACAGCTGTGAGTGCAGCTGGGGTCCTCCCTGACAGCAGCACCTTCAATCCTGGGCACCTCATTCCCACCCATCGAATGCTGACCACATTCCAGGAGAGCCTGGCACATGGCTTTGGGGGAGTTGAGAATCAGTCTCAATTCTTAGTGGGATATCACTCACCGAAAAGCAGTCAGTGTGATATAAATAAAAAGAACATGAGATTTGGAGATAGCCAGACAAATGTGAGTTCACATCTGGGCTCCAGCACTGACCTACGGTTGTCTCCTTAATCTCTCTGAACCACACTTTCCTTGTCACAAAATGAAGGTAAAAATGCTAACTTCACATGGTCGTTTAGAGTGTATAAAGCTCCTGGCTTGGAAAATTAGCCAGTTTCAGGAGATATTTGCTCTCCTCCCGGTCTTAGGTAAAAATAGGGTTGGTCCAACATCTTGCCCTGTGGTGTGTGGACGTGCTAAAGACTGCACTCAGGCCCTCCCTTGCTGGCCAGGCCATGTTTTGTGTTTATGAAACTAATTCTTTCACTGACTTGCACTTGTTGCCACTAACTCTTACACTGCATATTCAGGTCATTGCGTATTCCAAAAAAAGAATTCAGTCCTCTCCTTGAGCTAGCTAAGTGAAATGAAAGATAAGGCATTACTTCCTCTGAAAAACAAAATTTGGAAATTGAAAAACAAAACAAAGAAAACATTTTAAAAATTCTAATTAGAAGAGGGAATGGAAACTCATTTTCCAATTTTGGAAACCACTTCGTCATTTTGACACTAAATGTAGAAATGAACTCAACTTTGGAGCATGTAGGACCTCAGATCTCTACCACTGCAGATACTGAGTAGCTGCGTTGTGCCCAGATAGCAATATAGGTAATGATTACAATCACAGGCTTTAGACCCAGAGACTCCAAGGAGGCTTATTAGCTGTAGGACCCTGGAATGTTTATACTTCGATTTACTCACTTGTAAGACAGAAATTACAATAATGCCACCTCATCTAATTGCAGTTGGAATGAAAAGAACTGATACTTAGAGAAACCTTAGCCCATAGTAAACTCTCAAAAAAAAAAAAATCTGCTGAATTATCATTACTAATGAGATTTTGTTCAGTTAAATTTCTCTTTTAGAGCACATTTTTTTGATTTATGTAAGCATTACTGTAGCCATCCTAGGCAAAGCTACAAGAAAAACAAGGAACTGAAAATAGAAGGTTACTGGTCTCCCCTTTTAAACATTCCAGTTAAGTACCTTAAAATGCTATCTTAACATTTTTTTTAAACTTTATTCTTTCCACCTTTTCTTCTCTTTCCACTTTTCCTTCCCCTCTCTTAACTTCAAAAGCCTAACTGGATGCTAAGGATACCCGTGAAGGTTTGACAAAAGAACAGGATACTGACATGACATTAAATCTCTCCACCCAAACACTAATCAAATACAAAGTCCAAGATGGTGACTTTATCATGAAGGAACTGGCAGACACCAACTTGGTCAATTGAAAAATGTTGGCTCCTGCTCCTGAAAAGAACACAGCATAACTTCTGAGGTAGTCCTGCCAAGATGTGTGGACTGAGTCTAGACGTGAGATAACATCAGAGTGTTATCTCTGTATGTGTCATTTTACACTCTGAAGGGCCTGTACCTTTTAAGACTCTCAAGAACACTGTTATGAACTGAATCATGTCCCCCTCAAAAATTTATATGTTGAAGTTTAACTCTCAGTACCTCAAAATATGACTATAATTCAGAGATAGTCTCTTTAAAGGGGCAATTAAGTTAAAATTAAAATCGAGCCATTGATGTGGGTCCTTATCTGATATAACTGGTGATTTTCTAAGACGAGGAGATGAGGAAACAGACACACGCAGAGGGGAGATCACAGGAAGACACATGGAGAAGATGGCCATTTGCAAGCCAAGGAGAGAGGCCTCAGAAGAAACCAAACCTGCTGACATCTAGAACTTGGATTTCTGGTCTTCAGAACTGTGAGACAATACATTTCTGTTCTTTAAGTCACCCAGGCTGTGGAGCTTTGCTATGGCAGCCAGAACAAACCAATACAAACATGAAAGAGGGAAAGACTGAGAAACTGTTCCAAATGGAAGGAAACTGATGAGATGTGACGGCTCAGTGCAACACATGATTCTGATCTTGGACCAAAAAGGAAAAAAAGGAAATACATTTTTGGGACAGTTAGTGAAATGTGAATGGGGTCTGAGGCCCAGATGATGCAGAATTGATGTCAACGCCCTGGTTGGGAGGGTTGTGTGGTAGTTACATAGGAGAGTGCCCTCGCTTTAGGGAGGTCCACACGAAAGTATTTAGGGATGATGGGCATCGTAGCCAAAAATGAATATGTCTGTAAATAAAGACAAAAGCTGATGAAGCAAATGTGGTAAAATGCTAACAACTGGGGAATATGGGTGTTCTTTGTACTCTTTGTGAAGCTTTTCTGTGAACTTGAAACCGCTTTTTTTTTTTTAAGGTTGAAAATGATGTCTTGGGATCCCTTGTGTACTGTTGGTAGGAATGCAAAAGTGTACAGCCACGAGGGAACACGGTGTGGTGATTCCTCAAAAAAATAAACATAGAATTACCATAGAGTCTTCTGGATGTATACCCAGAAGAAATGAAAGCAGACACTCCAACTAATATTGAAAATGTCTGCTTTCACACTCATGTTCACTGCAGCATTATTCACAACAGCCAAAAGGTGGAGGCGGCCCGAGTGTCCATCGATGGATGAATGGATACACAAATGCGCTATAAACAGACAATGGAATATTATTCTGCCTTAAAAAGAAAGGAACTTCTGACACGTGCTACAACATGAGTGAAACTTGAAGATGGTAAGTTAAATGAGCCAGACAGAAAAGGACGAATACTGTAGGATCCCACTTATATGAGGTACCTAAAATAGTCTAATTCATAGAGACAAAGTACAAACCATTTTTTAACGTAAGATGGCTTGACTTATGGTTTTTTTACTTTACAGTGGTGAAAAATCAGTATGCATTCAGTAGCAACTGTACTTTGAGTACCCATATGATATGGTTTGAATTCTCACCTTGAATTGTAATAATCCCCGCATGTCAAGGGTGGAGATAACTGAGTCATGGGGGCAGTTTCCACCATACTGTTCTCATGATAGTGAATAAGTCTCATGATATCTGATGGTTTTATAAATGGGAGTTTGCCTGCACAAGCTCTGTCTTGCCTGCCTGCCTTGCCTGCCTGCCGCCATGTAAGATGTGACTTTGCTCCTCCTTTGCCTTCTGCCATGATTGTGAGGCCTCCTCAGCCATGTGGAACTGTGAGTCAATTAAACCTCTTTCCATTATAAATTACCCAGTCTCCCATATGTCTGTATCAGCAGTGTGAGAACACACTAATACACCATAGAACCATTCTGAGCATTTACTGAGCACTTACTATTAGAGCTTCTTTTAGTACAGTATTTAATACATTACATGGGATATTTTGTACTTTATTGGAAAATAAGCCTTATGTTAGGTGATTTTGCCCAACTGTAGGCTACAGTGAGTGTTCTGAGCACGTTTAAGGTAGGCTGGGCTAAGCTGTGATGTTCAGTAGGTTAGGGGCATGGAATGCATTGTCAACTTTCTGTGGGTTTATCTGGACCTAACCCCGTCATAAGTCAAGGAGCATCTGTAGAATGGTGGTTTTTCAGGAGCTAGGGGAAGGGGAATGGGAAAATGTTGTTTAATGACTGTAGAGTTTCAGTTTTACAAGATGAAAAGTGTTCTGGAGTGTGGCTGCACAATGGTGTGGATGTTCTTCACACTGCTGAAGAGGACACATACAAATGATTAAGATGGTAAATGTTTTTATGTGTATTTTTACCCCAACTACTTTTCAAAAAATATCTTGGCTATTATTTATCTCCTTATATATATCTTTTTTTGTTTGCTAGCATATAAATCTCTCGGAGGCAGAAAACATGTCTGAAATCTACAGCATGTAGATTTCATACAGGGCACAGTGGCTGACCAGTAACGAGTTCCTGCAGGAGGGGACCCTTCCAGTGAATGTAGACCTGGAAAATGAGATTGTCCTATTTATTCCTCTGAATATTCCCCAGCATCTATCACAGTGCTTTTATAAAGTAAGTGCTCGGTAAACGTTCATTCGTGGTGATGCTAAGGACCGGAAGGGTCTTTAACCTTTTCTCTCCCTCCTAGCTCAGCCCTCACGGAACCCTAAAAGCTGGCTAAGGGGCCATTCTCCTCGCCACCTGGGCCTGCGTCTGCCGAATCGCTTCCTAAGGACTTTGACTAGAAACCAAAGGTCCCATTTTTCATCTGCCATTTATTTGTCATTGTATAACTTAGGTAAGTCCCTCCGCCTTCACTGTCAGTTCTTCACTCATTGTTTTGCATCCAAGGAGTCTGGAAATAAGCGGGAACGCCCTGCACGTGAGAGGGGCCCTGAAATTCACGAGGGGCTGGGGCTTTGCGTTTATTCCTCCAGTTCCGCCTGCAGCAACCCTGACGATCGAGCAGGGCCCGCGGGGGAACGAGCGGAAGCGGGCAGCGTGCGCTGCTGTCCCGCTACCCAGCCCGCTAGGCTGCGCAGCTGCGTCTGCGGGCGGGGAGCCGGGGCGGCCGTGGGCTTCCTCCGGGCGCGGGCTGACGGCCGCCGCCTGTGGGCACCCCAGCCCTGCAGCCGAGCCGGAGGGGCGGACCAGCGGGTGTCGGTAGCAGGCTGCAGCGGCCAGGCCTCTGCGGCTTCTCTGAGTACTGGGTCCACTGGAGAGGGAAGAGCCGCGGCCGCGAGGATTCCCAGCAGCGGCCGCGTGTTGAGAGCCTAGAAGTGGCCCCGAAGCCGTGCCTTTCCCGATAGCCAAGCAGAAGTAGGACTTGAAGCACCGAGGCTGGGATGCCCATGCTGGTGACGCCTTGGGGCTCGCAGTTATACTTGGTGACCGGTCTACACGGCGATTCGGTGCTTTCCCGAGTAGCAGATTCATCTATCTTTAGACCCACCTTCGTCCTTCCGCGGTTTAGCACCGCCTGCGCTTTCCTGCGAGCCCTGCTGTCACCCGAACAGCCTGATGACTTCACGCTCAACCACTGGAGGGCACAACCACATCATTTTTAAAAAACAGATTCCTCCACTTAAAGGACATGGTTTTGGGGGAAAGAACATTTTAAAAATGTAAAAAGATATATATCTATATCTATATATCTATCTCAGATTGTTCTGTTATAAACTCAGGTGGGATTCTTCAAAACAGGAGGTTGTTCCAGTCTCTTCATTTTGCAGCTGAGAAAACGAAGGCCTTGGAGCTTGAGAACTCCAGTTGCCCAAGGCGCACAGGTGGTGGGTAAGGAAGCTGATCATTTCTCCAAAGAATCCTTCCATGACCCAGGAGGATCCGGTGGGAGAGCAGGGCCGTCCACAGCTCAGCTAGGACACAAGAAGGCCCAGGGTGGCAGGAGCCCCACTGTGTGCTGCGGAGGATGGCAGAGGAAGTCAGCATTGTCCCGAAACTGCAGGATCATGTGATGTGATGGGAAAAAATTATGAGTACAAGACACAGGAAGAGCAGGTCACGGAAACACATGGTGCCCAGAAGGGCTTAACTAGTTGCAGCTGTGCAGGGTGATGCACAGAGTGCCACAAGGGTGTCCTGAGTGAGAGTGGATGTCCCCTGCCCTCTGGCTTCGTGAAGGCTTCGTGAAGCCTGCCGGGTCACCCTTGTTTTCATGGATAGCTTCTTTAGGACACTCTCTCCACCAGTAATTGACAAAGTCTCCTTCTGTTGAGTGTCTGATAAAGGACTGAGTTTACATGATTGTTAAGATAGGATCATGAAAGAAGACAGAAGACGGATGTGAGTGGCCCTCAGAAAAAAAGCATCAAAGGAAACTGAGGAGTCTGTGTTCCGAGTTATAACATCAGTCCTGTGTGTAAGTGCTGAGTTTCAGCTCTGCCCAAGGCTAGGGGTTGCCTAGTCGGCTTCAACTGTAAGCTCCTAAGGGACAGTGCTGCCCCTTGAGATGACTGGGCAGCCATCAGCTTCATGCTAGAGGCTTTAAAGCAAACCCAAGATGGAGTCTCAGTGCTGATTATCTGGGCCAGTGCCTTTCTTAACATTTCACGGATATATTCCTTTATTTTATTTGTTGTATTTTATTACAGTTTTGCTCTATTCAGTCATGGTCATTCTTAGTTGCTGTTGTCTTTGTAAACTTATTTAATATCTTTTAAATATTAAAAGATTAAATTCTTTTCTAATAAATTCTTTTAATATTAAAATATTAATTTTAGATAAGAACCTTGTTTACTTTCAAGATTAATGTAGTAAATAAAGAAGACTAAAAACTTCAGAGACTGAAAGCTGCTGAGAATGTGTAAGAGAAACCTGGTTATCAAACGCAATCCTGATCTTTTATCAGGCATCTGTGTCAATGTGGATGATCTAACTGTGGTTAACTTCATGAAGAAGCAAGATATTTGATTCTCATCTGTTTAAAGAAACAATCTGTTTCTTCTAAAAGTATATACTCTAAAACACAAACCACTTAGCTGGGAAATAAAAGATGTTTATGCTTTATCATTTATATAAGCCTGGCCTTTCTCCAAAATGATTTTGATATAGCTTACAACAAAAAAAGTGTTAGGCTTAATAAAAGAAGAATGGAAATGGAAACTAAGGATCAACAGAAAAGAGTATCACAAATATGGTAATACTAGCATATGGTAATATTATTTCTGTATTTGAGTGTAAAACGTGGCTGTGAGCTTCCTGGAGGCCAAGGCAAAAATAGAGACAAGAGCAACGTGCATAATATCATTAGCAGACAGAAAGATCATGTGACTTTTTAATTTTTTTCCCAGAAACTGAATCTAAAAAGAATCGCTCTATATAATGACTCATATATATGGTTTTAAGTGAAAAAATGATGAACACTGTCCTCCATGAGAGTTTTTGCACAAATTGAAGGAGGTAAGAACTGATATTGAAGCACAACTCAGTGAAGTTAATCCTGTCAGGCTAGGCTCATACAAGAAAACTTCTGACAGAATCCTAGAATTCCGGCAAATGCAGGCATGGAATGAGAGATTCCTATTCCATCTGCCTCGTTGTGCCTGGGGCCAGGCCTGAGTGTTGAAGACAGCTTTTTCCAATATAAGATCAAATGAGATTGTTCATAACAGGAGTCTGCAGGAATATGGTACCTCTGATTTGAAATGATGGATGATTTTCATCAGCCGTGTATCTGCTTCCTTGGCAGCACCCCAAGCGCAGACCCCAGGCTGTTTCAGTGTGTCATCTGGCAGGCCCAAACAGAGGATGTCTCAATTGTACATGTGTAACACAGCTTTAATTCATAATTTCATTTCTGGATGGAATTTTGAGCAGATGGGCATTGCTGTCCTTTTTAATGGTAAAAAATCAATGAAAGACACCGTGGTTTTGAAATTAATGAGCACTTGAAAAATACCAGCTTTGTTTGGCTTTGCGTTTTCTTTTTTCCTCTCCTCCTAAGTTGTTTGCAGCAAAATATTCAATTGAAAACTCAACATGTCCACTGCCTCCCAAAAAAAAAAAAATTATGTGGAAAGTCTCCACTAACAGGAAGAGAGAAGTTCTTCACAGTTTGGTTTTATTTTTCAATGATAGTCATTACCTCATTTTTAAAGCATTTATAATAAATTAAGCAAGTAACACTTGTGTACCAGTTTCTAATCAGTTTCTAATGTGCCTGGAACTTGCTGGGCTACAAAGAAAAGGATCAACTATTTTTTTTTCTGCACCCAAAGATATTGCAATCTTATCGGAGAAGGGAAACTGAGGCATGTGTTACAGTTAGAGGACTAGGAAGCACTAATCTGTGTCAAACTCCAAAGTGCAAATTCAAAGGAAAGACCATTGTTGGAGGGAGTGATCCGGAAGAATTCCTAGCCCTTACCTGTCTCAGTCATGCTTCTTGCCAAAGAAAAAGAGAAATCTCCAAGTATCTTAATGCTTTCAGCGCTTCTCCAATCTGACAGATATTTACTCAGATTCGAACTGACTGCCCAAGCTTCACTGCAGCTCCTCGTTTCCTGTTAGATCTTTTTAAAAATCTTTGCTTAAAACATTGAAGGCTGAACGATGAGCAAGAAAATCTTGCCTGTGAATAAGACACTGGGAACTGCACAGAATCAACATCAGCTCACAAGCTCATCATCTCACGCACGGATTCCTGAGCACATTCTCGCATTCTTGCTCTTAATCCTCCCTTGGCGACCTTCTACTCAGACATCATCTTTTATGCAGAGAAGCAGGCACGTTTCTCATCATTAATTCTGTTCTCAGCCAGGTGTGTAGCCACAGAGCATACAGACCACAGGATGATGTGAGCACCCCAGGATGTAAATTTGTGCGGAGTAATTACAGCTCAGGCTTCTTACACAGCTTTGGCCACATCAGGACATGAAGCTGTCTTGCAAATTGCGGGTGTGTCTAAGCTCTTAAGCACATGTGAACTTTAACGCACGTGCATTCCCTACTCACATACACAATACAAGCATGCCACACACTCACAATCCAATTGGCTAACTATGGTTATTAACAGGAAAGAACAATTAATGGTCCTTGTGGTTATAGTTTTGTTTGAATTTTCGCCTCATCAAAAATGTAACAACCAACTAAAGCAGGCTTTCCTCCTTTTTTCCTAGTGAAAGCATATTGACTTTCCTGACTTCTTATGACCACATTTGAGGAAAGGAGTAAGCACTGGAATCACCAACACAGCATGCTTACGGAGGGTGGTCGCCAGCTTCATCAGCCTCCCAATTCCACGGAGCCCCTTGAAAATCCAGGAGCGCAGACTGGCCACAGTAGAGATTTAATAGGTAAGACCTTGGATTCAATGGACAGATCTCCTACAGTTCCTGATATCAGCCCCTATCAGAAATTATATTTTACTTTGTGTATTTCACATATTTCAAATAGAAGGGGTCAAGACTAATAGTGACCAGTCTTCATCCATTTGATAAACCTTTATTAAACACAACTGCAGCTTTGTTCTAGGCAGCATGAATGGAATGATTTACAAACTGTTGCTGCTCTTTGGGCAGTCACTGTTTTATAGGGGAACTCGAGAAGCAGTCAGGAAGGAAGGTCTCGGAGGAGATGGCCCTGAAACTGAATCAGACTTTAAAAGATAAGTTGGTCAACAGGATTGGAGGGAGGGAGGGAAAAGAAGGTTTTGAAAGATAGATCTTTCAGAAAAAGCAAATAACTTGGGCACAGACATGGGCACAAAAAGGAAAAGAAAAGCCAGGGCATTCAGAGCATTGCAGAACATTTTGCATGACTGAGTATAGGAAGCAAGAGAGGTCTTTTGAGAAATACGACTGGAGAGGTGATGAGGGGCCAGATCTTGCGTTACACAAAGAACCTCTTATGCCACACAAAGGAATTTGGATTTTTTTTTTTCCTTTTAGGCATAAGGAAGCCATTGAAGGGTTTTAAACAGGAACAATGTAATCAGATTTACTCTTTGGAAATAAGATCTCCTGGTTAGTTAATGAACTCATATTTCTTTTTTTCTATGTTAACCATTGTTTTATTGTTTGGTCTTTAGACTCTATTATTGATTGAAATGCCAAAGTGATGGGAGTCAAGCGGCTTTGCCACTTAACCTTCCAAAGTTTGTTTCATTTGCTTTTAAAATAGTTATTATATTACGTGCTTTGCCTTATTAGTTTTGTGTACAATTAAAGCAAGATAAAGGCAGAGAAACTAGCTTGTAGTGCTATTGCTATGGACACCATTAGTTGATGTCAGAACAATTACAGATGAATCAATATTTACTATTGGACCAATTACAGACAAAACCAGAAAAGATTAGATCTAGCACAAACTTTATAAACTATTGAGCCTTTCATTTTATTTTGCATTTAAAAATCCTTACATCAGAGATTCTGAATTCTTTTATCAGGGGTGTGGCCTGTGCATTGAGAGTTTTTAAAGCTCTCCAGGTGATTTTAATATGCAATTAGATTTGAGAACCATGATTTTAGTCTTAAGGGGCTTTAGAAGTAAATGTCTTTAAATTCTGTGATAATACATCATTCATAGGCTATTCAGGCTGTACTAAAACATACAGAAAAAACAAAGACAATTATTGAGTTCATTTTATGAAGCAAGAACAATCTTAATGACAAAAGATAAAAACCTTTAAAAAGATGCGAAGCTATGATCTTTTTATGAATATAGATGTAAAATCACAAAATATTATAAAAATATTTTAACCACATATTAAAAGAGTAGGCTAAATAGAATTTACTTTAGGAATTGAAGAATGGTTTAATATTGGGAAATTTATTATTGTAATGCCTGGGCAACAGAGTGAGACTCCGTCTCCAAAAAATAAAGAAAAGAGAAAATGCGAAGTTTAGTCTCAAGCTGAGACTAAATATTTGCAAATCGTGTCTGAAAAAGGACTTGCATCAGAATAGAGAACTCTTATCACTCCATTAAAAAAAGACAATTCAAAATGTTGAGCAAAAGATATGAACAGATAATTCACCAAATAATATATTATGATAGCAGATAAGCATATGAAAAGTTGCTCAACATTATCAGTGCTTAAAGAAATGCGAACTAAAACCATACTGAGATACTATGACACACACACTAGAATGTCTCTAATCAGAAAAACTGAAAATATCGAATTCTGGTAAAGATTTAGAGGAACTGGAATCCTTATACATTGCTGGTGGGAATGTAGAAAAGATACAGTCACTTTGGAAAACAGTTTGTCAGTTACTCAGTACGTTAAATACATCCACTTCTAAATATCTACACAGAGAAATGAAAATGTATGCTTAGACAAAAAACATTCAGCATTATTATTTTCCATAACCAAAACCTGGCTATTCTAGTTCAGGATGACATACTGAACATATGTGTTTACCTCGTGTCCCTCCTGAGACCCCAATGAAATGACAACGTAGAAATACAAAGAGGAATAAACTCATGCAACAAAAAAAGCATGGAAGGGTATCAGTAGACAAGAAATTTCAACACATTTCCAGAGGACAAAAAGCTGATGTACAAGCTTGGCGCAGCGGCTCACGCCTATAATCCCAGCACTTTGGGAGGCCAAGGTGGGTTGATCGCCTGAGGTTAGGAGTTCGAGACCAGCCTGACCAATGTGGTAAAACCCCATCTCTACTAAAAATACAAAAATTAGCCGGGCGTGATGGGGTGTGCCTGTAGTCCCAGCTACTCGGGGGGCCGAGGCAGGAGAATTGCTTGAACCCAGGAGGCGGAGGTTGCAGTGAGCCGAGATCGCGCCACTGTACTCCGGCCTGGATGACAGAGCAATACGCTGTCTCAAAAATAAAATAAAATAAAATAAAATAAGAAAGCGAATGTACAGGCAAGCGAAGGATGCTGAAGCCCAGAATATAATCGTTGTTGGAGGCTCTGTAAGAAGGAGCCAGCCTCCTCTATTGGAGACCTGAAAGAGAAGGAGCAAAACAAAGGGAATGATGGAATATGTACACCACTATGTCACAGCCCTGCCAGGCACCCGTCCCCTTCCCACCCTTCCAGAGCATCTGGAAGGTCAACATTGTCACTGTTACGAAAGATAAAGAATGAAGGAATTTCACACATTTACCTAGGAAGATGTAAATCTTCTGTTGTAGATAATTTATTACAGAGTACTCTGTCCACATCCAGGTGCCCCACACAAGTGCTTCTCAAAGCATCTGTGGTGAAGGACCAGCTTTTGTGTTAAAATTTCAAATCAATTGCAGAAGGTTACTTTTTAAAATATAGTAGAAATAAATTACTAGAAAAATAAAATTTAAAAAGCAAAGACACACAAAATACAAGCCCAAATGTTTTATTACCAGACTCAAGAGACAAAAGATTATATTTCTTTTTTTTTTTTTTTTTTTTTTTTGAGATGGAGTCTCGTTCTGTCACCCAAGCTGGAGTGCAGTGGCACGATCTCAGCTCACTGCAGGCTCTGCCTCCCAGATTCATGCCATTCTCCTGCCTCAGCCTCCTGAATAGCTGGGACTACAGGTGCCCTCCACCAAGCCCGGCTAATTTTTTGTATTTTTAGTAGAGACAGGGTTTCACCGTGTTAGCCAGGATGGTCTCAATCTCCTGACCTCGTGATCTGCCCGCCTCAGCCTCCCAAAGTGCTGGGATTACAGGCATGAGCCACCGTGCCCGGCCCCTAGACAAAATATTATATTTCAATCAATGTTATCAGAACAAATTTAAAATAGAAAAAAAGACAAGAATTACAAAAATGGTACATACTTATTGAAAGTGTGTGTATAGGCAATTAAAGTAGACAATCATTGCTACATTAAAATATTTGTGTCATTCTACCATTGAAACTAAACAAAAGGTTATGAAGGGAATTGTAATTTCCCATATAGAAAACCTATAAGTTTTGAATAAACAGCATGTATAAAAATATCAAAAGCTTTTATTGTAAAAAATGAGCCTGATTCTTGTTTTTTAATTAATTTATGTTGGATTGTTGACAATGCTATTCACAGAAGCTAATGCATGTCTAAACTGTTTCTATGCATTTTTTCCCTTGTTTTTTAAGATACAATTTATGTACCATAAAATTATCATTTTAAAGTGTACAAACAATTGGCAGGGCACAGTGGCTCTCGCCTGTAATCCTAGCACTTTGGGAGGCCGAGGCGGGTGGATCACTTGAAGTCAGGAGTTTGAGACCAGGCTGACCAACATGGTGAAACTCTGTCTCTACTAAAAATACAGAATTAGCCAGGCAGGTGGTGCATGCCTGTAATCTCAGCTATTTGGGAGGCTGAGGCAGGAGAATCGCTTGAACCCGGGAGGTGGAGGTTGCAGTGACCTGAGATTGTGCCACTGCATTTCAGCCTGAGCAACACGAGAGAACCTCCATCTCAAAAAAAAAAAAAAATTAAAGTGCACAATTCAGTGGTTCTCAGTGTATCATATTCACAATTTGTGCAACCAAAAGCACTATCTAATTCCAGGATGTTTTCATCACCCCAAATGGAGATCTCATACTCTTGGGCAGCCATTGCCCAGTCTCCCTGCCATCAGCCCTGAACACTTCCTAATCTATTCTGTTTCTTTATAGTTTTGCCCATTCTGAACATTTCATATAAATGGAATAAAAGGCTACAACATGTAGCCTTTTTTGTCTGACGTCTTTTACTCAGCATAGTGTTTTCAAGGTTCATCCACATTGTTGCATGTGTCAGTAATTCATTCCTTTTTGTGGCTGAATAGTATTTCTTTGTGTGGATAGACCACAATTTATTTATTCATTCATCTGTTAGTGGACAATTGAGTTGTTTCCACTTTTTGGCTATTATGAATAATGCTACTGTGAACATTAAAATGTAAGCTTTTGTGTGAACATACATTTTCATTTTCTTGGCTATATCCCTAGGAATTGAATTGCTGGGTTATATATGAGAACTATATGTTTAACTTTTTTAGGAACTAGCTGTTTTCCACAGTGGTTGTACCATTTTATATACCCACCAGCAATTTATTAGAGTTCCAATTTTTCCACATCCTTGCCAATATTATTTCCCTTTTAAAAATTATTATTATAGTCATTCTAGTGTGTCTGAAATGATATCTCATTGTAGTTTTGATTTGCATTTCTCTGATGATCAATGATGTTGAGCACCTTTTCAAATACCTGGTTGCCATTTGTATGCCTTCTTTGGAGAAATGTCTGTTCGAATCATTTGCTCACTTTTTTAATGGAGTTTTTTACTGTTGAGTTGTCAGAGAGCTTCATTCATATATTCTAGATACTAGATGCTTATGAGATACATGGTTTGCAGGTATTTTATTTCATTCTGTGGGTTTTCTTTTCTTTAGGACAGTCTCTTGATAGTGTCCTTTAATGCACTGTGATGCTGTGATGCTGATGAAATCCAATTTGTCTATTTTTGTCTTTGTTTACTTAGGCATTTGGGATCATATCTAGGAAACTAATGCCTAAATGATGAAGATTTACACACATTTTCATATAAGAGTCTTATACTTTGGGCTCTTTTAAATTTAGTAGTTTTTTTAAATGTGTGTTTTGTTGTTTCTTTCAAGATACAGGGTCTTGCTCTGTTGCCCAGGCTGGAGTATAGCAGTGCAATTACAGCTCACTGCAACCTCAAACTCCTCAGCTCAAATGATTTTCCCACCTCAGCCTCCAGAGTAGCAGGCACTACACTATCCATTTTTAAAATATTTTAACATGGTGTGAGCTAGGGGTCCAAATTTATTCTTTTACCTTTGGATATTCAGTTGCTCCACCCATTTGTAGAAAAGATTATTTTCTCTCATTGAATGATCTTCACACCCCTGTCAAAAGTCAATTAGCTGGCCAGGTGCGGTGGCTCATGCCTGTAATCCTAGCACTTTGGGAAGCTGAGGCGGGCACATCCTGAGGTCCAGAGTTTGAGACTAGCCTGGCCAACATGGTGAAACTGTGTATCTACTAAAAATACAAAAAAAAAATTAGCTGGGCCTGATGGTGGGCACCTGTAATCCCAGCTACTTGGCAGGCTGAAGCGGAAGACTTGCTTGAACCTGGGAGGTGGAGATTGCAGTGAGCCGAGATCGCACGATTACACTCCAGCCTCAGTGACAAGAGTGAAACTCCGTCTGAAAACAAAAAACAAACAAAAGAGTCAATTGGCTATACATGCATGGGTTTATTTCTGAACTCACAATTCTATTTCATTGTTCTACATGTTTATCCTTATTTCAGTACTACTCTGTCTTCCTTACTGTAGTTTTGTAGCAAGTTTAAAAATAGGGAAGTGTAAATTCACCAACTTTATTCTTTATTCAGTTTATTTTGCCTACTCTATATCTCTGGCATTTCTGTATGAATTTTAGTATCTGCCTGTCAATTTCTGCAAAAAAAAAGGAATCAATAGAGATTTTGATAGTGATTTGCATTGAAACTGTAAATCAGTTTGGTGAGTATTCCCATCTTAACAATATTAAGTATTTTGATCCATGAACATGGATGTCTTTACATTTATTTAGGTCTTCTGTAATTTAACAATATTTTGTAGTTTTCAATTAACAAGTCTTATACTTCTTTTGTTAAAATTATACCTAAGTATTTTATTCCTTTTGATTTTATTATAAATAGAATTATTTTCTCAGTTTCATTTTGGGCAGTTCATTGCTAATGCGTAATACAATTGATTTGTAAATTTTGGTACTATATCCTACATATTTGCTGAACTCACTCATTAGCTGTAATATGGATTCTTTAGGTTTTCTATAGGTAAGTTATGTCATCTGCACATACAGATAGTTTACATTTTCCTTTCCACTGTGGATGCCTTTTTTTTTCTTGTCTACTTGCCCTGGGTATAACTTCCAGTACAGTGTTTTGTTTCAGTCTTTCACCATTAAGTATGATGTCAACTGTGGATTTTTCATAGATGCCCTTTATCAGGATGAGAACATTCCTTTCAATCCCCAGTTTGTTGAGTATTTTTCATCATGAAAGGGTGTGATTTTGTCAAATGCTTTTCCTGAGTCAATTGAGGTGATCATATGGGGTTCTTTTTCTTCATTATATTAATGTGGTATATAACATTGATTGATTTTGTTTGTTGAAGCACCATTGCATTCCTGAGATAAATCCTATCTGGTCATAATGTATAATGCTTTTATATACTGCTTGGTTTGGTTTGCTGTTATTTTGTTAAAAGATTTTCACATCTATACTCATAAAAGATATTAGTCTACAGTTTTCTTTTGTTATATTTACCTAGTTTGGATATCAAGATAATACTGGCCTCATAGAATAAGTTAAAAAGTATTTCCTCCTGTCTTACTTTTATTTCTTCTTTAAACATTTGGTAGACTTCACTAGTGAACCCATCTGGGCCTCAGATTTTCTTTGGGAAGTTTTCCAATTACTTATTTAATCCTTTTAGTTATTCTAGATCTACTCTGATCTTCTGTTTCTTATTGAGTAAGCCTTTGTAGTTTGTGTATTTCTAGGAATTTGTCCGTTTCTTCTAGGGTATCTAATGTTTTTAGCATACAATTACTCACAGTATTGCCTTATAATCCCTTTTATTTCTGTAGGGTTCATAGGAATGTCCCCTCATTCATTTCCGAATTTAGTAATTTGAGTCTTCTCTCTTTTTTCTTGGTGAATCTAGATAAACTTTGTCAATTTTGTTCCTCTTTTCAAACAACCAACTTTTTATTCTGTTAAACTTCTCTGTTGTATTTCTCTTTTGTCTTTCGCTAATTTCTGCTCTTATCTTTATTATTTCCGTTCTTCTGCTTGCTTTGGCTTAGTTTACTTTTCCCCATGTCTTAAGGTTGAATGTTAGGTTATTGATTTAAGATCTTTCTTTCTTTCTTTTTTCTTTTTTTTTTTTTTTTTTTTTGAGATGGAGTTTCACTCTTATTGCCCAGGCTGGAATGCAGTGGCAGGATCTCGGCTCACCGCAACCTTTGCCTCCCTGGTTCAAGCAATTCTCCTGCCTCAGCCTCCCGAGTAGCTGGGATTACAGGCATGTGCCACCACACCTGGCTAATTTTGTATTTTTAGTAGAGACAGGGTTTCTCCACGTTAGTCAGGCTGGTCTCGAACTCCCGACCTCAGGTGATCCACCCGCCTTGGCCTCCCAAAGTGCTGGGATTACAGGTGTGAGCCACTGTGCCCAGCCCTTTTTTTTTTTTTTAGTTTTTTAAAATTATTATTATTTTGAGACAGAGTCTCACTCTTTCGCCCAGGCTGGAGTGCAGTGGCGCCATCTCGGCTCACTGCAAGCTCCACCTCCCGGGTTCACGCCATTCTCTTGCCTCAGCCTCCCAAGTAGCTGGAACTACAGGTGCCCACCACTACGCCAAGCTAATTTTTTGTATTTTTGGTACAGACGGGGTTTCACCATGTTAGCCAGGATGGTCTCAATCTCCTGACCTCGTGATCCACCCGCTTCGGCCTCCCAAAGTGCTAGGATTACAGGCACGAGCCACTGCGCCTGGCCAACCCTCTTTTTTTTAAATGTACACATTTACAACTGTGCATTTCCCTTCTATGCACTGCTTTAACTGCATGCACATTTTGGTACATTGTGTTTTTATTTTCATTCATCCCAAATTATGCTTTAATTTCTTTTGATGTATTGTTTTACTTACTGTTTATTTAAAGTGTGTTGACATATTTGTGAATTTCCCAAATTTCTTTCAGTTACTGATGTTTAGTTTCATTCCATTTTGGTCAGAGAACATATACTTTATGTTTTCAACCCTTTTAGTTTTATTGAGACTTGTTTTATGCTCTAAAATATCATCTATACTGGAGACTGTTCCAAAGTACTTAAAAACAGTTTGTATTGTTCTGTTGTAGGGTAGTGATATAGATATCTATGGGGTTTAGTTTACTTACAGTGTTTTTCAAGTTTTCTGTTTCCTTGCTGATATACTGTCTAGTTGTTCTATCAACTATGGAAAGTAAGGTAATGATATATCCAACTATTATTGTTACCTAAGAGAAAAGCTCTAAAATACATGAAATAGTTCTCTCTTCAAGTTTGTCAGTTTCTGTTCATGTATTTTGGAGCTGTTCTTTTAGGTACATGTATGCATATAATTATTATATATTCCTATTGAATAACATTTTTTCATTATAAAATGCCCTTGTCTTTAGTAATAATTTTTGTTTTAAAATCTATCTCACCACATATCAGTTATAGTAACTCCATCTCTGTTTTTATTATTGTTTACATAGTGAATCTTTTTCTGTTCTTGATCATTCAATCTATTTATGTCCTTGAATCTGAAGCGTGTCTTTTGTAGACAGTGTATAGTTGGGCCATTAAAAACATCTTTCTAGCTTGTAGACAGCTGCTTTATTAAAAAAAAAAAAGAAAGAAGGAAAAGAATTTTAAATAAAAATATCTTTTTTCCAATCTCTGCTTTTTTATTAGAATATGTAGCTTATTTATATTTAATGTAATTAATGATAAATTAGGATTAACATCTGCCATTTTACTGTTTGTTTTCTACCTTTTTATTCTTTTGTTTCTACATTTCTCCATTACTGGCTTCCTTTGTGTTAAATAGATATTTTCTTATACAGTATTTTAATTCTCTCATTTCTTTTACTATATTTTTGAGTTTTCTTTCTTAGTGGTTACCTTGGCAATTACCACTAATACCTTACTTAATAACAACGTTATCAAAATCAAATGATATCATTTAACTCCAATAGTCTACAAAACTTTGTTCCTATATAGCTTTTTTTTACCCTTCCTGTATGCCATTATCATCACAAATTACATCTTTATACATTATATGCTTGTCAACAAGGATTTATAATTATTGCTTTATGCAGCTGTCTCTTAAAACAGATAGGAGAAGGAAATGAATTACAAGCAAAAAATACACTTATACTATTTATTTTTAATATTCATCTGTATGTAGTTTATCTTTATTATTTCTTTTATTTCTTCATGTAGACCTGAGTTACTGCTTACTCTCCTTTAAGTCCAGCCTAACGGGCTCCTTTTAGTATTTCGTGTAGGATAGGTATCCTAGTGACAAGTCCTCTCAGCTTTGTTTATTTAGAAATGGCTTAATTTCTCTTTCATTTTTGAAAGATGGTTTTGTGGATATAGAATTCTTGGTTGGCAGCTATTTTCTTTCAGTGCTTTGAATATGCCATACCACTGCCTTCTGGCCTCCATGCTTTCTAATGAGAAACTGTTAATCTTATTGAGGATCCATTATACAGGTCAAGTCCCTTCTCTCTCACTGCTTTTAAGATTCTCTCTTTGTCTGTGGCTTTCAACAGTTTGATTATAATGTGACTCAGTGTGGATCTCTCTCAGTTTGTCATACTTGGAGTTTATTGATCTTTTTAAATGTATATATTAGTGTTTTTCATCAAGTTTAGGGAGCTTTGGCCATTATTTCATCAAGTAATCTTTCTGAAACTTTCACCTCTCCTTCTGGGATTCCATTATGCATATGTTGATATACTTAATAGTGTCCCACAAGTCTCTAATCATTTTTCTGCCTGTTTTTTCTTTCTGTTCCTCAGACTGGATAATCTCAACTGACCTATCTTCAAGTTTGTTGATTATTTTTATCCTGCCTGATCAAATGTGCTATTGGGTGCCTCTGGTTTATTTTTAAGTTCACCTTATTCTAGCTTTCAACTCCAGAATTACTATTTTTTAAATAATTTTTACCCATTTTTATTCTCTATTTGGTTAAACATAGTTATCTTTTGACATGGTTTGGCTCTGTGCCCCAACCCAAATCACATCTCGAATTATAATCCCCATGTTTCAAGGAAGGGACCTTGTGGGAGGTGATTGGATCATGGGGGCAGTTCCCCCCATGCTGTTCTCATGATAGTGAGAAAGTCCTCATGAGATCTGATGGTTTTATAAGTGTGTGATGGTTCCTCCATTGCTCTGTCTCTCCCTCACTCTCCTGCTGCCCTGTGAAGAAGGTGCCTGCTTCCCCTTCTGCCATGATTCTAAGTTTCCTGAGGCCTCCCCAGCCATGTGGAATTGTGAGTCAATAAAACCTCCTTTGTTTGTAAATTACCCAGTCTCAGGTTGTATCTTTATAGCACTGTGAAAATGGACAAATACATCATTCTTTGCTTCAGTTCTTCAGACATAGTTTCCTTTAACTCTTTGAACATATGTTTAAATAGCTAATTTTACTCTCTGTCTAGTAAGCACAACATTTGGGCCTCTTAGGGCCAACTTCTATCAATTGCTTTCCGTGTGTGTGTATGGGACATAATTTTATGTTTCTTTGCATGTCTCACAATTTTATGTTGAAATTTTGACATTTAAAATAATATAATATTACAAGTCTGAAAATCATATTCTTCCCTGCTGAATTGTGTTGTTGCTGCTTGCTTTTAAATGTTGTTTTTATTTATTGCATGGCTTTTCTGAACTAATTCTATAAAGTATGTATTGTTTATTATATGTGGTCATGGGAGTTATCAGTTAGCTTAGTGATTGGACATCTAATGATTGAACAGAGATTTCTTTAAATGCTGGAACCAATAAACCTCTAAATCTTTGCCATGGGTTACTATATACATGTTGGATCATACCTTTAACACTCCACCAGGCAGTTCACAATGCTGTTTTAGCCTTTACTTTCTGCTTGTGCAGAACCTCAAGGTCACCAAGAAGTGAGAGCTCAGGCCTCCTCAGCTCTTTCTTCAGAATGCCCACAGGCCTACATATGCCCCTCACCTTCCGAACTCTCAGGAATATGTCAGAGCATTTCAAAGCTCCTATGGACATCTTATTCCACAGCTTTTCCCTTTAATCTTCTTGGTTAGTCTATTGTTTGCACTATCATCCATCTCATGCAGCCTGATAGTTAAAAGACGTGCCTAAAATTATTTTCAATAAATGCCTCTTAACCCCTGGGAGAGACTTTTTACACTTGGCAAGTTCAAACCACATCAAGTAAAAATGTACCTTTTCAGTGAAGCCTTCTAAGGATGGATCAAACAATGTCAGTTCTTTGGGACTGAGGCTTTGAAAGAGCTCCAGCTCTGTTCTGATCCTTTAATACTGGAATGCAGTTGTTATTTTTCTAGGCTATTGCTGAGCTGAAGAGTGGGAGATGGGCCTAAGGTAAGTTTCAAATGTCGTAAATATTACAGTTCTTACCAAGATTCAGATATTTTTCTTAAATAAATGCTCCCTGGATGGCTGAAAGTCTTTGGTTAATGCCAAGAGAGTTGAAAAAATGGATTCTGCTTTTCTTTGCCAGTTTTTTCATTACTGTTACGAAGGAACAAAATGTTGGATGTTCTTAATCTGCCATTTTTACTACTGTCACCTGTTTTAATGTTGTGTTTTTATAATCTACACTGTACAAAACTAGCCTCACAGAATTATGTTGATAAGGTGGAAGAAGATATTTTTAAAACATTTTATTGAGCTCAGAATATTCATTTTTAAACTTTCATTCAAAGTAATGTAAATGATACTATATTTCTAAATTCATCTTCTACTGTTCATTAGTAGTCAGATTCAATAATTTATCCATAAATTATAGTTAAGTTTTAATTATCTTTTGATGAAAGAAATGGATTCTGGATTCATGAATTTCCTATATGTTGTCTTCTCCTGATAGAAACAAATATTCACAATCTTTTATCAAATTTAAAGATGTTTGGTGATACATTTTGACAGTGTAATATCAATATCATCACCAACTCTGTTGTCAATAAACTATGGAGCATGTCACAATAACTTACAGAAAGTCTGTTCTTTCAAGCATCCAAGTTTCATTTTGTGCTTTAATTTCATGTGGCATTAGAAAACATGTTGCCTTCCTTCCTTGCATAGGAGTGTGAACCTCAGAAATTTGAGACAGGTCTCAGTCTCAAATTTCTGAGGCTGAGGAAGGAGAATCGCTTGAACCCAGGAGGCGGAGGTTTCAGTGAGCCAAGATCGCATCACTGCACTCCAGCCTGGGTGACAGAGTGATAGATACCCTTTCTCAAAAAAAAAATTTGATATGGGCCACATTACTCTGAAGTCCATACATTAGTAGGCAGGCATGAAAGTGCATTATGTATGTAAACAGGTTACTGTTATTTTCTGCCGAAGTTTAAGTTGTCTGTCTTCAGCTTGCAGGGTTTTAAAGAAGAACAACTTAGTTTTCAGTGACTTCAAATTACGAAAAATAAAAAAGAGACGGAAAAAAATTGAAAACATTATTTTGAAGACTTGTAGTCAAGAAAAATTAGAATTTGGTCCAAACTGTAGAAAATAATAAAAATTGGAAAAAAACATTAGGCAAGACTAGAATCTAACAACAGATATATAATCATTTTGAAATAATTTTTTTCTCTCTCCAGTTCCCCATTTTACTAAAGATAAATCATGGTAGGGCTGGTTTGGTTATTATACTTGGCCTAAGTATTTGTATGCAGTGCAGCAAAAATAATTATTATTTTTACATAGGCTTTTAAATTGGCTTTGATGGAACTTTGTTCCATAAGAGGAATCTCAGATAAGACTTCTTAAAGCCCAGCCCAACCATGGATTGTGCTATCAAATACCCATGAGTTGGGTGAAATTTCCTGCTCTCAGGGTTTCAAGATAAACCTGGGACTTCTGTGCCTGTCAGTAAGTGACATTCTTTACTTACTATGGGTCAGAAACCCTATACAGTGTGTACACAAAATATGAGGCTAATTTTTCCAAGGTCTTATTGGCTCTATAAGTCAAGTTTGATTCCTTAAAGGAAAGCACACCATTCCAGTCAAAGCCTTGGTAAAAGAACCAATTTCTCCAATTGCATCCTGTTAAAATGAAAACAGATTCTTATTGCACTTATGCAAATAACTGTGTTGCTGTAAGTTAAGAATACTCGCAAGTACTTTACAATTCTGGAGAAATCAGGTAGAGAGAAACAAATGTGTTCCAAATTTTGTTCACAGGAGTGTACTAAATTGTTAAAGCTGTCAATAGCTCAAAAGAAAAGTTTTTAAGACCTTGAAAAACAAAAGAAAGGATCAGCAAACAATTTCAGAAAAAAGTCAGGCAGGGTGCAGTGGCACACTTCTGTAATCCCAGCACTTTGGGAGGCCAAGGCAGGTGGATCACCTGAGGTCAGGAGTTCGAGACTAGCCTGACCAACATGGCAAAACCCAATCTCTACTGAAAATACAAAAATTAGCTGGGTGTGGTGGCGCATGCCTATAATCCCAGCTAGTTGGGAGGCTGAGTCAGGAGAATCGCTTGAACCCAGGAGGTGGAGGTTGCAGTGAGCCAAGATTATGCCACTGCACTCCACCTACATGATGGGAGCAAGACTCCATCTCAAAAAAAAAAAAAAGAAAAGAAAAGAAAAAAAAGAAAGTAAACAGAGCAAGTGACCTTGAAGAGAAGAAAAAGAAAAAAACCAGAAAAACAAAAATATTCAGGTAACAGATGAGAATTTTTTTTTTTTTTTTTTTTTTTTTTTTGAGACGTAGTCTCAGTCTGTTGTCGAGGCTGGAGTGCAATGGCGTGATTTCCACTCGCTGCAATCTCCACCTCCCAGGTTCAAGTGATTCTCAGGCCTCAGCCTCCCGAGTAGCTGAGATTACAGGTGCCTGCCACCATGCCCAGCTAATTTTTGTATTTTTAGTAGAGATAGGGTTTTGCCATGTTGGCCAAGCTGGTCTCAAACTCCTGACCTCAAGTGATCCGCCCACCTTGACCTCCCAAAGTGCTGGGATTACAGGCATGAGCCACCTCCCAGCCCCCCATAAAGTAATTCTTTAAAAGAAAATTGAATTGAGTCATTAGAGATGACAAAGGAGAATTTAAATAATTTATCTGATTCAAGTAATTTTTCATTTAAAACATAAAAACCAGGACAGAATGTCTTGAAAAGAGATCAGAGAACAGAAAAATTGTTTGGAAATGAAAAATATGATTGCTTCCCCCCAAAAAATCTTTCAAAGAAATTATTTTAAAATTGATAAAAAATAACTTATACAAGGTGAAAAAGTATATTTCCTGAGTGAGATAGGGAAATATTTTTTAAAAACTACAAGAAAGAAGTAATTCAGGATATCTAATATTAGACCAGCAAGAGTTTTTAAAAGAGAGAGCAGCGAAATGAAGGGAAATCATCTGTGCGTCTGTGTGTGATTTTTGTAAAATCATTTTTTAAAAACTTTTCTCAGAACTAAAAATGTTATGTCTTGAGATTGAATTCCAAGCAGGATAAAAATAAAGAAGGCTGAAATGCATCTTTGTGAAATTTCAGAACAGTAACTAACAATAAATGGAAGATCCTAAAAATCTTACAAAGGCAAAAAACAGCCCAGCAGCTAAGGAGCAGGAGCTAGACTGCAGCAGAGTTTTCTTATCAGCAGCACAAAATGTTAGAAAACATTGAAGCAATACCCTCCAATTCAGAGGAAAAACAATTTTGAAAGTTCAATAATAGGTGTAGACAAACAATAAATGGTGAAAGAGAAAATAATACATTTGATGCGATACTGGAAATTCACCTCTCTCATACCTTTCTTCCCCTCCCCAGGAGTTTACTGGAGGTTATACTCCAGTCAAAGAAGATGGAAACCAAGAAAGGACACATTTTGGAGATTAGCACTGGCTCCAGGAACCCAATGAACAGAAGACTCAGGCTGAAGGCTTGTGCATTCAGCCCAGAGAAAATCCACTTAAATTCAGAACAATTAAGGACTCTGGGGAAGAAGGACTTCACACGGTCGTGTGATTGGAAGGCAGATAAATTTTAGGACACAATGGAAGTTCCTAAGATTTTTTATCCTTTTCCAATAGGAAGGATAAAAAAATCATCTAAAACTAGAGGAAAAATCATCTAAAACAAGGTATAAAGAAATGGCTCACGTGTGACCCTTACTTTACTGTGACATGGAGCATTTGATGAAGGATGCGGGAAGGGAGCCTGCTTAACTATGAAGTGAGTAGCATTGCCCCAAGAGCACCATGACAGATGCACAGGACATGGAGGGAAGGAAATGGCATCCTGGCACAGCCCTGGCTCTACATTGAGCGATGTAGACAAAATCATAAAGGCTGCTCTAGTTTTCTACTTTTAGAATCAACCTACAGACATGTAAGACTTAATTGTAGTTGTAGAATAAAAGATAAAATATTATTGGCTTTCATAACAATAAAGTCCTAACAATGATTCACAGTTATTCCATGAATAAGGGTAGGGGAAAAGAGGGAGGAATGTAAGGCATTTTATATGGAGCAAGGGAGGCAAAAGACGTTGACAGAGGCTTATGGAACAGCACACACATGCACACAAATAGAAAGAATATATTGCTTAAAATGACAAAAATAGCCAACATAGGCTGGGTGCGGTGGCTCACGCCTGTAATCCCAGCACTTTGGGAGGCTGAGGCGGGCGGATCACTTGAAGCCAGGAGTTCAAGACCAGCCTGGCCAACATAGTGAAACCCCGTCTCTACTAAAAACACAAAAATTGACTGGGCGCAGTGGCGTGCATCTGTAGTTCCAACTACTTGGGAGGCTGAGGCAGGAGAATCGCTTGAATCCGGGAGGTGGAGGTTGCAGTGAGCCGAGATCACGCCACTGCATCCTAGCCTGGGTGACAGAGTGAGACTCTGTCTGAAAAAGAAAAAAGCCAACATAGGAATTTTTTAAATAATATATAATTACCAAAAATTGGGGAAAATAGAGACAGGGAAGGCAGTTCTATAAGTGAGATAAATCTTTATCTTTTGTATCAGAAAGTCAATAAATATTGTCTGAATTTGATTGGTTATTTCCATTTTTATGAAATGTCTACAATAGGCAAATCTATAGAACCAGTAAAGAAATTAGGAATTCCTGTGGCTGGGACTGAAGAGTGAAATCACTGCAAGTGGTCAAGAGGGATCTTCTGAAGTGATAGGTGTGTTCTAAAATTGGGCTGTGGGGATGCTTGCACAACTCTGTAACTTTGCTAAAATTCATTTCATTACACACTTAGTGAGTTTTATGATATGTACATTACCCATCAATAAAGCTGTGTTAAAAAAAAAAGGCTGATTTTTTAGGCTGGGTGCAGTGGCTCACGCCTGTAATCCCAGCACTTTGGGAGGCCAAGGCGGGGGGATCACAAGGTCAGGAGATCAAGACCATCCTGGCTAACATGGTGAAACCCCATCTCTACTAAAAATACAAAAAATTAGCCGGGTGTGGTGGCAGGCACCTGTAATCCCAGCTACTTGGGAGGCTGAGGCAGGAGAATGGCGTGAACCCGGGAGGCAGAGCTTGCAGTGAGCGGAGATCACGCCACTGCACTCCAGCCTGGGTGACAGAATGAGACTCTGTCTCAAAAAAAAAAAAGGCTAATTTTTAAAAAGGTCGAAGAAGAGATGTGAAAATATATTATTTAGAGTTCTGTAGGCAACCAACAGGAATAAAAGTAGAAATGTTTTCTGGGATGATCTAGGAGCTGTTAGGGTGAGGAAATGTGAAATGGAGGCAGCTGTTTATCAGTTATGTTTTTATCAGTTTATCAGTTCTGTTTTTCTATACTATTTCCATTTTGTTTATCAATGCATGTATTACCTCAGCTCATTATTAGAGATTTTTTAAAACTTTAGATTTCTTAATGCAGAAAAAAATGTTTCTTGTTTTTAATCTTTTAGAATTTAAATATGAGTAATGATGGCATGTGGGTAAATGAATAGAATTTATTTTTTCTCCTAAAGACCAACGCCAAGGGGCAAACTCTCTTACAAACCACCGCTCATAACTTGATGTGGACAAGAGCTCAACTGGGCATCGCCAAAAGTCCATGCCACTCCCAAAATAGAATGGAGGCAAGGAGACTAAGCAACTGGTCTTTCTGGGAATGACATTTGGTGCAGCTGTGTTAAACGGTTGCCATGGACTAATACAGCAAACATAAATAATCTCAGAGAAGCAAGTGCCCGAGAAAAACGAGATGACACAGGAAGTTGCTAATGTTATCAGCTGTCTTCATCTGTTTATATAAGAACGCTGCCAAAGTAACCATCTATGTGCCCGGGTTTTAAGCCGCATGACAACCTTTTTACCCTGAGGTGAGAGTGATACGGTGGCCAATGAGAGGCCATCACTGTGGAAAACACATATTAAGACTTTTTGAGATATGAAGTAATGGGGTAGATCATGAGGACTTGAGGCTACAAGCTGACGACCTTGCAGTTGGTTCAAAGAGCTTGGGGACTTTTCAGTGTAATTTTGCTAGGTGATGAACCTGAAGCTTCCACACCTGCATTCCCTTTCTTTTTTTCTTATTTATTTATTTATTTATTTGAGACGGAGTGGTGCTCTGTTGCCCAGGCTGGAGTGCAGTGGCGCAATCTCAGCTCACAGCAACCTCCGCCTCCCGAGTTCAAGCAATTCTCCTGCCTCAGCCTCCCAGTAGCTGGGATTACAGGCTCCCGCCACCATGCCTGGCTAATTTATTACTATTATTATTATTATTATTATTTTTGGTAGGGACAGGGTTTCCACATGTTGGCCAGACTAGTCTTGAACTCCTGACCTCAGGTGATCCACCCACCTCGGCCTCCCAAAGTGCTGGGATTACAGGCGTAAGCCACTGTGCCCAGCATTCCCTTTCAAATAAAATGCTACGTGAATGGTGGTAATAAACCAGTCAGAGCGATTCCATGCAACCCAACACATACGTGGTTTGTGCATTTTTTCTATCCATGAGGGAATGAGAAAGGCTATTCCTGCCTTTCCGTCAATTCCATTCAACCAAATATTTCCCATTTTAACGTGAAATCAGACCTCTCATGGGTTGGCCTGTTGTTGGAGTGACCACACTCACTTACTCCACTTGCTCTGAGGTTCCTCTCATTACCTGAACGTGCACACGGGGCCCAGCAGGCACTGAGGAAAAGGTTGAGTGGCACTTGTCATCTGCATGCCTCCCAGGTGGGTCCTGCTCAGGGAGGAGTGTCCAATAACCTTGGTGACAGCCACAGCCTGGCAAGATTCATGCTGCAGACAACATGGTGCCCGAATCCCTTCCTTATAATTCCCCAGGCATGGGGTTAGTAGACAAAGCCAGTGAAGCTGATAAGAGAAGCAACATGTAAAAGGGGAGGGCACCACATTGTCCCCTAAGACAAGAATGGAAGTGGTTTAATGAGTTTGTTACTTACTATCTACATGATGTTAAAACCAATCCAGGCGGGGCAAAATAGGTCAGAGCCTTTTCACAAAGCCAGTACTTTGTGTAGTGAGATTTTAAAGACATTACCCTGCCAGTGAGAGAGAGAGCGCTACAGTTAGACAAACATGATAAGACAAAGAGCTAAATATAAAATAAAAAATGCAGATGTGAAATCATATTTGCAAGTCTTTCTTTTGCTGTCAGTAGTTGGTAATTGGTTGTAGACACCCAGATGGGAGTCAGATACACACAACCGTAAGTACCACTTAAAATTTCAGTGGCTAAAGAATCTTGCCAGAAAGAATTTTTTAGTTAAAATTCCTAAACATTTCTCATTGTGCCAAAATGTACATATTTGCTTATAATATATCAAAATAAAAATGAGAATTTCCTTCATTTCTGGTGTTGTAAAAAGTTCCTGATAGATATCTCATGGAGACCAGGTTCCATGAGCATTTCCTGTGGCCTTACTGCAGACAGCGGATCATTTCAGCCTCCACTCAGGCGAATGCTTAGTGGCTGAGAGTGTGCATGCTCTGGTTCAAGTGTAGTGAGGGTGGGGTGCTAGACTCACCACTTCCTAGCTGTGGGGTGTTACTCCAGGCCTTTAAACTTTTATCAGAAACTCAAGCCTTCAAGCTTTCATCTCTTCCATCTCTGCACCTCACAGGACTACCATGAGCTTAAATGAGAGCACACATAAAATATGGTAAGAAACGGGTATGATTATTTTTCCTATTTTATAATTGAAGGCACTGAGGCCAAGAGAAGTGAAGTGGCTCCAAGTCACAAAGCCTTGGGTCACAAAGCTGGGATCTGAAGGCAGACTGTCAATAGTAAGGTTGTTATACACAGTAAATGAGTTAATTCATGGAAAGCTCTTAGGAAAGCCTTGGTTATGAGAAAGCTCTCAATAGAGATTAGCTGTTTTATTATGACTTCATTTGCTTTCACGCTATTTAAGCCTTTTCCTTTATTTCACTTCAAAAATGAGGGCTTGGTGGGGCTGGGCGCAGCGGCTCATGCCTGTAATCCCAGCACTTTGGGAGGCCGAGGCGGGTGGATCATGAGGTCAGGAGATTGAGACCCTCCTGGCTAACATGGTGAAACCCCGTCTCTACTAAAAATACAAAAAATTAGCCGGGCATGGTGGCAGGCACCTGTAGTCCCAGCTACTCGGGAGGCTGAGGCAGGAGAATGGCGTGAACCTGGGAGGTGGAGCTTGCAGTGAGTTGAGCTTGCGCCACTGCACTCCAGCCTGGGCGACAGAGCGAGACTCCGTCTCAAAAAAAAAAAAAAAAAAAAAGAGGGCTTGGTATATGTGTTCACATAGTCTATAAGGGTGTACATTTTGAACTTGTTCCATTTCTATGACCTTGTAACCCAGGCTTTTGGGAAAGCTATATTCTCCAGCGGATGTGAAATAGAGATGGCAGTAACAGTAACGTAGATATAAAAATAACTCTTCCAAGTGGATCAAGTCACTGGTGAAGGAATGCATGTAAATCCTTGCAAGCCTCTTGGGCAGTCTGGTTGCTCACTAAATGTGTTTATTTAATGAAACTTGATGGTGATTTTTAAATCTCATCCTTTTAGGGTTATGTACCCCATAATAAAGGAGAAATGATGTATGGACTTTTTTTTAACAAAAGAATGAAAGCCCGATTTATAAAGTAAACATTGATGGCAAGGTTTACATAAATGGAGCAATCTCTCCTACATAAAAGGAGAGATTGCGGTGGAATTAGGTATGAGGGACGGAGAATCTCTTTCCTCTGTTCACCATGGCAGATACAAATTGTGCTGTTCCCTGCTGTTTTTTGAGGTGCCATAAGGATCAAAACAGCAATCTGTCAGTAAGTTGGTAAGTTCCATGGGGCCAACCTAAGTTTGATCCCAGCTTCCACGGTCACTAAGCCCAGGACTGTGGGCAAGTTTCTTCATCTGTGATATGGGGATAATGACAGCACCAAGCTTTTAAGTCTGTGTGGGGATTAAGTGAGATAAATGCAAGAGAGCATGAGAAAAGGGCCTAGGATGAAGCATGCATTCTACCTATTGACTATTAGCGTATCCATCCTCCTTGTTAAAGCACACTAACAACAAAGCTATTACATGAAGACACATAAAAGCAAACTTGAAAGAGATGGCAGGAACTTCAATACTCCAGTGGCAGGAGGCAGCCTCTGTGCTCACACTGACTGCCAGGTGCCCGTGAAATAGCTGCTTCCAAGAGCTGGTAATAGAGTTGAAGCGAAACTCCAGCTCCAGTACCTCCATTTCCTTAGAACTAAAATGTGGAACGTGGCTGGGCGCGACAACTCCGGCCTGTAATCCCAGCACTTTACGTGGCCAAGGTGGGAAAATTGTTTGAGGCCAGGAGTCTGGGATCAGCCTGGGCAACATAGCGAGACCCCCATCTCTATTAAAAAAAAATCTTAAAAAAATTAGCCATGCGTGGTGGTACACGTCTGTAGTCATAGCTACTCAGGAGGCTGAGGTGGGAGGAGGCTGAGGTGGGAGGATTGCTTGAGCTCAAGAGGTGGAGGCTGTAGTGAGCTAAGATCACGCCACTGCATTCCAACCTGGGTGACAGAGTGAGACCCTCTTTCAAAATAGATAAATAAATAAAATGTGGAGCATACAGCTATAAACTTTCTAAAACTGAGCGTGTTACATTAAAATGGGAATTATACTTTTGAAACTACTTTTAAAAATGCTTGTATTCTTAGAAAAAGACCATTTTAATGCAGTTCAGATGAAATATCAGAAACTTTTCATGAAGAAACCATCAGAATTAAAGAATGGTATTTGATTATGATATGATTGCCTAATAATTATTGTTTGCTTGGGTTTTTTTTTTTTTTTCCAGAATCCTATTTCTTTTCTTTTTTTTTTTTTTCTTTGAGACAGAGTTTCGCTCTTGTTGCCCAGGCTGGAGCGCAATGGCATGATCTCAGCTCACCACAACCTCCACCTCCTGGGTTCCAGCGATTCTTCCGCCTCAGCCTCCCGAGCAGCTGGGATTACAGGCATGCGCCACCACGCCCCGCTAAATGTTGTATTTTTAGTAGAGATGGGGTTTCTCCATGTTGGTCAGGCTGGTCTCGAACTCCTGAGGTCAGGTGATCCGCCCCCCTTGGCCTCCCAAAGTGCTGGGATTACAGGCGTGAGCCACCGCGCCCGGCCTCAGAATCCTGTTTCTATTTAACATCGTCCTTCAACCGGCTCTGAAATTGAATTATAGGAGAAAGCCAGTTACGAAGGCACGGAACCAGACCGTGGTGTTGTGCTGGGTGTTCATGAGCACAGACATTCTTCCCCTCTTTTTAGGCTGAGCACATGATGCCTCTCTCGGCTTCAAAGCAAGCCCTGGAATATGACTTTCAGCATCTGCTGCTCCCACAGACAATTCCCCTATGCCCTCCCAACCCTCATCCCACCTTCCCTCAACTGCCTGGCTCACTTTTTATCCTCATTTAACTTTCCAGAGGGAATTCTTTGCATAATCAGTCTCTTGACGTATTTTACTAAAGTCACAAACTGACTTATTTGTGAAAGTCTCGTAGAAAATGGAGTGGTGGGGGAGTCCAAGAAAACATTGCGGTGAATTTTATGGGAAAATCTGTCAACTCACTCATACTAAGGTAAGTAGAAGAAAATTTTCTTAATAATATTTGTCCAGCTAGGAAACACTTTTTCACTTGTCTTTGGTCACCAGGTTATGTTCCTCATGAGTGACATGGCAAATCCGGTTGACACACCAATTGGGCATGACTGGTCCCTTCTTTCTGGCTTTCTCTCAGACCTAAGGGGAAAACATGGGGACCCTCGTCTAGAAGCGTTCTTGGGGACGGCCAGGGAATGGCCAGGCAACATGCACAGCACATAACGAGGCTTAACACAATGTCTGTTCTCAGTTGCTTGGCTATACAGGGTGCATTAACAAAGTGGTAAGCAACGGCTGGGTACAGTGGCTCACGCCTGTAATCCCAGCACTTTAGGAGGCCAAGGCGGGCGGATCACGAGGTCAGGAGATCGAGACTGTCCTGGCTAACACGGTGAAACCCTGTCTCTACTAAAAATACAAAAAATTAGCTGGGCGTGGTGGCGGGCGCCTGTCGTCCCAGCTACTTGGGAGGCTGAGGCAGGAGAATGGCGTGAACCCAGGAGGCGGAGCTTGCAGCGAGCCAAGATTGTGCCACTGCACTCCAGCCTGGGCGACAGAGCGAGACAACGTCTCAAAAAAAAAAAAAAGTGCTAAGCAACAACAGAGACTTAGCATATCAGTGTCACACGGTGAGTATGTGTGTGTGTGCATGTACTGCACACTACAGATGTGTGGATGTTGGGTTCTGTTCAGTTTCACTTTAATGTCGGTGTGAACCCATCACTGTGTGTGTGGGTGTGTATTTGTGTGTCTGAGAGGATGCCAATGATGGTGAACATCGGTGAACATCCCATTCAAAAATTGGGAAAAATGAAGGATAAGTGATGGGCATTGCTCTCTTCTCACTCATTGATTCTCCTTTCTCCAGCCCTGTCTGCTGGCACCTCTCTTCCTGTTAAGCCTCAGCTCAAGGTGATTATTGAATTCAAAGATTTAACAAGCTCACCACAGACAATACCAAAAGGGTTTCACTCCCTGACCATTCACCCAACCTCCCACTATCCAAGTTCCCTGCTGGGACACATTGCTCACTTGTAAAGCCCCAAAGGTAGATGAAGAAGATGGTCTTGTTTCTTTGCACTTCCACTCCTCACTATCCCCAATAGAAAGTTGTAGGAAGATACCCAAAATCCCTCTTCTCTTTTATTCCAGTCCAATTACTTCATTCACAAGGAATGGAGAAGAACTGGATGAATTATGATTCTCCCTGCACCCTGTGTTCTCTTGTTGACTTTCATTGGAATTTTGTTTTCTGTCCTGCTAATTCTTTTTCCTGGGATCTTTAAACAGCCAGAGTAAAGAAGGCATCCAAGAAGTTTCTTCATTTCCCCTTTCCTTAAAAGTCAAACATTTGGGCTGGACACGGTGGCTCACACCTGTAATCCCAGCACTTTTGGAGGCCAAGGTGGGTGGATTACCTGAGGTCGGGAGTTCAAGACCAGCCTGGCCAACATGGTGAAAGCCCATCTCTGCTAAAAAATACAAAAATTAGCTAGAAGTGGTGGTACGCGCCTGTAAACCCAGCTACTTGGGAGGCTGAGGCAGGAGAACCTGGGAGATGGAGGTTGTGGTGAGCCGAGATTACACCATTGCACTCCAGCCTGGGCAACAGAGCAAGGCGCTGTCTCAAAAATAAATAAATAAATAAAATAAAAGTTAAACATTGGAGTTCCATAAAAAGTCAACAAAGAAAATGAGGGAAGGGACTCCTCAAAGAAATAATGTAACAAAATCTCTCAGAACGAAGAGTCATGAGATTCCGGATGGAAAGAGCCAGCCAAGTAGCCATGCAATTTAAGAGCACGGTCATACCAGGGCACTTTGTCCGAAATTTTCAGAATTCCAGGACAAAGAGAAGAGGTTTAAAACTTATAAAGGTAAGAAAAAAAAATTCCATGTAACTTCAGAGATCTCAACAGCAGTAGTGGAAGCCAGAAGACAATGGAACAGTGGCTTTTAAAATTTTAAAGGAAAATGTTTTCCATCTTAAAATTACATAAGCCCAACTGTAAATCAAGCATGAGGACATATAATGGCATTTTTAAATGTACAAGTTCTCAAACTTTTTTTTTTGGCTCTTACAGCCTCTTGCAGAAAGCTAACAAAAGATGAGTTCCACCAAAAGGAGCAGTTTATTCCAATAAAGAGGAAGACATGGGGTAAAAGAAAAGAGAAATCAGCACAGGAAGAGGCAAAGCATGGGTGATGAGAAATCCCAAGACCAGCTGTGTGCCCAGTACAGACAAGAAGTCCAGTGTAGAGGAAATTAGAAGAGATGGCTCTAGAAAAATGAAATTAATAGATCACCTGATGTATCCGAAAGTCTTGAGGGAAAACTTAGACAATTTGGGAAATTTTTGAGTGGAATTAATAAAAAGACCAAAAAAAAAATCAAGAGAAAAAGATTATTAACTCCAAGAAAAACAAAAGTTTATTCAGAGACAAAAAAATGATCATAATTTACTACATGGATGGCACCACTGTGACTAGCATTTACATGTAAATGGTGAATATTGAGCTAATTATTCTACAACAGAACTATTTTGGGAGTTGGGAGACTAGGAAGAGTCTGCGTGGTGGTAGAGGGGGTGGAAGCAACAGTCAAATGATCAGCTTTTGCAGGTGAAAGATCACCTACAACTGAAAAAGTGAAAAGTAGAAAGACAAGCAGCCATTCAGAGAAATGGAGGTAAAACTTCCTTACTTGCTGAAAATAGGAAAAGTAGTGTCTCTGGGAGGAGAAAATAAGGGGAAAGGGGGTAGAGCCTATTGTTTTTCACAACCAGCTTGTTCGCTTAAACTCTGGTTATGTATAACTTTGGTAAAAACTAAGGCAAGCATATGCAAAAATATTCAAACTAACAGAGGAATTAGCATTGAGAGCATTTGCTCCCGATACCATAAAACCTGGAGTTTCCAACAAAATTTCTGTCCAAACTGGCTTCAATTAGAAAAAAACAAAAATTTAGACATATACTTAAAGTCATGGGAGTTAGAAATTACTGGAGTTTTCTGGAACTGCAAATCTTCTGGAAGTAATAAAAATTAAGAAAGATACTGGAAGCGAAAAGTAGAGTGGCTCATATGAGTTTTAAAGAGCTGAAATTATTTTATGAAAATATGAATTGTAATTTTGGGTTGGCTGATGTCTTCAGTGCCTAAGCACAAGTGTTTTCACATAAGGCAAACCATGTGATAGGTTATTTCTCTCCACAGTAAAGGATGACCTTGGACCCACATAAGGGGTGATGTTGAGACTTGGGCTATATTTGACCATTCTTCAATTTACTTCTAATTTGTGATTAGAAATGATCTAAACTCCAGACATGCCCAGGAGTTCTAAATCTCAGTTTTCAAGAAAGAAAATTCAGTCTGGCGAGTTACAAGTGACAGGCAGTTCAAGAAGGAATCGTCAGGGACTTGCAACCCTCTGGGTGGCTGAGAAGAAAAACAATCACTAAGAACCAGGAATCAAAGACTAGTTAGTCACTGTCTTATTATGAAGTAGTAAGAACAAGAAACTCATCACACAAACGACTGTCTGGCCCTACAGTGACTGACGGTGCACTCTGCTCCCATCTCTTGGGGTTTTAGTGAATTGTACTTTGCCAGCGAAGTTGGGAAAATGCATAAAAACAATCTCATCCCATCTTGGGTGGGCAGGACAATCAGAAAGAAAATATAATAAACCAATTCATGGGAATGGTGGGGGAGCATCCTGTAACGTTCAAAGCCAGCACACATGAGCCAGGATGTCAGTCATATAAAATCAATAAACTAGTGCTGGATTCCAAGACGGCAACTCTATTTTTTCTTCTCTGAAACATTCCAACCCAAAAGGCTCTGGAAGTAGCGTCCTGGGCCAATTTCCTAATCCCAAGAACTCTTCAGCAGGCTATCCAGAGATAATGTCATTAGAAATGCTAGACTACCTTCTTGGTTGATTTAAAGTCTGATATGAAGTCAACTGCAGCTATAAAACTGGACAATAAATCCTAATCTTGCCCCCTGAAGACCAAGAGAAAGAAAGAAGCGTTCTTCAGATCAGCATGGATTTCTTCGTGTTTCGTGAATTATAATAGTAAAATAGTAAGTCTCACTCTTCGTCCAACCCCAGAAGCCGTGCAGCTGTTTGTTGCTAGACGAGGCAAGCCTAACTCCTTGTGCATCAGTCAGGGCCACAGCAGGACACAAAAGTTCGTTCAAAGGCCTGCTTTATAAGATGTAAATGCAAAGACCCTTTTTTTTTTTTTTTTTTTTGAGACGGAGTCTGCTCTGTCGCCCAGGCTAGAGTGCAGTGGCGCGATCTCGGCTCACTGACTGCAAGCTCCACCTCCCGGGTTCACACCGTTCTCCTGCCTCAGCCTCCCGAGTAGCTGGGACTACAGGCGCCCGCGACCATGCCCAAATAATTTTTTGTATTTTTAGTAGAGACGGGGTTTCACTGTGTAGCCAGGATGGTCTTGATCTCCTGACCTTGTGATCCGCCCACCTCAGCCTCCCAAAGTGCTGGGATTACAGGCATGAGCCACCGCGCCCGGCCCAATGCAAGGACTCTTTACAGAGCTGTAGACCACATTAAATGTAGGCAACATGAAAGATGCTGAGGTACTCAGAGATTAGCAAGATTAGAAAACCATTGTGGCCCCTCCTCTTGAAGGAGCAAGGAGAGAAAAGAATGTGATCAGAGCTCAGTAGCTATAATTTTGGAGGGACACAGTTATTGTCTGAACAGGGTACTGACATGGGGAAGGAAAGGGGAAGAAAGATCCTAACCCCTCTCTCCTGATATCCATCCTCTCGTGCCTTGAAGCTAGCCCACAAGAAGCTGAAAAGCCAAGTTCAGTAGGGGTTGGTTTCCCAGCATTCAGACAGAAGAGTGGGAAAAGGGGTGGGGTGGGCAGAAGGAAGAAACAACACACCTTGGACTTGATTTGGAGCCTGCCTGAAATTGATTTTTCAGAAGCTGAAAAAGTATGTATATGTGCGCGTATGTGGGAATGTGGGTGTATAATGGAGATTAATGGATACACCATGCACGCATACACACACACACACACTAGTAATCTTAGTATCTTTAAAGTGATCTCAGTTTGTGTATAGTCACAAAACATAAGCACTGTAGGTTATAAAATTATGGATGTCATAGCATGCCCCCCATATGCTCCAAGATTTCCATTCCGTCTGGAATGAGGGGCCCAAGTATTTATATTTTCTTTTTTTTTTTTGAGACAGAGTCTCCCTCTGTCACCAGGCTGGAGTGCAGTGGCATGATCTTGCCTCCTGGGTTCAAGTGATTCTCCTGCTTCAGCCTCCTGGGTAGCTGGGATTACAGGTGCCCGCCACCATGCCCGGCTCATTTTTGTATTTTTAGTAGAGACAGGGTTTCACCATGTTGGCCAGGATGGTCTCGATCTCTTGACCTCGTGATCTGCCCGCCTCTGCCTCCCAGAGTGCTGGGATTACAGGCGTGAGCCACCTCGCCTGGCCAAAGTATTTATATTTTCAACAGCTCATGATTGATTCACTGCACATAGGATTTTTAGAGCCATTCATTTCATTAGACTAATATCAGTCATTCGCCTCTAAGAAAAATGTAGTTAAGCAGATTATTTTCCCTCTAATGATTAGGTCAGACCCTCGTGACCTAGAAGGAGAAAGAAAGGGAAAGAGGGGAAAGGTATCTAAGAAGGAATATAAGGCAGAGAGGGGAATTCAAGACAGAAAAGATAGTTTCTGAAAAAAACAGAAGAAGAAAGGATGGGGAGAAGTGACTAAATCGGAATCAGAAATGTGAATGTGTGTACTTAACATTGTATTAGAAGTCTTATGTAAGTTCAGTTTAAAACCTTTTAAAATTCTAAACACTCATGAGATTATGATTATCTGCTGATAAGGCTTAGAAGGTCTAGGGACAATGACATCCCAGCAGCCAGAGTCCAGATCTTGGTTTCTACATACCATTCTGCACTGAGAGGAACCAGGGCTTTATGGAGAAATATCTGATTCTAGGGCCAATCTGCAGAATGTATCTGGTGCATCTTGTATGCCAGAATATGAGAAAGTGCCCAAACAACGACAACAAAATGGGAGCGTGTCAAAGGGACGCAGGATCCATCCTGGAAATGCTGCCAATGGCCAGAGCTGGGACAATCTGAGCAACAGAATAAATAATGAAGTACTGGATATAGCCCACAGTATAAAATAAAAATAAAAATATGCAAGTCCAGAGTTATATAAAGAATGATTGAATACATAAATTAATGAGGGGGAAAAGACAAATTTTTCTTACAGAAAAATTCCATACAATATATGTAGGTATTCCCCTCTGTAGTAGGTGTAGCTCAGTTGCCCTCCCTTGAGAGTGGTCTGGGTTTGGTGACTCCCTTCCAAAGAATAGAAAATGAAAGGAGACAAATAATAATTTTACAGTGGAGAAAGCTGCCAAGTACTACCTGAACCAAGAGATGAAGGTCAGCGTCACCAGCGATGTCTTGTAGATATCATGTACTCCCAATATGATATATGAGAAGGGCTCTTCTCCTCTGATATTCTTTCTAGGAACTCACAATCCCAATCAATTATAAGAACATCATACAAACCCAAATTAAGAGATATTCTTCAAGATACCTGACCCATGACTTCTAAAAACTGTCAAGGTTATGAAAAACAGGGAAAAGACTGAGAAACTGTCACAGACCAGAAGCAGCAAGGAGACAGGACCCTGAAATGCAATGTGATGTCCAGGATGGGGCCCTGGAACAGAAAAAGGACATTAATGGAAAAAATATTGAAATTTGAATTAAGATCTGGAGTCTAGTTAATAGTAACGTAACAATGTTAATTTATGGAATTTCAAAATTATAACACCTTATTAAAATATCAAATATCCCTTAGAAATATTGATACTTCCCATATTATCTAAAGCAACGCTTTTAAGACATTGGCTTGAGCCCTAACTTCATTGAATTACAAACAGCTTTTTAAAAACTTACACTGCAAAAACAACTATGTAAGCCTTTGTGCTTCCTCATGTAGAGCGAACATCTGGATATTTCCATTTACTTTACTGAATTAAAACCAGCTCGTCCTCCAGGAAGCAAAAAGTAACTACCATATGAGTTCGCTGGCAAAAAGTTGCATAAATAAAAGCTCACATAAAATGTCTGCAATTTTCTTTGAACTAAAAATAAGCAAAATGAGTGATTGATGACTAGATCGCTGATGAATTCAACCCGGGAGACATTCCAGAAGCTCTGAAGATAATCATCAGCCTCCATGATAAATTTCAGACCATTGCCCCATGGGAAATTTTACTCTCTGAAGTGATAAAAGGTTTTGACTCATGCAAAGAATTCTCTTTAAAAGTTCAACTAGCAATTATTTGGATAATTTGAGTTACTATATAAAAATTAGGTATTGAAATGGACAATGAGTGTGTGTGTTGGTGCATGAGAACTATGTGCTCAAACACATTTATGGCGCCTTTTTTCTTGATGAATCTCAAAGTACTTAACACACAGTAGTGACAATAAATGGTACACTTTCTACGGGCACCTCCTTCTGGAAAAAATGAACTGATTCAGGATGGTTATAGCTAGAGATCATTCATCCAAAAAATTTTCAGTTGTAAGTCTTTTCCTTCCTAGAATAGTGAATCTGAATGATTCTCTGCTACGCCAATTTAAAGGAAATTTGCTAAACACAGTATTTTCTGAGTGTTTCTCATGGATTGATAAATGGTTTGTGAGGAGGGAGTACACTCCTCCTTCCCTGGGCATCGCTTGAGCACATGAATTTGAGACCAGGCTGGGCAATGTGGCAAGACCCCTTCTCTACAAAAAAAATTTTTAAAAATTACCCTGGCATGGTGGCACACACCTGTGGTCCCAGCTACTCAGGAGGCTGAGGTGGGAGGATTGCTTGAGCCCAGGAGGTTGAGGCTGCACTGAGCCGGGTTCACACCACTGCACCCCAGCCTGGGCAAAAGAGCAAGACCCTGTCTCAAAAAAAGAAAAGAAAAAGGTTATCTCTTAAATCCTTAAATTCATAAGCATCCTACATTACAATTATTTAGGCTACTAAGCTTAGATTTTTGCCCTAGCTAACAAGTTAAGAACCAAATTCCATGTTCAAGCACTATAGTCTATCCATAACTCTACTAGCCTCCATAGCAAGAATATTTCCTTTTATGATTTTGGTCTATTAAACTTACTAATTAGTTTTATTTTAAGCTGCTTCAAATTTGCAAAGGTATCAGTCATTAAATAAGTGACAACTTAAAGACCCAGTTTACTTTGATCCATGCTGGTTTTCTTCAGTACAAAGCCATAACCCACTTCATCATAGACCAGAGTTCAAAAATCTTTGCATCTTTGCCTCATTTTACTAAACAGTCATTGAAAAGATAAAAGTATAAAAGAAAGTGTATTTAACACAGAAAATACAAAGTCCTTGTTTTTAATTCACTTTCTTTAATTTTTTTTTTTTTTTCTCTCATTGCCCAGGCTGGAGTGCAATGGCACCATCTCAGCTCACTGAGACCTCCACCTCCCATGTTCAAGTGATTCTCCTGCCTCAGCCTCCCGAGTAGCTGGGATTACAGGCATGCGCCACCATGCCCCACTAATTCTGTATTTTTAGTAGAGATGGGGTTTCTCCATGTTGGTCAGGCTGGTCTTGAACTCCTGACCTCAGGTGATCCGCCCCCCCTGACCTCCCAAAGTGCTGGGATTACAGGCGTGAGCCACCATGCTCGGATAATTTTGTATTTGTAGTAGAGATGGGGTTTCACTATGTTGGTCAGGCCGGTCTTGAACTCCTGACCTCAAGTGATCCACCCACCTCAGCCTCTCAAAAGTGCTGGGATTACAGGCGTGAGCCACCACGCCCAGCCCACTTTCTTTAACTTTAATAGAATGAAAATACAAATCAAACCAATCCAATTTCTTGAGAATAAATTTTGAACTTGTAACACCATTTCAATATAAAAATGGCACTTTGTTGCCTTTAGGTGTGTCTACTAATATTTTGCATGCTGGACTTCGTGGGTCAGGAGAACAGTAGAGACAGAGGTAAATAGTAGTTAGGCCAGGAAGCCAGGAAATCCACAGACCTCCTCCTCTGTCTGGCTGTCGTGTGGGGTTAAGTCAATCTCTTAGGAGCTGAGTTGGGCTTGGGTTTGTTGTTGCTCCGATACTTTCAGTGCATGGACTTCAATGCCCCCATCTGTGGGCTGCTGTTTCCTGTGTGCAGAGTGGGTCTGGCATGTTGGAGGGGCTTTCTCAGTGTTCTTGCTCCACTCCCAACTTCCAGCAACCCCTGGAAGCCTGTGCCACCGAGGGAGTCACTCTCCATGTTCCTGCCCTTGCCCCAGGGGTTGACGCTGGGTCTTGGTACTTGGTGGAGGATTGGGTTGGGGCGGGAGAGCTCTCTGTTCTCTCCACCCAGGCTTAGTCTCAGGCCCTCCACTGGGCTAAGGAATGGGTGGGCTTTCTCACAGTCCCTCCCTCCCGCCCCATGGCATAGAATTCAGCCTTGGAGCTAGGTCAGGTGAGAGAGTGTCTGCCCCTCCCCCTGCAATAGCTGACTTCTGCATTGCACAGATTAATCCTGGCTTCAAGAAGGTGTCTCATCCCTCCTCCAGGCGCAAGGAAACTTAGTTTCTTCCTCTCCCAGAGACGCCAAGGTGCACAGCTCATGTCCCAGGGGCAGGAGAGTTTTCCATTCTTTCTCCAAGCCAGTGGGTTTTGCTTTCACCCCTCCAGTGGCAAAGGGTTCACTTTAGTCAGCTTGGGCAGCTATAACAAATGACCACAGATTGGACAGTTATAATATTTATTTATTTATTTAGAGACAAGCTCTTGCTCCATCACCCAGGCTGGAGTGCAGTGGCACAATCACAGCTTCCTGCCGCCTCAACCTCCTGGGTTCAAGCAATCCTCCCATCTCAACCTCCCAAGCAGCTGGGACCACAGGTGCACACCTCCACGCCTGGCTACTTTTTAAATTTTTTGTAGAGAAAGGGGCCTCACTATGTCCAGGATGATCTTGAACTTCTGGCCTCAAATGATCATCCTGCTTTGGCCTCCCAAAGTGCTGGGACTACAGGTGTGAGCCACTGTGCCTGGCAGATCCCTCTTTAGAATCCTGTTGACTTGGTGGTCTTGTGACTTCAGCTTTCTAATGGGCATCTACAAAGTTATGATCTTGCAGCTTATTCGGCTTCTTGTTCCCATTAGGGTAGGAATGATGTTCCTTTGTCATTTTCTACCTTCTAAGGGGAAGGACTCCCCAAAGGTGACATTTTGACTATGAGTAGGGTGCATACGTTGATCATTTTGCTGATGCCATTTTAGCTATAGATTCACAGTTCCCATTCCCTCACTTGCCCTGCTGGCATCCCACAACACACATTGGAAGCCACTGCCTGGGGCCAAGCTCTGATCTGTGGCCAGGGCTCATGCACCAATCAAACTCATAACCTGGGTTTAATCAGTACGATGCCGCACCACTTGGGTAACCAGCCACCCTGGTGAGTAATCAGATTATATGATGGGGTAGAGAATCTGAGCCTCCCACACGGTTATCACTTTTCACATCAGGGCTGTATTTTGGCAAAGATCTCATAAATTCTCACAACAGAGAAAAGCAAAGTGTGAGGCCTATGCAGTATAAAAAGAAATAGAGATGAATTGGTCTAGTAATTAACATTTAGTAACTTGACCATCATAGGCAATCCGAATGATTTAAGTCTGTCTATTAGCTATCTAAACCTACCCTGTGTCTGGTTTTGTGCCTTAGCTCCTAATAAACTTATACTTTTTCTTGAGATTTATCAATTCAGGAAAATATATAATGCAGTCCACATGGAAAATGGAGGCATGGTATTTTCCTGAAAGTTATCTGATGTTTTTAAACTATAGAGGCCATTGTAAAAATACCTTTACTAATAATCAGCTTTCGTAATGTTTTTAAGGTTAACTTGTCCTCGTGTCATGTATGTTTGTGGTTGGTGTTATATCAGACCTGGGATAACAAGCAGTGTCCATTTGAGCTGTCATGCTTTGCCAGTAAAATTAATGCCAGTTTTCATTAAGTTGCTTGAAGATTGCACCCAAAAAATGTATTGTTTACATTTTTGAAGCAAGTTGTCTTAAGTTTAAATAACTGCAGAGAACTGTTTTCCCCTAAGGAGTAATAGATATAGTTACTGTGTTATAAGGGCCACATGCTGCAATTGTTTCTGAGGCAATTTTCGTAGTTTAAATTATAAACACCAGAAGTCAAATGTTTATCATCAAAGTCTTAAATTCTAGTATCACAAATCCTAGAATGCCAGCCAGGGAGCACATACCTTTCTAATTGAGTAATAGGCTAAGAGGACCTGTGCGGAGCTGAAGACAGACGCCTCAAATCGCGGGGGCACAGGGAGAGCGGTCAGATGTCCTGCAGGCAGAACCCCAGGGGAACCACTCCCAGGGGTGAAACCGTGCTGACTCGGAGGTAGTGTGCCACTTGGAAGCAGTGGGACCGTCTGGTGGTATATGCTTCACTTCTTCATTTATGACTCCACATTCGTGGAAGAGAGCAAAGGTCTGTCTGGCTTTCTCATGTTCCCAGTTTTACAAATTTTCTTTTTGCAGAACAACAGAGCAGGAATGTGTTTCGAGGAGCCAACAAATCCAAACCCCTCTGCAGACAAGAAATGAACGACAATTTTATGTCTAAAATGAAAAGAGCTACCAATCATCTTTTAGATTAAAAAAAAAACTTATAGAAGGAACAACAAATGCTGGATGATAGTTATTTTACCTAAACCAAACTGTACCCCAAAATATAACTTTTGTACAAGTATATTAGCTTTCCTTAAGCACTGATAACAGATCATGCAATCTCATAATCTCATTTTTTATGCTAACGGACCCTTATCAATTGGCTGACCGTATATTTATTCTTTAGTGATAACAATTATTCAGAAGGTAAATATTTTGGAAAGAAGTAAAATTTTCTTCTATACCTTCTCTCAATTTTTCCCTTCACTTGAAAACATTTAAGAAACACTTGATCAAAGAATTTCCAATTGACTAGAAATATAAAATGTTACATTTTTAGAGAAAATATGTTCACTGTAATTATCTAAGTTCTATGTTAGAAAACTATTGAGATTTTCCAATCATGTTGCATTGCTCAGATTTGTGTAAGCTATTTCAAAATACTGTCACATTTATATCAGGACTTCTTTTGTTTTAAGAGGTACTAAGTGTCAGTTCATTTACTCATGGCAGAATTGCAATTGATCTAACCACCAGCCAGAGTGACAGCTCCGAAGGAGGCCGTTTGTGCTTTTAACGTGGCTGGTTGACTTTAAGCTGGCAGCTCTTCAATTTGCTTTAGGCACATCTGTTTCATGGCTTTATTTGGAAAATGAAAGGATTGTGGGAGCCTGGAAGACATTGATGTTGTCACCAAATATGAATTCAATTTCTTGGTCTTTGAAACCGCCTCCCAAGACACAGTCTATGCATTTGATTCCATGTGGAACAGCTTAGGCAATTGACGAGGACTTCCATATTAGATCAGAACTGTTTTTCCAGATGCCACTTAAAAATAACAAAGAGGCTTGGAGTCTGCTTCCCAGGGGAGGCAACATTTAGAGCAATGCTTATCATTAAGAGCTCCAGCTTCTGCTGATGAAAAATGTTAATTTGTTCTCTGCAAAAGGCTACTGGGATATTTTGTACCTGTCAAAAGAGAGGTTAACAGAAAGTGTTGATGTGTTGATGCACAGCCTCTTTTATCCCTCTGCTGAGGCGCCGTGCCTGGCTTCAGGAGAGGGAAGCCAGGGGCATGAACAGAGAGAAAGAATTAAAATTTGAGTCTGGAGGAAATGATTTCATTGGGAAAAAAATAGATGAAAGGAAGTCTGTTTAAAAGGATGAGAATCCAAGGTATGGATTTCCTTTTCAGCATTTTTGCTTGGTTCTGTTTCTAGGCCCTTCTCTAATTCATTCAGCCAAAGTCATCTGCGTCTCCTCCACATTCCCATGACATTAAGTGCTTTTCTGAGGAGAATGATGTCACTGTGCAGTCATGCATTCTGTGATGAGGTTTCGGTCAATGCCGGACTGTACATATGGCAGTGGTCCCATAAGATTATAATGGAACTGAAAAATTCCTACCACCTAGTGACATCGTAGCTGTCGTAGCATTGTAGCGCAATATGTTGCTCATGTGTTTCTCGTGATGCTGGCGTAAAACAACCTGCTATGCTGCCAGTCATAAAAACGCAGCGGTCCCCTACCCCAGGGCCATGGACCAGTACCAGTCCATGGCCTGTTAGGAAGTAGGCCACACAGCAGGAGGCGAGTGGTGGGCAAGGGATCCTTACCACCTGGGCTCCGCCTCCTGTCAGATCAGCAGCAGCTTTTGATTCTCAAAGGAGCGGGAAGCCTGTTGTCAACAGTGAGTGCAAGGGATCTAAATTTTGCACTCCTTATGAGAATCTAACTAATGCCTGATGATCTGAGGTGGAACAGTTTCATCCTGAAACCATTCCCTCCCCTAGCCCCCCAGTCCATGGAAAAAGTGTCTTCCACGAAATTGGTCCCTGGTGCCAAAAAGGTTGAGGACCACTGATATAAAAACATAGCACATACAGGTGGGGCACAGTGGCTTACGCCTGTAATCCCGGCACTTTTGGAGGCCAAGGCAGGGGGATCACGAAGTCAAGAGTTCGAGACCAGTCTGGCCAACATAGTGAAACACCATCTCAACTAAAAATACAAAAAATTAGCTAGGTTTGGTGGTGGGCGCCTGTAATCTCAGCTACTCAGGAGGCTGAGGCAGGAGAATCACGTGAACCCAGGAGGCGGAGGTTGCAGTGAACCCAGATCGCACCATTGCACTCCAGCCCAGGTGACGATGGGAGACTCCGTCTCAAAATATATATATATATATATATATATATATATATCTCACATACGATTATGTATAGTACATAATAATCGATAGAAAATAAACAACTATATTACTGGTTATGTATTACTATACTTTTTATCATTAGGGCATACACGTTCTACTTACAAAAAAAAAGGTAACTGTGAAACAGCCTCAGGCAGGTCCTTCAGGAGGGATTCCAGGGGAAGGCATTGTTATCACAGGGGATGGAAGCTCCGTGCCTGTTGTTTCCCTGAAGACCTCCCAGTGGGACAAATTGTGGAGAAGGAAAACAGTGACATGGATGATCCTGACCTGTGTAGCCCTAGGCTAATGGGTGTGTTTGTGTCTTGCTCTTTTTTTTTTTTTTTTTTTTTTTTGAGATGGAGTCTCGCTCTGTCGCCCAGGCTGGAGTGCAGTGTGGCGATCTCGGCTCACTGCAAACTCTGCCTGCCAGGTTCACGCCATTCTCCTGCCTCAGCCTCCTGAATAGCTGGGACTACAGGCGCCCGCCACCATGCCCGGCTAATATTTTTCTATTTTTTAGTAGAGACAGATTTCACCGTGTTAGCCAGGATCTCAATCTCCTGACCTCGTGATTCGCCCGCCTCGGACTCCCAAAGTGCTGAGATTACAGATGTGTCTTAGTCTTTAACTAAAAAGTAAACAGTTTTAAAACAGTTTTAAAAACAGATTTAAAAATAAAAAAATGCTTGAAGGATAAAGATATAAAGAAAAAATATTTTTGTACAGCTGTACAATGTGTTTCTGTTTTAAGTGAAGTGTTATTGCAAGAGTCAAAAAGCTTTAACATTTTTAAAGTTTATAAAGTAACAAAGTTACAGTAAGTTGGGCCGGATGTGATGGCTCATGCCTGTAATCCCAGCACTTTGGGAGGCTGACGTGGGTGGATCACCTGCAGTCAGGAGTTCGAGACCAGCCTGGTCAACATGGTGAAACCCCGTATCTACTAAAAATACAAAAATTAGTTGGGCGTAGTGGTGGGCGCCTGTAATCCCAGCTACTAGGGAGGCTGAGGCAGGAGAATCACTTGAACCTGGGGGTCAGAGGTTTCAGTGAGTTGAGATTGCACAACTGCACTTCAGCCTGGGCGACAAGAGCGAGACTCCATCTCAAAACAAAACAAACAGAAAAAGTTACAGTAAGTTAAGGTTAATTTACTTTTGAAAAATGAAAAACCTTTTTAAAAATAAATTTAGTGTAGCCTATGTGTACAGTGTTTCTAAAGTCTACAGTAGTGTACAGTACTGTCCTAGGCCTTCACATTCACTCACCACTCACTCACAAACTCACCCAGAGCAGTGAGGGAGACCTGTAAGCTCCATTTCTGGTAAATACCCTACTTTTATTTTCTTCTTCTTCTTTTTCTTTTTTTCTGAGACACAGTCTTGCTCTGTCGCTCAGGCTGGAGTGCAGTAGTGCAATTTCGGCTCACCGCAACCTCCGCCTCCCAGGTTCAAGAGATTCTTGTGCCTCAGCCTCTCAAGTAGCTGGGACTATAGGGGCCCACCACCACGCCCGGCTGTTTTGTTTTTTTGTTTTTGTTTTTTTTGAGACAGAGTCTTGCTCTGTCGCCCAGGCTGGAATGCAGTGGCGCGATCTCGGCTCACTGCAAGCTCCGCCTCCCGGGTTCACGCCATTCTCCTGCCTCAGCCTCCTGAGTAGCTGAGACTACAGGTGCCCGCCACCACGCCCCGCTATTTTTTTTTGTATTTTTGGTAGAGACGGGGTTTCACCGTGTTGGCCAGGATGGTCTCGATCTCCTGACCTCGTGATCTGCCTGCCTCGGCCTCCCAAAGTGCTGGGATTACAGGCGCGAGCCACCGCACCAGGTCAGGTGTACCATTTTTTATCTTTTATACTGTATTTTTACTATACCTTTTCTGTGTTTAGACATGTTCAGATGCACACATGCTTACCATTGTGTTACAACTGCCTACAGTATTTGGTAGGGTCACATGCTGTGCAGGTTTGTAGCCTAAGAGCAAGAGGCCATACCACACAGCCTAGGTGTGTAGTAAGCTCTACCAACTAGGTTTGTGTAAGTGCACACTATGATGTTTACACAACAATGAAATCGCCTAACGACACATTTCTCAGCCTGCATCCCTGACGTTAAGCAACACATGATTGTGCAAAGGAGATTTGGGTGCATGTCTCTCACCCAAAGTACGGGCCAGTTTCTTTGAAGGTATGAGCGCTATCTTCATTTTTGTGTCTCCTCTAATGTCTTTCAAGTACAGACCCTTTACAATGTAACTTATTCAACAAGTGTTGAGTGAAGTGAAACAGAATGGGATAGAGTGGTAGCAATGCATGAAAGAGACTGGAGACTAAGGATGGAAGGGGGATTGCCAGCAGCAATCAAAAGAAACTCACAAAAATAGAGTCAGAGAATCAACAAATTTGTTCTAATCATGCATTGCATCGAATTAGAAAACAGGATGACTCTTCCTTAAGAAAAGGATTTGAATTCCATCATATTTACTCATAAACCACTACTCCCTCATGCAAGATAAGGTTTGTGTGTGGGAAAGGAAGAAAAGGAATATTCCAGTTCTGAACTCCAGGTGCACCACCTGCAGCTTTGATAGTTTCTCACTCCTCAGTCCACGTTTCCTGCCATAGAGTATCAAAGAACAGTGGTAGAGATAGGTTGAATCTGAAATTGTTGTGGGCAAAGTCTTCAGTCTGTTTGACTCCCTATTAAATGAGTTCAGATTATTCATCCCTACAGAGAAAAGGAAAAGCCAATTTCCTTCTGAGCAGCAAAATGAGCACAATAAAAATGTCTCAATGTGTTCTCTGGAAATCTCACCCAGAAAGCCACTTCACACTCTCAAGGTAGAACATGAAACTCCTAGATTGTTCCAGAAGTCTTGCTCAATCAGGAACATCTAAATGGTTCCTTGGCAATAAGCAAACAAACAAATGCATAAATTATGTTGCTTCAGCATTTTAAAATAAGAGTAGCCTAGACATGCTTTCCAAAAAAAGATTAGTCTGTATGTTAGAAAAGAGTACTAGATAGCCTGTCTCTTAATCACTGAAAATAATATTCTCTTTCTCACTAACATAATCCAGAATAATCTTCTCATATTGTTATGACACTTTCAGAAAGAAACCACCTGTGTGTATCACCTGGCACAATTTAAAACTTGTTAACAAGGTGGTGACAAGGAATTGGATGCCAGGCAGGAGTGGTAGCTACATGTTCCTACCAAAGTCAGTTTTGATCTCCCTGTGCCTTGCTCACTAGCAGTTTAAGCGTGTGACTTTTCTTCAATGAGCAGCAAGATCACTGTTCTTTGCCAGCAGGTGGTGCAAAAATCTTTTTGCAGAAGTACTATTCACAGAAAAGCATAGGTCACCTCAATGGGGGCTCATGGAACACATGGCCATCGCTTCTGGAAGAAGCAATGACTAGGCTCTTTATTTAATATCAATTTATGTTACTTCCAGAATGAACCACCTCTTCCCCATCCCAACCACCCTGCCACAATGGTTCCAACACACTGGGTTGTAAAGAGTTGATTCGTGTTAGCCATTTTGACAATCCCAAATGTCCTATTTCGGAGCTCTCACCTCATTCCATCTGCTTCCCCTAGATGCCTGAAGTTGACTGCAGCCCTGCAGTAGACCATTAGCCATTCCCCAGAGAGGCTGGCTATCTGTAACTTGACTCCATGAGCCCCACCCTCTTCCTCTCACTCTGTCTGGTAAGATTAAAGTGGGGGCTCCGGGTCTGACAGACCCTGTTTGCTGGCCTAAATCCCATTCTCCACCTTAGTCTCTGCATCCTAGAGATGGGATCCAGTGCAATCAAAATTGGTCAAAAGCAATTCACTGTTGTTATTATTTAACAACAGAAATATTGGACTGTGAGACATATTGTAGAGAATAAACTAAAAATGTTAGCCACTTTGTAAATAAAAATGATCATAGAAATTCTGAACACTTTAAGATCCACTTGATTATCTCCTATATAATCTCAGTCAAACTTCTTAACTCTTCTGTGCCTCGATTTATGTCTTTATTTACTGGGCATAATCTATTTTTGCCACTTGACAAGAGAGAATGTGGGGAAGTCTAATACACTGTAAGCACCAGAGAAGAAAGAATCAACGATACCCATATTCAATCCTTAGTCTCTGTGCCAGGCAGTGTGCCAAGGACTTTCACAAACTTTGGTAAAACAGCTACAAAGGGGTAGTGCCAGGATTCAAATCCAGGTTTTCTGCCTCCCAATGCTTCTCCCACTTCCTATGCCAATTCATAAACCCTAAATCAATCCCAGGTCACAGGCTCCAGTATTCAGATTCTAGAGAACCCATAGGTTGAAGATGATCTTCAATGCCATGATCCTCCTTTGCTGCAGAGAACACCACTCTCACAGCCTGCTGACCAGGAAAGACCGCCCCCCCTCACCTGCCACCAATACACGCACACAACTTGCTTTAAAATCACTCTGACTTTACAAATGAAAAAATGATCCTGGAAGGACTGGACATTCTGCTCCCCATCACAGAGACAGCTGACTGTGATCTTCTTCCCTTCAACTTAGAGCACCAGAGGTCTAAGTTCTCAGACTCCAGTAGGAGAACAGACAAATTGTCTGTCACTCGTCACCCTTCTATGATGGTCAAAGATGTCTTTGGGTAAACTGGATAGCCCTTAAGTGATCTCTTTGCCCTGGGACCACTTCCAGGATCTTCCCCTTCAGCTTCAAAGCCTACACTGAGTCTCTGTGGCCACCCCCACAGCTCCCTTCTCTTCTCTGCATCTGCAGTCCAGCCTAGCCCAACCCGCCCTCCGCCTTTCCTCTGTGCTCACCATTGAGGCTGTGCAGGAGTTACACTGGGAACCTGAACAGTCTTCCTGCCCAGCCCCTCAGGTTCCTAGGCTCTGAGACTAACCCCCACCTTATTTAGTTACGGTTCGAACACTCCTGTGCATTTCTATCATTTACCTTTCACAGAGCAGGGAAGGCAGCTCAATTTCATCCCCAAAAATTACTTTCTCCAACCTAATTCTGACCAAACACACAATCTATATGCTCTGTTAGTGCAGTTCCTAAATTTACCTACAGGGTGAATATAGATTTTATATGTAATCCCGTAAACTTGTATTAGAGAGCATATTTTATATTGACACACATCATGCAATTGATTCTCATCACATTTGTGGATGACATACCTTAGGAAGTATTTCCTTCGTAATATATTTTAATATCATATTTAAGAATATAAATGTTTTACAAAAAGTTTTTAAAAATTAGCTTGGCATGGTGGTATAGATATGTTGTCTTAGCTACTCAAGTGCCTGAGGTTGGAGGATGTCTTGAGCCCAGGAGGAGGCTGCAGTGAGCTATGATTGTGCCAACGCACTCCAGCCTGGGTGACACAACGAGACCCTGTCTCAAAAAAAAAAAAAAACCAAGAATATAAATGTTTGATATAATATATATGTTATCCTTTTCCTTACTAAGTCTATTGGTGCCTAATTTTTCTACTCAAATTTTGCATTAAGTTTATCAAATGAATGATCCAGGTGATATCAAGACCACATATCATTTTTTCGTATCCACATTATTCAGTAAATGTTGAAGTATAAACCAAATACTATTCACCGAACTTAGCTGCAGGAAGAAAAGAATGAACAAGCAATGCTCTTAGCCTTGGGGGAGTTTATTATCTAGAAAGGGAAACAATTAAGAGCACAGCCAACTGTTCCACTAAAATGCAGAATGAGGTAAGACAGTCTCAGCAGCATAAAGAAAGCTGTCTAGAAATACAGAGGAGGGAGAGATTGTTCTGGCTGACTGTAGGGCTAGAGACTAGAAATAGAATCAGAAAAGAGGACGAGATCTGTGGCATGTGAGGGTGAGGGCATTTACATCAGTCCAAATGGATGAAGAGGAGATTCCAGTCTAGCACAGCATGGCCAGTCAGAGTAGAAGGGAGGCCCCAGCATGTGGGGAAGCTGCAATTAACTTTTTACCAAAACCTACCACTGGTGAGGCAGAACAGAGAGAAATAATACCAAAAGCCACCCAACTGAAACGGTAGGTGTGGATTCAAGAGACATTGAAAGTAGATGCTTCAGAATTTGACAAGGGTTGGGTATGAGAACGAAAGCCAACAGTGCCCCTTCTAAGCACTAAGCACCGTATTTTATGTGTCTGATGCGTTAACGCTAAATCCTCAGGATAAACTCTACAAGAAAAAGAAACCAAGACATAAAAGAAAGAGCTAGCTGAGGGCCAAGTTATTAGAACCTTCAAGGCTCTAACAAACTGAGACGGTGTTTGGAGGCAAAGGGGAGTTGTACTGAGTTTTGAGCAAGAACATGGCCTGCAAACATAGGCTACTCAGCAAGTGGGTGGCCTCCACGGTCAGACTCTCTGGGCCGGGATCCTGGCCCTGTACCCACTGGGTGTGTAGACTTGGACCAGTTCTGGGAGGATAATAACAACCCTGCCAACTTGGAGTAGTGTGAGGATTAAATAAGTGAATACATGTAAAGCATTTAGAGCAAAGGGTCGGCATTTTCAGAGCCAGCTCCAGGCAGGCTGCATGACAGGTGTGCAGAAGGGGAGACACCCTGAAGAGGTCAGGCACTCACAGGACCACTTGCTGAAGCTGTCTGCTGGACACGACGTGCTGATGACCTAAACTTGCAAGATGTGGATTTAAAAGACATTTAGGTCTGTAATCCCAGCACTTTGGGAGGCTGAAGCCGGTGGATCACCTGAGGTCAGGAGTTCAAGACCAGCCTGGCCATCATGGTGAAACCCTGTCTCTACTGAAAATACAAAAATTAGCTGGGTGTAGTTGGTGGTGGGTGTCTGAGGTCCCAGCTACTTGGGAGGCTGAGCCAGGAGAATTGCTTGAACCCAGAAGGTGGAGGTTGCAGTGAGCTGAGATAGCGCCACTGCACTCCAGCCTGGACAACAGAGCGAGACTGCGTCTCAAAAAAAAAAAAAAAAAAAAAAAAAAGACATTTAAAAGAAGAATCTCAGAATTTGACCACTGGTTGAGTATCACAGAGAAAGATCAAAGATATCTCTCAGGGAGATTACTGGGAGAATAGGGGTGCCAGTAGCCGACAAGAAAGCCCAAGAAAACAACTGGTGTTTGGAGTGGGAATATTGTGGGGGTGGGGGTGGTTAAGAAGATAGAAGATCAGATTTAGGTGTGTTTAATTTTATCGCCAGTGGAATGTCCAAGTAAAGATGTACAGCAGGCAGTGTGAAATGCTTCCTAAAACAGGAGAAACTAAATTCTGTAAGGTTTATCATTATTCCCATGGTGAATTTCTACTCAGTCTTCAAAACACAGCTCAGAGGCTGCCCCTTGTGTGGAGTCAATTGAGTTGTGCCACTATCCCTAGCATTTATCAAATTGCACTGTGTTTGTTTACACATCTGTATCACTGAGCTCCTTAAGGAAAGAAAGGGTGTTTTGTTTTCACCCTTGCATTTATGCTCAGTGATATTTGGTTGAATTGACAAATGGATATAAACATCATTTCCAGAGCATTGTGAATTTAAATCGTGAAGATATATGAGATTTCAAGGGAGAGTGGAGAGAGAGAAGGAAGAGAAGATCAAGGATAGATTTCCCCTTCGGAGGACTCCTGCATTTAAAGGATGGCAGAAAGAGGAAAATGTCATTGCTGGAGGGCACAGACAGATAGAGAATAGTGAGGCCACTAGAGAGTGGAGCCCCTATGTCAGACAAACCAAAGGAGGTTTCCAAAAGGAGAGGGCATTGGTGTCTTGTGCTGCGAGGGCAGAGATGGGAAATACATGCACACCCGTGGGCGGGGGCATGCCTGGGGCCAGCAGGGCGAGATTTCACAGGGGAAGGAAGGATCCTGGCTACATCTGAGGGATCAGCCAGGACTCGGTGCCAAGACAATGTTTGCTCGGTATCCCCAAGCTTCTGAGTTTTCAGAGAAAGCCAGAATGCAGATATGTATGTAATATTAAATCTTAGCAACTAACTCAAGTTTTTTTTTTTTTTGTTTTTTTTTGAGGCGGAGTCTCGCTCTGTCGCCCAGGCTGGAGTGCAGTGGCGCGATCTCAGCTCACTGCAAGCTCCGCCTCCCGGGTTCACGCCATTCTCCTGCCTCAGCCTCCCGAGTAGCTGGGACTACAGGCGCCCGCTACCACGCCCGGCTAATTTTTTGTATTTTTAGTAGAGACGGGGTTTCACCGTGTTAGCCAGGATGGTCTCGATCTCCTGACCTCGTGATCCGCCCGCCTCGGCCTCCCAAAGTGCTGGGATTACAGGCGTGAGCCACCGCGCCCGGCCCTAACTCAAGTTTTAAAAAATAAAAATAGTGTGCCCAAGGCTACATGGGTCTAACAGATCCTACCTGACCTGGAGGAAGCCAGTTTATAACCTCCAGTGAGGAAGGAGGAGGTTGAGAGAGCAGATATCTGAAATGGTGTTAAGTGCCTAGAGATCTAGCAATGAGTTGGGTGTTGAGGAAACAGAGGTACAACACATAGAAATTAAATTCTCTTGCCAGGTCTTCTTGACTTCCTGGACTACGATGAACGGTCGTCTTGGGAAGACCCCCTACACCAAATGCGCGTATCGGAACCTACTCACTCAGAACAGCATGGGTTAGTTCCACTTACTGGTTTAAGAAAGCTCAACGGGCAGAGGAAAAATAAAAGCTGCTGTCTCCCTAAAAGCCTCACTATAATACCTGTAGGGTATTACATAGCTGTGACTGGATTTAATCAGTTAAGGTCATAATCATTAGCATTCATTAGTGTCTTTTGAAGTCTTAAGGAGGTCCAGGGAGATTCAGATCCTGAAGTGATTTTGTTTTGGCTGTTGCCTGCTGGGAAACCAAGATAAGAGCCTCCAGAGACTGCAAATACAATAGAGGTTCACAGCGGAAGGATTCTTGGCTGAATCTATTCAGTAAGGTTAGTCTTGCCTTCCAGAGAGCCTTTGACTGGTAAGGATGTCTGAGTGTTATTCCTCCACTGAGCTCTTACTGCGTACCTAGGGCAAGTTGTTCACCCTTTTAGACTTGGTTTTCTCATGGATAAAATTGATATAATGATAGCAAGGCTAAGACTTTGTGGAGGAGGTTTTATGTATTTATCATAGTGCAACATGAAAGTGAGTGCTTGATTGTGTGTATGTATCTGGAAAGCATGCATCACAAGTGAAAAAACATCTAAAAACTGAGATACGTTTGTCTTTTCTTTTAGTCCATTATCTCCAAATGACAGACTAGACTGACATCACAGACACACATTCAATGAGCTGTTTGCAATCACAGTCTTCATCTCTTGGAAACATTCGTGCTGGTTTCATTTCAAAGGCAGTGCTGTTTAAAGGCTATGAAGTATCTTATTGGAAAGCTCCAGTAAACAGTATCTTATTTCACTGAGAATTTCTGGAAAGTTACTTCAGAATTTTTCAAGATGGTACAGGACAATCCTGCTCTACTCAAAAGAAGCAAAGGGTAATTTAGTAGCTGTGGGTTGAAATTAAATCATGTTGCCAAAACAGTGTGAAGAATCTCGCTGAGGACTTTAATGGTATCATTCTCAATTTCATGAAAGCTAAGTACAACCTAGGGTTTCTGATGCACTCTCTTACCGCACAGTTCTTTCATTTAATGTTTAATCTTTACCGCCGCTTTGATGTATGGATTTGTTTATTTTGTAATTATTTTGTTTAAGACACTCTATGATTATTTCACTGTTGTGCCCATTCTTGCAATCTGTGGGGTTTTAAAAAGTCTACCTATCGCAGGCAATCTCTAGGGCCATTCTGCCAAAAGAAAATAGTGGGATTAAAATCCCACACACATGCAAGAAGCAGCTAGGAATATAGTGGAGTCAATTTAAATATATACTAAACACAGGACAAATGCATCAAGTAGAATGCAGATGTGATTCCATTCCAATTCCAGGCTTCTGCGTTTTAAGCACCTCTTCCCTCCAGCCCGTGCTGCTGGTGGCAAAGAGCTGGTCTTGGGTGGCCCGGGAGACACCTGTCTCCTTTTGGATAATTCTGCCCCAGAGCAAGGACCTGGATGAGACCGGTAGACAGAAACACTGCTTTGGCCCACCACATAGAAAGACATATTCTTGCAGGCTTAAAAAAAAACTGACTTGACATCTTTCCTCAGAGCAAAACTCTTCTGCCCTTACAACACTGTTTCTCACCCACGTGCACCAGTTCCTTGGTTCCAAAGCAAGAGAGTGCCCAGGATTCCTGTGAGGGGTGGGTATTGGGTGTGAAGGCATACAGGGAGGCTGGCAAAGGCAGTTCCTGAAACTGATGGTCCTTGGAAACTATATACGTTTCTCATGTTGCCATTTTCACATTAAAATCCTAAAAGTAGAGAGAAATTCACTCAGGTTTCTTATAATCATGAGTTTTCATAATCAAAATTATGATATAAGTTAACTTAGTGTGTAGGTACTTTTAAAATACAAGGAAAAGTGACCTGTATGTTATCATTATGTTGTTATTATGAAACAGAGTTTGTATAGTTCTTAGAAGAATGCAAAACACTTTCCTACACTTGAACTCATTCAAGTCTACAAATGAGATAGCAAAGACAAGGATGATAATGATGGTGATGAGGGTGATGACAATGCTTATCTTAGAAAAAGATACTGAGATCCAGAGAAGTTCACGATTGGTAAATGTCAGAGTCATAACTATTGTGACTTTTAAGACCATTCTTCCCCACTTCACACCATTGCCTTATACCAACATTTTATAGAATAATTCCTATTGTGGAGTTCTGTGGGCAGGCTAAGCTTCTTGTCCACTTAAATAGTAACGGTAAAGCTGAATCAGTTGCACTGGAAGCCTGGATGTAATAGGATACTTTAACATGTCAATGGCATTCAGTATACCTGAAGTACCAGAAATAAAGGACTTGTTATAATACCGCGCTGCCAGATAACAACCTGACAACACCAGTTCTGGGGATAGAGTTAGTGAAACCACTGCAGTTTTCTCTGGCTACAGCCGCTGAGTTCTCTACAAGCCTTCTTGCCCCAGTATTTAGCATTGCAGCCAGCAAAAGACAGTGCACAGTGAAATTTTTAATTGAACGCTTACAGAAACATGTCATTTACTCTTCCTAAACATGATTAATGTTGATTCATTTAAAATATTGATCAATATACATCATTGAACACACAAATATGCCTCTCCTGTTAATAAACAAAATGTGCACAAACTGAGTATATTCGCCCTCTTTCTACTGATTTACCTTCCTGCTCCAGACAGAAATCCTCTCTAATAAGCTGCGCACATCATTTTGAAGCTCTGGTGTGTACCTGAAATCTCTCATAACTGTCTATTTTCCCTCGCATTTCGTTGCCTTAGTTCAATCACCTCACAACATCTTTAATTTGATTCTTTACTAAGCTGCTTCCAGATAAGCAAACTGCCCCAATTCACTCACAGTAAAGCAAAAACTAGCAAATGGAGTTACTGGATTAGTGTAGACTAATCAAATGCTCATGGTTTCAATGAATGTTTAGTGAGTTTCTGAAAGCGCATGGCTACAGTTACCTAATTATAATGCTGTTGTTTTTAGTGGTACTAAGAACAACAGTCCTTCTATAAATCATTATTTCCCTTTTCAAACAGTTTTGATTCATTATTGCATTATTTTCTATCCATTAAATATGTTTAATATCAAATATATTATTTCACGAACTTCATCTGAAGTACGGGGAGTTTAGAGTGCAGGATTTCACACAATCCTTCCAAATTTGAGGACTGGGGCCCAGAGGTAAGGGAAGGTACTTATGATTGGATAGAAAAAAACAAAATCAAAGGGATTACTTAATAATTATTTCGAAAGCCTGTAAAGCTTGACCTTATCCTTAGTGGCAATACTTTAAGAGAGAGAGGGTACATTGATTTAAATCAATGGTTGTCACAGCTGAGGATGCTTTTCCCCCAGGGGATGTCTGCAATGTCTGGAGACATTTTTTATTGTTATGACTGGAGTTTGGGAACAGCTGTTACTTTTGCCTAGTGGGTCCAGGCCACAGGTGTTGCCAGACATCCTACAGTGCACAGCACAGTCCCCCCACAATGAAGAATTATTGTCCCAAAATGTCAGGAGTGCGAGATTGGCAAGCCCTGGTCTAGACTGGACCTGAAGGTTAGTTTCCTGACACCACATATCAGACTCTAAATTACACAGCTAGGGGAATTTATCCAATTTTTTGAAATAGGAAAAAAAAAAAAAACAAAGGGACAGATGATGATGATTTCCATTTTTTCATCACCAGCAGCTGATGCTGTGAAACGATTACAAGCTATCAGGGACATTTTAAATTCATGATTGCACCTACATGAACCTCTTCATAGGTTGCTCTTCCCTTTGACAAGAGTTTAGGACAAGGAGGCTTGTAGAGGGTGTACTGAAGACCCACCCAACATTAGACATTCTGATCTGGATTTGTTTTTCCTCTTTATTTCCTGAACTGACTTGGCTATGGATTAATGTTATCTTTACTCTAGCTTTAAGGCCTTAAAGTGCTGATAGCCACATATAGTATATTGCATGTCATTTCCATTAGGAACCGCAGCCATCGTTAGATCTGAGATGAGTTCTACGTGCCCACTGTGCCTTAGATTTTAGACTCCATAATAATGAAATTTAACTTGGAAATGTTTCCTGTTGTATTTATATAACACTTTTTGACCTGCCCAACCCAGCAGGAAGCAAGGACAGAAAACCATAAATAGATTTTAAAAGCATTCAAATGCAGTGCAAACAATAATCCACATTCAAGGTTCAACCTTGAAATTCCAGAAAAATTGGAGGGCTTTATAAGGTTCACCGACCATTTGGTTCCCATCTACCTTTTTTTAGTATCTAACTTAACTGTTTTGAAAGACAATTATCACAATGACTGTTTTTTTAAATAACCAAGATTTGCCAATATAGTTTATTTCACTAACTGTCAAATGTTTTCTGCCTTTGGGAGTAGTATCTTTAAAAAGATATTAGATGGCTGGGCATGGTCACTCACACCTGTAAACCCAGCACTCTGGGAGGCCGAGGTGGGTGGATCACCTGAGGTCAGGAGTTCGAGACCAGCCTGACCAACATGGTGAAACCCCGCCTCTACTAAAAAATACAAAAATTAACCAGGCATGGTGGCAGGCACCTGTAATCCCAGCTACTGGGGAGGCTGAGGTAGGAGAATTGCTTGAACATGGGAGGCAGAAGTTGCAGTGAGCCGAGATCGTGCCATTGCAGTCCAGCCTGGGCAACTGAGCAAGACTCCGTCTCAAACAGAAAAAGGAAAGAAAAAAAAGATATTAGATGGCAATAAGTCCGTCAGGGTCCTATCTTAGGTAGACAAGATTTCTCTGATGGAACTAATTATATATGACACTGTATGGTGTGGTGTTTAAAATCCGGAAACCAGAGTTGGAATGCCCGGGTTTAAATCCAGCCTTCCCACTTCATTTGTGTGAGTGTGTATGGGGAGTATGTTTCCAACTTAATCCTCCACGTCTGTTTCCTTGTGTGTAAAATGCTGATAATAACAGTATCCCCCTCATAGGTATTTTTCAGAATTATGTTAGTTAAACCAGTGATTTTCAACATGGTCCCCAAACCAGAAGTAACAGCATCATCCCAGGCCCTATTAGAAATGCATATTCTCTGGCCCCATCCAGACCCACTAAATAAGAAGTACTTCAGGTAGTTCTGATACAAATAACCTGTGAGTTCAACCATGTAAACCATGGAACACTGCCTGGTACATAATGAGCATTCAATAAACATTCACTTCCATCCTGGCTAAAACGGTGAAACCCCATCTCTACTAAAAATACAAAAAATTAGCCAGGCATGGTGGTGGGTGCCTGTGGTCCCAGCTACTCGGGAGGCTGAGGCAGGAGAATGGCATGAACCCAGGAGGTGGAGCTTGCAGTGAGCAGAGATCGTGCCACTGCACTCCGACCTGGATGACAGAGCAAGACTCTGTCTCAAAAAAAAAGAAAAGAAAAGAAAAGAAAAAACAAAAAACATTCACTGTTATTATCAAATCTCTGTGGGCTTCTCTTTTACAATATATTTATATTCCTGTCTCTCATTTTTTTTTTTTTAGAACAAACCTATTTCTGAAATGTTTCTGGCTTCCATATGCCTCTGGCTTTTAGGAAAGCACAAGTGGCCTGCTTGGGGTCCCTCCTGGCTTGCTGGACCTCCCGTCACTTTTTGCCTGTCGTCTTCCATGGTTCCTGCATGGATCTTGTTGCCTCAGGACCAAGCTGCCTTTGCTTTTCCACAATGTCCATGACTATGTGGGGAAGGAAATGAACCCTCATGCTGACAGCGCATGTCCACGTTACTAGTTTCCTTTAGAAAAGCATCTCCAATGGGCCAGGTACGGTGGCTCATGACTGTAATCCCAGCACTTTGGGAGGCCAAGGCCAGCAGATCACAAGGTCATGAAATCGAGACCAGCCTGACCAACATGGTGAAACCCCATCTCTACTAATAATACAAGAATTAGCTGGGCCTGGTGGCACGCACCTGTAATCCCAGCTACTCAGGAGGCTGAGGCAGGAGAATTGCTTGAACCCGGGAGGCGGAGGTTGCAGTGAGCCGAGATTGCACCACTGCACTCCAGCCTGGTTAGGGAGCAAGACTGGTCTCAGAAAAAAAAAAGAAAGAAAGAAAACCATCTCCAACCTTAACTCCAGGGGCGCCATTCATACCCTGTTCTATAGAACCTGCCCAAGGTGTGCTCCTGAAGAAAGGGAAGGTGCTGACCTAATGGCTCCAAGAACAGTATTTTTGATAAAGTGCAGTCTCTCAGCAAGTGTCCTCAAAGTGCTGGCCTTGCTCATGCAGTAGAGCTGGGAAAGCTTATTTGGGACTTGGGTACCACATAAGAAATAAAGAGGGAATGTCATACTAGCAGGACTTTTGACAAAAAAAAAGCCTGGTATGAGAGGCCCTGACACTAATATGATTCCTATTCTCACTCGAGTTAATAGATCATTTAGCCAATAGCAAAAAGAACAGGAAGTGTCCTCCCAAAGAGTACACTATGGAAAGGGTGGGGGGATGGAGTACCTTTACAGTGGAGAAAAGTACCCTTACACCACCTCTGCAGGGGATCTAGGTCAACATCAGCAGTTACAAGTTACATTGACAGCATGTGGCCTTGATATGATGTGATGAGAATGGCTCTTCATCCCTGTGGTCTTCCTCCACAAAACCCATAGCCCCAGTTAAATCATGAAAAAAGCATCAGACAGAACCCAATTGTGACCAGCACTCCTCAAAATTATCAGGGTCCTCAAAAAAAGGAAAGTCTGAGAAACTGTCACAGTCAAGAGGAGCCTCAGGAGACAATGAAAACTAAGTGTCATGTGGAAGTTTGAACAGAATCCTGGAACAGAAAATGGACATCAGGTAAAAACTAAGAAAATCTAGATAGTGTGGACTTCAGTGAATAACAATGTGTTGATATTGATTCATTAATTGTGACAAATCCACTATGCTAATTGCCTTAGTCTGTTCAGGCTGCTATAACAAAATACCATGGACTGGGTGGCTTATACACAACAGAAATTTATTTCTCACAGTTCTGGAGGCTGGGAAGTCTAAGACCAAGGCACTGCCAGATTTGGTGTCTGGTGAAGGTCCATCTCCTGGTCCAAACATGGCTCCTTCTCACTGTGTCTTCCCATGGTGGAAGGGACAAGAATTCCTAATTCCACTCATGAGTGCTCTGATCCCAAGACCTAATCACCTACCAAAGCCCCCACCTTCTGATAGCATTACCTTGGGGCTTAGGATTTGAACATATGAACTGGGGAGGACTCTGGGGAAACACATTTAAACCACAGCACTAATGTAGGATGTTAATAATAAAGGAAACTGGGTGCGGGGTTTATGGAAACTCTCTTAACTGGGTATGAGGTATATGCAAACTCTCTTTAATATCTTCAGAATTTTCCTGTAAATTTTAACTTTAATCTGAACTTCTAAAAATTATAGTTATACACACATACACAGAGAGAGAGAGAGCAAGAGAGAGAGAGAAGTTATACATAGCCTTCGTGTTGCAGGTCTAGCCTACACTTCTAGCCTTATTCCCCCTGTTTAAACCTTATAAGTCAGCCAATATAATGAAATTTCCTTAAGGTCAAGATGCTACTATGTTTATTCCCCACAAAATCTTATACACAGGAAGTGCTTAATTATCTGAGAATTTGACACAAGGATGAAGAGAAGAGGAAAGGCAGAGGCATGACCTTTTTGAAAAATAAATGAGTTTTCTTAATTTCTTAGAAGACTCAATAAAGTTGAGATCATAAAGTGTAAGTTAAGGAAGAATTCTACCTGAAGAGACTCATGAAACAAAAATGATGGTGAGGAAAGGGAGTGCTGTTTCATTGACTAGAAAAGAATTAGCAAATTAATCAGCACATTGCCTTTTAAATGTTCCACTTCAAGAGATGCACACATTTTCAGGCTCAATGGTATCGTCACTTCCAATAAAGCTTTATTGGTGGTATCTGGAGAACGCTATCCTATTATATCCTTGGCTAAGCTCACATATGAGAGACTCTTTAAAGGAACAATGCAATAGTCTTGATATTCATTGCAGACACTGGTTCTTGACTACTCAATAATTATTCCCTCACCTTCCTGACAAAGAACCCGACTTGTTCAGGTATCTCACAATGTGCTCAGGAAAGGTGGGCTCTTCCCCAGGTCCATGTGGTTAACCAGAACTGCTCTAAAACATCGTGAGAATCCCATTCACCTTTGCCAGTGATTGGTTTAAGGGTAGGGAGATTACCCAATTCTGAACAATGATATAGGAGAAGAAAGAAATTTACTAGGGGATTGATGGGAACAGGTTATTTTGTTCACTATACAGGGACACATAGTGAGAGGTGACAACGTGCTAGCAGCCCTCACTCACTCTCGGCACCTCCTCAAGTGTGGGCGTGTGGCGTGGGACTGGCAGGCAGCTCTGCCCATGGCCCCGGTGTGGGATCCACTAGGCGAAGCCAGCTGGGCTCCTGAGTCAGGTGGGGACTTGGAGAACTTTTATGTCTAGCTAAAGGTTTGTAAATGCACCAATCAGCACCCTGTGTCTAGCTCAAGGTTTGTAAATGCACCAATCAGTGCTCTGTGTCTAGCTAATCTAGTGGGGACTTGGAGAACTTTTACATCTAGCTGGAGGATTGTAAATACACCAATCAGCACTCTGTGTCTAGTTCAGGGATTGTAAACGCACCAATCAGTACCCTGTCAAAACAGACCAATCAGCTGTCTGTAAAATGGACCAATCAGTTCTCTGTAAAATGGGCCAATCAGCAGGATGTGGGTGGGGTCAGATAAAGGAATAAAAGCAGGCTGCCCAAGCCAGCAGTGGCAACCAGCTGGGGTGCCCTTCCACACTGTAGAAGCTTTGTTCTTTCGCTCTTTGCAATAAATCTTGCTGCTGCTAACTCTTTGGGTCCACACTGCCTTTATGAGCTGTAACACTCACCGCGAAGGTCTGCAACTTCACTCCTGAAGCCAGTGAGACCACGAACCCACCAGAAGGAGGAAACTCAGAACACATCTGAACATCAGAAGGAACAAGCTCTGGACCCACCACCTTTAAGAACTGTAACACTCCCCACGAGAGTCCGCAGCTTCATTCTTGAAGTCAGTGAGACCAAGAACCCACCAATTCCGGACACTTTTTGGCGACCCAGATGGGACTATCACCTATCACCAAGTCGTGAGACCATTGCCTATCACTGAGTGGTGAGACTGTCACCTATTGCCAAGCAGTGAGTACCATCAGACCCCTTTCGCTTGCTATTCTGTCGTATTTTTCCTGAGAATTTGGGGGCTAAATACCGGGCAACTGTCGGCCAGTTAAAAGCGACTAGCGTGGCTGCTGGACTAAAGACACGGGTGTCAAGCTTTCTGGTAAAGGGCTTTCTAACAACCCCCGACTCTTCGGAATTGGGAGCGTTGGTTTGCCTGGAACCAGCTTCTGCTTTTCCTGTACTTCTGGGCTGAGTCAAGGGTCAACAGAGAGGAAAGCCTTGCAGCTCCGGGGTCCCAACAACAAGTTGGTTGACCCTGTGGCCATGAGTGGAACTCTCAAAGACATGTCGCCCAAGCGAGACTCGCCCATCTATCCTATCTATCCTGACCCTTGCCCCCTGGGTCCTAATGCCTGCCAGACAAACTTCCTCTCGCCTCTCTTCTCCGAGGCTAGTCCCACTTCTAAAAATTGCTCCCTGTCTCTGGTGGTTTTCTAGTTTCCCCTATAAGAATGATTTCTAGTATAAACTCCAGGACTCTGTTATGTTCTTTAGGCACCCAGGCTGACCAATCAGAAAGATATAATTTTTGCCCAAAGCCCTGTCATATGGGGGACTACCTGGAATTTTAGCATCCCTCCTCAGACTAGCAAGCCTAACAAAAGCTATTCCTGAAGCTAGGATATGGGGAGCCACAGAAATTTTATCCTTCCTATTCATATAAGTGAGGACAAAAGGTGTCACTCTTCCAACCCTGGAGATCCCTTCCCTCCCTCAGGGTATGGCCCTCCACTTCATTTTTGGGGCATAACATCTTTATAGGACGTGGGTAAGGTCCCAATACTAACAGGGGAATGCTTAGGACTCTAACAGGTTTTCGAGAATGTGTTGGTAAGGGCCACTAAATCCGATTTTTCTCGGTCCCCCTTGTGGTCCAGGAGGACAGGCAAGGGTTTAGGTTTTTGAGAATGCATCAGTAAGGGCCACTAAATCCGACCTTCCTTGGTCCTCCATGTGGTCTGGGAGGAAAACGAGTGTTTCTGCTGCTGCGTCGGTGAGCGCAACTCTTCCGATTAGCAGGGTCCAGGGACCGTTGCGGGTTCTTGGGTAGGGGTTGTTTCTGCTGCTGTGTCCGTGAGCACAACTATTCTGATCAGCAGGGTCCAGGGACCGTTGCGGGTTCTTGGGCAGGGGGAGAAACAAAACAAACCAAAACCGCAGGCAGTTTTGTCTTTCAGATGGGAAACACTCAGGCATCAACAGGCTCACCCTTGAAATGCATCCTAAGCCATTGGGATCAATTTGACCCACAAACCCTGAAGCTCATTTTTTTCTGCACTATGGCTTGGCCCCAATATACCCTCTCTGATGGGGAAAAATGACCACCTGAGGGAAGTACAAATTACAATACTATCCTGAAGCTTGATCTTTTCTGTAAGAGGGAAGGCAAATGGAGTGAAATACCTTATGTCCAAGCTTTCTTTTCATTGAGGGAGAATACACAACTATGCAAAGCTTGCAAGTTACATCCCACAGGAGGACCTCTCAGCTTACCCCCATATCCTAGCCTCCCTATAGCTCCCCTTCCTATTAATGATAATCCTCTTCTAATCTCCCCTGCCCAGAAGGAAATAAGCAAAGAAATCTCCAAAGCACCACAAACCCCCCCACTCCGGGCTATCGGTTATGTCCCCTTCAAGCTGTAGGGGGAGGGGAATTTGGCCCAACCCAGGTACATGTCCCCTTCTCTCTCTCTGACTTAAAGCAGATCAAGGCAGACCTGGCAAAGTTTTCAGATGATCCTGATAGGTACCTAGATGTCCTACAGGGTCTAGGGCAAACCTTCGACCTCGCTTGGAGAGATGTCATGCTACTGTTAGATCAAACCCTGGCCTTAATGAAAAGAATGAAGCTTTAGCTGCAGCCTGAGAGTTTGGAGATACGTGGTATCTTAGTCAAGTAAATGATAGAATGACAACCAAAGAAAGGGATAAATTCCCTACCAGTCAGCAAGCCATCCCCAGTATGGATCCCCACTGGGACCTTGACTCAGATCATGAGGACTGGAGTTGTAAACATCTTTTGACCTGTGTTCTAGAAGGACTAAGGAGAATTATTTAAAAGCCCATGAATTATTCAATGATGTCCACCATAACTCAGGGAAAGGAAGAAAATCCTTCTGCCTTCCTCGAGTGACTATGGGAGGCCTTAAGAAAATATACTCCCCTGTCACCTGAATCACTCGAGGGTCAATTGATTCTAAAAGATAAGTTTATTACCCAATCAGCCACAGATATCAGGAGAAAGCTCCAAAAGCAAGCCCTGGGCCCTGAACAAAATTTGGAGGCATTATTAAACCTGGCAACCTTGGTGTTGTATAATAGGGACCAAGAGGAACAGGCCCAAAAGGAAAAGCAAGATCAGAGAAAGGCTGCAGCCTTAATCATGGCCCTCAGACAAACAAACCTTGGTGGCTCAGAGAGGACAGAAAATGGAGCAGGCCAATCACCACCCAGTAGGGCTTATTATCAGTGTAGTTTATTAGGACACTTTAAAAAAAGATTGTCCAATGAGAAACAAGCTGTCCCCTCATCCATGTCCACTATGCCGAGGCAGTCACTGGAAGGTGCACTGCCCCAGAGGACAAATGTTCTCTGGGTCAGAAGCCCCCAACCAGATGATCCGACAACAGGACTGAGGGTGCCCGGGGCAAGCGCCAGCTCATGTCATCACCCTCACTGAACCCCAGGTATGCTTAACCATTGAGGGCCAGGAAATTGACTTCCTCCTGGACACTGGTGTGGCCTTCTCAGTGTTAATCTCCTGTTCTGGACGACTGTCCTCAAGGTCCGTTACCATCCGAGGAATCCTGGGACAGCCGGTAACCAGGTATTTCTCCCACCTCCTCAGTTGTAATTGGGAGACTTTGCTCTTTTCACATGCCTTTCTTGTTATGCCTGAAAGTCCCACACCCTTATTAGGGAGAGATATATTAGCCAAGGCTGGAGCTATTATCTACATGAATATGGGGAAGAAGTTACCCATTTGTTGTCCTCTACTTGAGGAGGGAATCAACCCTGACGTCTGGGCATTGGAAGGACAATTTGGAAGGGCAAAAAAATGCCTGCCCAGTCCAAATCAGGTTAAAAGATCCCACCACTTTTCCTTATCAAAGGCAATATCCCTTAAGGCCTGAAGCTCATAAAGTATTACATGATATTGTTAAACATTTAAAAGCTCAAGCTTAGTAAGGAAATGCAGCAGTCTTTGCAACACCCCAATTCTAGGAGTACAAAAGCCAAATGGTCAGTGGAGATTAGTGCAAGCTCTTAGACTCATCAATGAGGCAGTAATTCCTCTATATCCTGTTGTACCCAACCCCTATACCCTGCTCCCTCAAATACCAGAAGCAGCAGTAGGGTTCACAGTTCTGGACCTTAAGGATGCTGCCTTCTGTCTTCCCTTGCACTCTGACTCCCAGTTTCTCTTTGCCTTGAGGATCCCACAGACCACACATCACAACTTACTTGGATGGTCTTGCCCCAAGGGTTTAGGGATAGCCCTCATCTGTTTGGTGAGGCACTGGCCCAAGATCTAGGCCACTTCTAAAGTCCAGGCACTCTGGTCCTTCAGTATGTGGATGATTTACTTTTGGCTACCATTTCAGAAGCCTCATGCCAGCAGGCTACTTTAGATCTCTTGAACTTTCTAGCTAATCAAGGATAGAGGGGTCTAGGTCGAAGACCCAGCTTTGCCTACAGCAGGTCAAATATCTAGACCTAATCTTAGCCAGAGGGACCAGGGCCCTCAGCAAGGAATGAATACAGCCTATACTGGCTTATCCTTGCCCCAAGACATTAAAACAGTTGCGGGGGTTCCTTGGAATTACTGGCTTTTGCTGACCATGGATCCCCAGATACAGCGAGATAGCCAGGCCCCTCTATACTCTAATCAAGGAAACCCAGAGGGCAAATATTCATCTAGTAGAATGGGAACCAGAGGCAGAAACAGCCTTCTAAACCTTAAAGCAGGCCCTAGCACAAGCTCCAGCTTTAAGCCTTCTGACAGGACAAAACTTCTCTTTATACGTCACAGAGAGAGCAGGGATAGCTCTTGGAGTCCTTACTCAGACTCGTGGGACAACCACACAACCAGCAGCAGGTATACATAAGTAAGGAAATTGATGTAGTATCAAAAGGCTGGCCTCACTGTGGTGGTGGCCATCTTAGTGTCAGAGGCTATCAAGATACTACAAGGAAAAGATCTCACTGTCTGGACTACTCATGATGTAAATGGCATACTAGGTGCCAAAGGAAGTTTATGGCTATCAGACAACCACCTACTTAGATACCAGGCACTACTTCTTGAGGGACTGGTGCTTCAAATACGCATGGACGTGGCCCTCAACCCTGCCACTTTTCTCCCAGAGGATGGGGAACCAATTGAGCATGGCTGCCAACAAATTATAGTCCAGACTTATGCCACCTGAGATGGTCTCTTAGAAGTCCCCTTAGCTAATCCTGACCTTAACCTATATACCAATGGAAGTTCATTTGTGAAGAATAGGATACAAAGGGCAGGTTACACCATAGTTAGTGATGTAACTGTACTTGAAAGTAAGCCTCTTCCCCCAGGGACAAGTGCCCAGTTAGCAGAACTAGTGGCACTTACCCGAGCCTTAGTACTGGGAAAGAGAAAAAGAATAAATGTGTATACAGATAGCAAGTATGCTTATGTAATCCTACATGCCCATGCTGCAATATGGAAAGAAAGGGAGTTCCCAACCTCAGGGAACCCCCATTAAATGCCATAAGGAAATCATGGAGTTACTGTACATAGTGCAAAAACTGAAGAAGGTGGCAGTCTTACACTGCCAAAGCCATCAAAAGGGGAAGGAGAAGGGAGAACAGCAGCATAAGCATCTGGCAGAGGCAGAAGAAATGAAAGACAGAAAGAGACAGGAAGTCAGAGAGGAAGAGATAGAGAGACAAAGAGAGAAAGACAGGAAGTCAAAGAGAAGGAGACAGAGAGAGGAAGAGACAGACAGAGGCAGTCAGAAAGAGAGAGACGAAGAAGTCAAAGACAGAGGTAGAAGTAGTAAAGAAAAAACAGTGTATCCTATTCCTTTAAAATCCAGGGTAAAGTTCTGTCTACCCAGCCAAGGTATATTCTTCCTATGTGGAATGTGGACCTACATCTGCCTCCCCACTAACTGGATAGGCACCTGCACCTTAGTCTTTCTAAGTCCCAACATTAACATTGCCCCCAGGAAATCAGAGCCTATCAGTACCCCTCAAAACTCAAGTCTGTCAGTGCAGAGCCATACAACTGATACCACTACTTACAGGGTTAGGAATAGTTACTGCTACAGGAACCGGAATAGCCAGTTTATCTACTTCATTATCCTACTACCAGACACTCTCAAAGGATTTTTCAGACAGTTTGCAAGAAATAACGAAATCTATCCTTACTCTACAATCCCAAATAGACTCTTTGACAGCAGTGACTCTCCAAAACCGCCGAGGCCTAGACCTCCTCACTGCTGAGAAAGGAGGACTCTGCACCTTCTTAGGGGAAGACTGTTGTTTTTACACTAACCAGTCATGGATAGTGTGAGATGCCACCCAGTGTTTACAGGAAAAGGCTTCTGAAATCAGGCAACGTCTTTCAAACTCTTATACCAACCTCTGGAGTTGGGCCACATGGCTTCTCCCCTTTCTAGGTCCTGTGACAGCCATCTTGCTGTTACTTGCCTTTGGGCCCTGTATTTTTAACCTTCTTCTCAAATTTGTTTCCTCTAGAATTGAGGCCATCAAGCTACAGATGGTCTTACAAATGGAACCCCAAATGAGTTCAACTAACAACTTCTACCGAGGACACCTGGACCGACCTGCTGGCCCTTCCACTGGCCTAAAGAGTTCCCCTCTGGAGGACACTACAACTGCAGGGCCCCTTCATCGCCCCTATCCAGCAGGAAGTAGCTAGAGCGGTCATCGGCCAAATTCCCAACAGCAGTTGGAGTGTCCAGTTTAGAGGGGGGATTGAGAGGTGACAATGTGCTAGCAGCCCTCACTCACTCTCAGTGCCTCCTCAGCCTCGGCGTCCACTCTGGCCATGCTCAAGGAGCCCTTCAGCCCACGACTGCGCTGTGGGGGCCTCTCTTTGGGCTGGCTGAGGCCAGAGCCGGCTCCCTCTGCTTGTGGGGAGGTGTGGAGGGAGAGGCATGGGCGGGAACTGGGGCCAGCACGAGTTCCGGGTGGGCATGGGCTCAGCTGTGGAGGGTGCACCGGGTCCCCCAGCACTGCCGGCCCACCCGCGCCATGCTCAAATTCTTGCCGGGCCTCAGCCGCCTCCCTGCGGGGCAGGGCTTGGGACCTGCAGCCTGCCATGCCCTAACTCCCCCTGCTCCACGGAGCCTGGTCCCATTGACTACACAATGGCAAAGGAGTGTGGGCACGCAGCATGGGACGGTCGGGCAACTCCGCACGTGGCCCTGGAGCGGGATCCACTAGGCGAAGCCAGCTGGGCTCCTGAGTCAGGTGGGGACTTGGAGAACTTTTATGTCTAACTAAAGGTTTGTAAATGTGCCAGTCAGCACTTTGTGGCTAGCTCAAGGTTTGTAAATGCACCAGTCAGCACTCTGTGTCTAGCTCAAGGTTTGTAAATGCACCAATCAGTGCTCTGTGTCTAGCTAATCTAGTAGAGACTTGGAGAACTTTTATGTCTAGCTAGAGGATTGCAAATACACCAATCAGCACTCTGTATCTAGCTCAAGGTTTGTAAACGCACCAATCAGCACCCTGTGTCTAGCTCAAGGTTTGTAAACGCACCAATCAGCACTCTGTGTCTAGCTTAAGGTTTGTAAATGCACCAATCAGTGCTCTGTGCCTTGCTAATCTAGTGGGGACTTGGAGAACTTTTACGTCTAGCTAGAGGATTGTAAATACACCAATCAGCACTCTGTGTCTAGCTCAGGGATAGTAAATTCACCAATCAGCATGCTGCCAAAACAGACCAATCAGCTCTCTGTAAAATGGGCCAATCAGCAGGAAGTGGGTGGGGTCAGATAAGGGAATAAAAGCAGGCTGCCCAAGCCAGCAGTGGCAACCCATTGGGGTCCCCTTCCACGCTGTAGAAGCTTTGTTCTTTTGCTCTTTGCAATAAATCTTGATGCTGCTCACTCTTTGGTTCCACACTGCCTTTATGAGCTGTAACACTCACTGCAAAGGTCTGCAGCTTCACTCCTGAGGCCAGCGAGACCATAAACCCACCGGGAGGAATGAACAACTCTAGACGCGCCACCTCAAGAGCTGTAACACTCACCACGAAGGTCTGCAGCTTCACTCCTGAAGCCAGCAAGACCACGAACCCAACAGAAGGAAGAAATTCCGAACAAGTCCGAACATCAGAAGGAACAAACTCTGGACCCACCACCTTTAAGAACTGTAATACTCACCACGAGGGTCTGCGGCTTCATTCTTGAAGTCAGTGAGACCAAGAACCCACCAATTCTGGACACAATAGGAAGCAAGATCCCTCTTGGTGGTTGTATATTGCCTGGTCTACACGTGCTGCGTGGAACTGGGCTGTCCACCTGTGACTGTGCTGAGCCAAGCCAACATATTAAGCTGCACAAGAAAGACAGCATTTTAATGTTTGAATTCACCATGAAACTGCCCTATTTCTATATTTTGTGCAAGGTTCACGTTTTCCCCATTGTTTAAACCATTTTTGGTTGGATATTTTATTATTTGTACCCAAAATTGTCTTAGCTAACAGACACTCAACTGTCTATATGCTCTTTAGCTCCAATAGTGCTCCAATTGTTTCATCTCTACCAAGTTGAAAATTTATTTGAGCAGAGAAAATAATCACCATATTTTTCTGGTTATAATTCGTTTTTCATAATTTAATGCTTCTAAAATGATCTTTCAATGTATGTATTTAATATGAAAATATTTCTTTTTCCTAAAAATATATTATTGAATTTATAGCACAGATTACAACAATTATGTCTTAAACTCTGAGAAATGGGATAGTAGATTCAGCTTTACCCCCCAAGAAAAAGGAGAGTATAGAAAATGCCTAAGGAACTTGGTAGAGGGCGGGGTGCAGTGGCTTCTGCCTGTAATCCCAGCAATTTGGGAGGCCAAGGAGGGCGGATCATGAGGTCAAGAGATTGAGATCAGCCTGGCCAAGACGGTGAAACCCCATCTCTACTAAAAATACAAAAATTAGCTGGGCGTGGTGGTGCGTGCCTGTAATCCCAGCCCTACTCGGTAGGCTGAGGCAGGAGAATCGCTTCAGGCTGGGAGGCGGAGGTTGGCAGTGAGCCGAGATTGTGAGACTCAGTCGAAAAAGAAAGAAAGAAGGGAGGGAGGGAGGGAAGAATCACAGACCAAATTAATTAACATTGATGTAAAAACTCTAAAGATTAGCAAATCCAACATTGCAACGTTTTATTTCTCCATAATGTTAAAGAGCCTTTTTTCTTTACACCAGCTTTACCATTTTATTACATGTATCTTATATTGCCACGAAGTTTGTTTACATACAATAAAGTGCATGCATTCTAAGTATACAATTCAGTGGGTTTTGGCAAATGTAACCAACCACGGTTACATTCAGTCTCAATATAGAACATTTCCATCATCCTCCAAAAATTCCCTGTGCTATCTCTATATTTATGTTATGCAAGGCTCACATTTGCCTCATTATTGAAATCATTGTTGGTTGGGTTTTGTATTATTTGTACCCCAAATTGTCTTAACTAACATATACTCACCTGTTAATCCCACATGGTCAGCCCCTGGCAACCACAGGTCTGCTTTCTGTTACTACAGATCAGTTTTGCCTGTTCTAGACGTATATGTAAATGGACTCATACAACATGAACTCTGAATGCTCCCTGCATTCAGCACAGTGCATTCCAGTCCTTTATGTTGTCATGTGTATTGATTTTTTTTTTCCGTTTCGTTGCTGCGTAGGATTTCATTGTATCAATATGCCACTATTGATGTATCCATCCTCCGGCTGAGAGGCATTGGGTTTGTTTCCGGTTGGGTTCTAAGCAGATGCTTAGAGGGAGTTTGGGATGCAGTGTGCTTGCTGGGGACCAACACCTGTGAAAAGAAGGGAGAGGAAGCAGGCTTGGGAAGACGGAGAAGGTAAACAGTGATGTGGTCTGACCAAACCTTGGCCAGTGCTTCAGAAAGCCCAAGAGCGGGTGTGACCATCAAAACTGTCCAGAGGCGGCACAAATGGCTTTTTCTTCATAGTCCCACCTCGCTCAGTGACAAGACATGGGTCATTCCACAAAGGGCATGGGGCATCCCCTAACGCAGCTGACACCTGGAATTGACCAAACTCCCAGAGCTGGATAGCAAGTCTCTGTTTGAAAGTGGACCTCAGTGGCTCATCTCTCACCAACAATTGGTTTGTTTCCAGTTTTTGTTTTTTGCTATTGTCAATAAAACTGCCAAATAAGCATTCACATATAAGTCTCCTTGTAGGCATACTTATGTTTGTATTTCTCTTGGGCAAAAAACTAGGAATGGCATTGCTGGGATATATGGTAAGTGTAGATTTAACTTTATAAAAAACTGTAAACCATGTTCCAAAGCTGTAGCACAATTTTCCATCAGCACCAGGATATCTGAGTGTCCCATTGCTCCATATCATTGCTAACTCTTGGTGTCATCAGACTTCAATTTCACCCACTCTGCTGGGGACACAGTGATAGTTCATTGTGGTTGTAATTTGTATTTCTCTGGTGGCATGGTGGGGGTGAGCTGTTTTTCATGTGCTCATTGACCATTGATATATCTTCCTTTGTGAAATAGCTGTCCAAATTTTTTGCCCAGTTAAAAAATTGAGTTATTTGTCTTTTTATAATTGAGTTGCAAGAGTTATTTGTATATATCTTCTGGGAAAAAGTTTATTGTCAGATATATATCATATATAATAAAGTATGAATATTTTCTTCCAGTCTGGCTTGCCTTTTTGGTCTTTTAAGTCTTTTGAAATAATAAAAGTTTTAAATATTGTTATCAGTATTTTATCTTATGCTTAATGTTTTGATGTCCTAACAAATTTTTGCTATCCTGAAGTTGCAAAACCATTCTCCTGTGTTTTCTTCTAGAAGCTGGTTTCGTTGTTGTTTTAGAGACAGTGTCTCACTCTGTTGCCCAGGCTGGAGTGTGGTGGCAAGATCACAGCTCACTGCACCCTTAACTCCTGGGCTCAAGCTATCCTCCTACCTCAGCCTCCGAAGTAGCTAGGACAATGGGCACATGCCACCACATCCAGCTAATTTTTTTTAGAGATGGAGTATTCCTATGTTGCCCAGACTGGTCTTGAATTTCTGGCCTCAAGCAATCTTCCTGCCTTGGCCTCTCAACATGTTGGGATTACAGGTGTGAGCCACAATGCCCAGCATTCTAGAATTTTTATAATCATAAATCTGTGTTAAAGTCTGATATATCTTTTGAGTTTATTTTGTGAGGGAAAGGCTAAGGTTCATTTTTTAAAATTCAGAAATCTAGTTTCATCACCATTTGTTGGAAAGAGAGTCTTTTCCTCACGGAATTGTCGTGGCAACTTTGTTGAAAATCAATTCACCATATATGTGTGAATCTATTTCTGGACTCTATATTTTATACCATTGATTTATGTCTGCTTTTATATCAATTTCACACTGCCTTAATTACTTTTTAGTAAATCTTGAAATCAGGTAGGGTAAGTTCTCCAATTTCGTCTTTCATTTTCAAAAGTGTTTTGACTATTTCAGGTCATTTTCATTTCAGTATAATTTTACAGCCAGTTTTCAATTTCTATCCCCAAAAGAGCTTGCTGATTTCAATTAACTTTACATTAAATCTGTAGATCAATTTCAGGAAAATAGTCTTTTTAAAAAATATTGAGTAATTCAGTTCACAGACACAATATATCTGTCCATTACTTGCTTAGATATTCTTTAATATCTCTTGACAGTTTTGTTGTTTTCAGTGTACAGATCTTTTAATGTTTTGGTAAATTTATCCCTAGATCCTTCATGGTTTTGATGCCATTGTAAATAATGTTGTTTAAAGATGGTTTTATTATTTCTTTTTCAATTTATATCATTTTCTTCCTGTCTCCTCGTCCTCTTCCATCTCCTCTTCCTTCTCATTCCCTTTTCTTCCTTTCTTTTTGGCAATGTGGATCTCGAGTGGTAAGAGCATATATTTTTACTTTGTTCCTAGTCTTAGGGAAAAAGTGCTCAGTCTTTCTCCATTAAGTGTGATGTTAGCTTTAAGTTTTTCACAGAAGTTCTTTATCAGGTTGAGGAAATTCCTTTCTATTCCTACTTTGCTTAGATTATTTATTATCTGTGGATGGCAAATTTTGTCAAATACTTTTCCTTGTATGTATTCAGATTATCCAGTTGGCAATGTTTATTCTATTAATACAGTGACATATCTTGATTGACTTTTAAATATAATGTTTTATCCTTGCATTCCCAGGATAAAACCACTTGTACCTGATGTACTACCCTTTTTATAGATTGCTGGATGTGTTTGGCTAAATTTCTGATAAGGATTTCTTTGCCGCTACGTTCACAACATATGTTGGTGAATGGTTTTCTTTGCTCATCTTCTGGATTTGCTATCTGGGTAATACTTTAATCATAAAATGAGTTGAGAAGTGTTCAATCCTCCTCTATTTTCTGTAAGATCAATGGGAAAATTTGTATGGAATGTACCAGTCCAAAACTATGTGAGTCTAGAATTGTCTTTATCAAGGGAGATTAAATCACAGTGTAAAATATTTAATAGGCTGGGCACAGTGGCTCACGCCTGTAATCCCAGCACTTTGGGGGAGGCCGAGGCGGGTGGATCACGAGGTCAGGAGATCGAGACCATCCTGGCTAACACGGTGAAACCCCATCTCTACTAAAAATACAAAAAGAAAATTAGCCGGGCATGGTGGTGGGCGCCCATAGTCCCAGCTACTCGGGAGGCTGAGGCAGGAGAATGGCATGAACCTGGGAGGCGGAGCTTGCAGTGAGCCGAGATCGCGCCACTGTACTCCAGCCTGGGTGGCAGAGTGAGACTCCTCTCAAAAAAATAAATAAATAAATAAATAAATATAAGGCTAGGCCAGGTGCGGTGGCTCACACCTGTAATCCCAGCATTTTGGGAGGTCGAGGCAGGTGGATCACGAGGTCAGGAGATCGAGACCATCCTGGCTAACACAGTGAAACCCCGTCTCCACTTAAAAATACCAAAAATTAGCCAGGCATGGTGGTGAGCGCCGGTAGTCCCAGCTACTTGGGAGGCTGAGGCAGGAGAATGGCATGAACCCGGCAGGCAGAGGTTGCAGTGAGCCAAGATGGCGCCACTGCACTCCAGCCTGGGCTACAGAGCGAGACTCCATCTCAAAAAAAAAAAAATTAATAAATATAAGGCTAGGCCAGGTGTGGTGGCTCACACCTGTAATCCCAGCACTTTGGGAGGCCGAGGCGGGTGGATCACAAGGTCAGGAGATCGAGACCATCCTGGGTAACACGGTGAAACCCTGTCTCTACTAAAATTTAAAATTAAAAAAAAAAAAAGATAGCCGGGCATGGTGGCGGGCACCTGTAGGCCCAGCTACTCGGGAGGCTGAGGCAGGAGAATGGCATGAACCTGGGACACGGAGCTTGCAGTGAGCCAAGATTGCACCATGCGCACTCCAGCCTGGGTGACAGAGTGAGACTCCATCTCAAAATAAATGAATAAAATAAAATAAAATAAAAATATGTAAGGCTATTGAAATTTTCTATTTTGTTTGAGTTTTGTTAATTTATGTCATTCAAGTAAGCCTTCTATTTAACCTACATTTTTAAATTTATTGACATTAAATTGTTCATAATGTTCCCCTTATTTTTCTTTTAATATCTCTATGAATTATAGTGGTGACCCAATTTCATTTCTAATAATGGTAATTTGGGTCTTTTTTTTCCACCATTCTAGCTGAAGGTTTGTAGATTGTGTTGATATTTAAAGAAAACAGCTTTCGCTGGCAGTAATTTTTCTATTGTTTGCTTAATTTTCTAGGGTATTAATATCTGCTCTAATTTGTCTTCTTTCCTTCCTTCTACTTTGGGTTTCATTTTTTCTACTTTTTCTAGATTTTAAAAGTATAAGCTTATATCATTAATTCTAGATTTTTCTTTTCTAGTGCAAGCATTTTGAGCTATATATTTACCTCTAAATACAACTTAAGCTGCACCTTATATATTTTTACATATTTTGTTTTCATTACCAATCAGTTCAAAGTAATTTCTAATTTCCATTGTGACTTCTTCTTTATATAATACCACAGGTTATTTAGAAGTATATGTTTAATTTTCAAATATTTAGGGATTTTTCAGTAATCTTGCTACTAATTTCCAATTTAATTACATTTTGACCAGAGAAAATATTTCATAGTATTTTCAGTCTTTTAAATTTGAGGTTTGTTTTATGGCCCAGCACATAGTCTTTTTTGGTGAATAATTCATGCTCACCTAAAAAGAATGAGCACTCTGCAGATGCTCAGTATAGCATTTTATACATTTTAGGTTGAGTTGGTTGATCATGCTGTTCAATATCACTGATATTCTGTGTATTTGTTTTATAAATTACTGAGGGAGGAGTGTTGAAGTCTCCAACTGAAAATGCAGATCTCTTCATTTCTCTTATTTCATCGGTGTTTGCTTCATATGTTTTCAAACGTGATTACGTGCATGCATGTTTACAATTGCTAGGTCTTTTGATGAATTGACTAATCATTATGAAATGTCCCTATTCATTTAGGCTGATAGTTCTTGTCATAAAGGCTGCTTTGATACTAATATAGCCACCTTGGCTTTCTTTCTTTTGATCACTGTCTATTCCTGATATTTTTATTATTTTACCTTTTAAATTGTAATGTATCTGTGGTTTTGCACTTACGGTGAATTTCTTGTAGACAATATGTAGTTGGATCTTGCATTTTTATCCAGTTTTAAGTTCTTCTGCTTCTTTTTTTTTTTTTTTTTTTTTTTTTGAGACAAAGTCTCACTCTGTTGCCCAGGCTGGAGTGCAGTGGCATGATCTTGGCTCACTGCAAGCTCTGCCTCCCAGATTCAAGTGATTCTTCTGACTCACCATCCAGAGTAGCTGGGACTACAGGTGTGTGCCATCACACCTGGCTAATTTTTGTATTTTTAGTAGAGACGGGATTTCACCATATTTGCCAGGCTGGTCTCAAACTCCTGACCTCGTGATCAGCCTGCCTTGGCCTCCCAAAGTGCTAGGATTACAGGCGTGAGCTATTGCACCAGGCCTAAGTTCTATTTTAATTCAATTGTTTGGATCATTTATGTTTACAATATAAGTCCATATATTGGGGTTTAAGGCTAGCATCTTGTTATTTATTTTATAGTTATCTTATGTGTTTTTGGCTCCTTTATTTCTGCTCCTTTATTCCTTTCTTTTGGATTAATTTTTTATATATTCTGTCTTTATTATTGACTTATTAGCTATTCATTTTTATTAGAATTAACTGCTCTACATTTTATAATAAATATCTTTATAATGGCCAGGTGCAATGGCTCATGCCTATAATCCCAGCACTTTGGGAGACTGAGGAGGGCAGATCACTTGAGGTCACAAGTTCGAGACCAGCCTGGCCAACATGGTGAAACCCCATCTCTACAAAAAATATAAAAATTGACGGGTGTGGTGGTGCACGCCTGTAGTTCCACCTAGTAGGAAGGCTGAGGCAGGAGAATTGCTCATTGAACCCAGGAGGTGGACATTGCAGTGGGCTGAGATCACACCATTGCACTCCAGCCTGGGCGACAGAAAGAGACTCTGTCTGAAAAAAAAAACTTTATCATGCCTTATCTTCAAATTTTTTTGTGTATATAATGTAAGAACTTTTATTTTTTATTTCAGTAGGTTTTTGGGGAACAGGTGGTGTTCGGCTACATGGATAAGTTCTTTAGTGGTTGTTTCTTTTTTTTTTTTTTCTTGAGATGGAGTCTTGCTCTGTCACCCAGGCTGGAGTGCAGCGGCGCTATCTTGAATCACTGCAACCTCCACCTCCCAGGTTCAAGTGATTCCCCTGCCTCAGCCTCCCGAGTAGCTGGGATTACAGGCGCCTGCCATCACATCCAGCTAATTTTTTTGTATTTAAGTACAGATGGGGTTTCACCATGTTGGCCAGGCTGGTCTTGAGCTCCTAACCTCAAGTGATCTGCCCACCTCGGCCTCCCAAAGTGCTGGGATTACAGGTATGAGCCACTGTGAGCCCCACACCAAGCCCAGAAAGAGATATTTAATAGGGACTTATGAACAGAAGCAATGTCTTGGGTAGCTGTGAGACTATGGATTCCCCACACCTGCCCTCCAGAAATATTCTTTATCAGCAAGCTTTTAGGGTAAACCATGTGCAACTGGTCATGTCTTCAGACTTTCTTAACAAGACCTGTTACTATTGTACAGGTTAGATAAACATCTTTATGAGGGGTTATTTATGCTACATACATTGTTTGAAGAACTTAGTGCAGAACACCTTGGTACACAGAGGTCAAAGAGCAATCATCAAGATGGTTTCACTTCAAGATGGCATCACTCTTGCCACACAATAGGCTGTTTTCCTATAGATTTGTTAAATCACTTTATATTTTCCCACGTCACTAAAGCGCTATTCATTTCACTCAATCTTTCTTCTATCTGTGCTTCAATTTGGATATCTAGTGCTACATCATCAATTTCACTGCTTTTTTTCTTCTGCAGTGTTTAATCTGCTGTTAATCTCACCCAGTGAATTTTTTTTCAAATGTTACATTTTTCAACTCCACAAGTCCTTTCTAAGATCTATGTTATGTTTCCCTTCTTATTACATACATGTTTTCCTTTAAATCCTTGAATGTATTTAGAACAGCAGGTTTCAATTCCTTCAGGTATAAACCCAGGATGAGAGCAGGTCTCACAATGTTTCCTTCCCTTCTCTCAGGGACTACAGTCTTGTGTAAACAGTTGGTTAATACATTTTGTTTATTTTTCTAGTTGTTCATAGCAGGAGAGCAAGCCTGGTAATAATGACTACAACATGCCTGGAAGAGGAAATTGCTTGTAAGCTTTCAACACACTATCTAACTATGTAACTTTCTTCCTCCTCCCTCTTTAATTTTTAGCTGCCTTTACTAGAATGTAAGTTCTAAAAGGTCAGGGACTTCAGTCTGTTTTATTTCTGCTGTATCTTCGTTACCCATAATGTACCATAAATATTTGTTGAATTATCGAATGAATGATTTACTTGACTATCATTTACTCTAAAGCACTTTAATCAAGAAAGAGTGATACTATATTTGTTCCAGTAAATGGCAGCTTTGATATACATAGTTTCCATAATCATGAACCCAACTAGTATTGCATAAGTCAGCATGTGAGATGTTATTGTCATAACGCATGTCAAAAACAGGCTACCAGTGAAATTTAAAATACTCAGGATATGAAGATTGGCTAAGATATCTTAGACATATTCTCCATCCTTATAGTGCACAGGGCATAAAAATTCAATGATCCTATAGTCTGAACCTTTAGTGATGATGCTATGAGACTTAATCTTTAAATAGTCTCTTCTCCAGCCATTGGTCTAGGTAAATATCTGTTTGCCTGACACCAACTATGGAATGTTGTCAAGCTTTTTATGCAAAGTGGTAGGCAGAGCACCCAAATGTACAGAGCTCTAGAATGTCACCTAGATTAAACAACAGGGTGTATGAATAAATTTATGCCTTTTTTTTTTTTTTTGAGACGGAGTTTTGCTCTTGTTGCCCAGGCTGGAGTGCAATGGCATGATCTTGGCTCACTGCAACCTCTGCCTACTGGGTCCAAGCGATTCTCCTGCCTCAGGCTCCAGAATGGCTGGGATTACAGGTGTGCGCCATCATGCCCAGCTGATTTTGTATTTTTAGTAGAGATGGGGTTTCACCAAGTTGGTCAGGCTGGTCTTGAACTCCTGATCGCAGGTGATCCACCCACCTCGGTCTCCCAAAGTGCTGGGATTACAGGCGTAAGCCCATAATTACAGGCTGCGCCTGACCGATTTATGCCTATTTTAAAATCAACATTTGTTTAGTAAATGTTGGTACGTTGGCAGAATTCGGTCTGAGATCTGCTTTCATTCTACCTAGTACGGACATTATGGGATAGTAACTAACTTTTTCCCATCTCAAACTTTCTAGAGTTTACTGCTTTCAGCGAAACACTAGATAAATGTTACTCATGGCCAAGTTACTTGGAGCAGTTTATAATTTACCAACTTGGGTTTATCACAAGAAAGTTAACTTAGAAAAAATGCAGTACTGTGATTTGTCACATTAACAGATAAAAGGAAAATAATTTTCTGATCATCTTGACCTATCATAGTTTTGAAATATAATTTCAAACAAATTTATTGTTTGTAAAAAATTTAGTCAACTAAAATTAGAAGGAACCTTGCTTAACTTGAAAAGTATTGTACCAAAAAGTAACAGTAAATAAAGCTACGGAATAAAATAAAAACCCAGGAACTGTTTGTTTTGTTTTATATTATAATATATGTGATACTATAGAAGTAGCATTACAATCAATGAGAAAAGCATGAACTGTTTAACAAATTGTGCTCCTTTTATTACCTAGAAGGAATTTTACTTTTGTTTTTTCTGCAGTGATCTACAAGTTCTAGCAACCTTTAATAAAAAGTCGGAACTACTTTAATAAAAGTCAAAAAGCCTATCTCATCTCTTACTAGTAATATTTCACATATAATTCTACTGCATATAAATAGTTATATTGCATATACTGGAACAGTTGCCTGTCCTCAGGGAGAAAAAATAGATCTATTTCATTCCATCCATAAAGATAAATTCCAAATGCATTGAAAAATCTGACTGTGAAAACTAAAAGGTTGAAAACAAGGAGAAAATACTGGAGAATATCTTTTCACCTTGGAATAGGAAAATATTCCTTAAACAAGGCAGAGAAAGCAAACATTTTATTGATTCACCAAAAGATCATAAATTTTATTGCATTTAAACCTCATGTGTATTATTTAACTTCAGTACAAAAAGAAAGAGGTCTGAGACAAAAGGTTATTGCTACATATATAACCAGCTATGAATTAACATTCAAAATTTACATATAACATTTGGCAAATCAATAAGTAAAAGACATAACAAGGGGAAAATTGGCAAAGTATATGAATGGGTAGTTCACAGAAGAAGAAATGATAAGTGGCTAATAAGCATTGGAAAACACACTCAGCCTCACTAGTAGTAAAAGAAATGCAGCTAAAGGCCAGGCGCGGTGGCTCACGCCTGTAATCCCAGCACTTTGGAAGGCCGAGGCGGGTGGATCACGAGGTCAGGAGATCGAGACCATCCTGGCTAACATGGTGAAACCCCATCTCTATTAAAAATACAAAAAATTAGCCAGGCGTGGTGGCACGTGCCTGTAGTCCCAGCTACTCAGAAGGCTGAAACAAGAGAATTGCTCGGACCCAGAAGGCAGAGGTTGCAGTGAGAAGAGATCGCACCACTGCACCCCAGCCTGGGTGACAAAGCGAGACTCTGTCTCAAAAAAAAAACAAAAAACAAAAAACTGCAGCTAAAAATAATGAAATATTATTTCATTATTTATGATGAAATAATTTGGCCAAAGTTTATTAATGGCCAATTTGGCCAAAGTTTATTAATGGCCAATAAACTTTGGCCACTAGTGGCCACAGTTTAAAATAGTGGCCAAAGTGTAAAAATAAGTACTGGTTAGGAGCTGAGGAGAAATGAGAACTCCCAGAGCACTGAGAACTGGAGCCACTACTTTGGAAAACAATTCTACAATGATCAATAGATCTCTGAATTCTGTCTTTAGGTTTCCTAGTAAAACTTTCAAATACGGGCACTTAGAGTGATATATAAAGATAGTTAACGGAGGCCCATTGCCCATTTTGTAATTGTGAAAAGCTGGAAACAAACCTAAATGCCTGTCACCAGTAAAACGAAGCGACATGAAGATCCCTGTACACAGATGTCTGTCTCTTTTGTCCTCTCCTGAACCTTGAACAATGTTTGACTCATAGTAGGTGCTCAATAAGTACTTGTTAAATGAATGAATAAATGAATTCTATACCACGTTACACAGCAGGTAAGACAATCTACATGCATCAACATCAATGAATTTCAAAGAAAAATGGCCTGCAATAAAACTTTGTGGAATGTGAATGCAAACATGTAAATTATATAAGTGCACAAAACAATGTGATATATTGTTGGTGCATGTGTAGGTACTGTACACATCTTTAAAATATATGCAGAATTTACCCTCTCTCCACACAGCCATACCACCCACCTGGGTCAAATCGCAGCATCTCTGCCTTGGATTATTGCTGCGCTCCTAACTGGTCTTCCTGTTTCTGCCATGCCCTTCCTGGAGTCTATTCTCAGCACAGTAGCTGGAATGATCCTGTTAAAACATCTGCCCAGCCCAGTCTTACCTCTTGAACCTCGGCCTCCCCTTGTGCCTTCTGAAGCTACACCAATCTCTTCATTGTTCCTACCAGGCACTCATCTTTCACCATCACTGCCTCCTCAGCCAAGGACCAGTCCCCAGTAATCTGTAAGCTCTTCTCCTCCACCTCTTGGGTTCTTCCCTGAATGTCATCTTTCCGCTGAGTTGTTCCCTGGCAAGTTTATCCAAAACTCAGCAGCTTCCCCCAGCCACCACACCCTCCCTTGTGCCCTTTCCTGCACATCTTATCATCTAACAAACCACATATTTTACTTAATATTTTGCTCATTGTCTGTCCCCACACCCTTCCAAATGTCACCTCCTTGAAGACAGGGGCTTTTGTCTGTTTTATTCATTGCTAAATTCCCAGCAACCAGCCTAATACCTGGCCCAGAGAAGGCTCAGAAAGAAACAGAAAGAAAAGGCACAATGGTCAGGATGTAGACCTGCTTCAGGACAATCATCGCCTCTAGGGATTGGGAAAGCTGGTGGCACATATATGTTGCACTGTTTTATATTTTAATCAAGAAAAACAACTGAAGCAAATGTGGCTTCATTTAACAAATGCTAGCATTAAACAAATCTCAGTAACATATTGTCTGTTATTTTTCATACCCTTGCTTTAAATTGATTAATAATATCCATATAATAAAGTAGATAAAGTACACTAATCTTAGGTGCACAATGTGATGACTTTTGAATGTACAGTCATCCCTTGGTATCTTAGGGTGGACTGGTTCCAGAACGCCCCCAAGGATACTAAAATCCACAGATGCTCAGTCCCTGATATGAAATGATATAGTATTTGCATATAACCAATGCACACATCCTCTTGTATACTTTAAATCGTCTTTAGATTACTTATACCTCATATAGTGTAAATGCTATGTAAGTAGTTTTTATACCATATTGTTTTATTTGTATTATATTTTATTGTTGGTATTATTATTTTAAATTTTTTCCAAATATTTTTGATCTGGAGTTGGTTGAATCCGTGGATGCAGAACCTGTGGATAAGGAGGGCCGAGGATATGTATACATTATGTGACCACCACCTAAATTAATGCTGAGAATATACTCAGCATCCTGTACTCCCCCAGTTTCTTGTACTTCTTCCCAGTTTACACCACTCTTGCCTACAGATAATCACAATTCCGACTTCAATTATCAGTTAATTTTGCCAATTTTTGGAATTTATATAGTCATATAATATATGCTTACGTGTCCAGCTTCTTTCACTCAACAAAATATCTTTGAGGTTCATCCCTGTTGTCAGCACTAATAGTTTTTTTCTTTTTCTTTTTTTTTTTTTTTGGAGATGGAGTCTCCCTCTGTCGCCCAGGCTATAGTGCAGTGGCGTGATCTCGGCTCACTGCAAGCTCTGTCTCCTGGGTTCACGCCATTCTCCTGCCTCAGCCTCCCAAGTGGCTGGGACTACAGGCACCCGCCACCACGCCTGGCTAATTTTTTGTATTTTTAGTAGAGACGGGGTTTCACTGTGCCAGCCAGGATGGTCTCGATCTCCTGACCTCGTGGTCCGCCCACCTTGGCCTCTCAAAGTGCTGGGATTACATTTTAGCCATTCTGGTGGGCATAGCGCGGCATCTCGTTTTGGTTTTAATTTGTACTTTCCTTATGGATAACAATGCAGGACACTTGCATTTGCTTGTTGAACATTTGGATATTCTCTTCTGTGGAGTGTTTAATTTCAAAATTAGGTTTTCTTATTATTTGCAGGAATTCTTCATCTATTCTGGAGAAGTTTGTGTCAAGTGTATGCACTGTGACTATCTCCTCCTAGTCTTTGGTTTGCTTTTCACTTTTTAATGGTGTTTTTGGTAAATAGAAATTTAATGTTTTGATGAGGTCCACCTGCATGCTTTTGGATATTTGAAATATTTTGTAATTAAATATTTTAATCGGAAAAAATAGAAAAGGGAAGGCCTTTCTCTTTCACTCTTAGACAGAACATATGGTTCAAAGGATCATTCCTTCCTCCCTCCTCTCTCCCCTCCATATTATTGTACTAACGTGTATCTAACTCCAGGATCCACACGGAAGGTAATTTTCAAGTGGGTGGGCCCGCTCTCCAGCTCTTCCTGCCCCAGCTCCCTGGCCTCCCTTGCTCTCCAGGGTACGAGGCTAGCGGCGCGCCGCGGTCCCCGCTCCCTTGGGGGACAGCGAGCAAGGCGTATGGAAAGGAGGAGGAGAAAGAGGGGGAAGGGGAAGAGCAAGGGAGGGGAAGGGGGTTCGCGGCTGCCTGGCGCTCAGCAAGTGCAGGGACGGAGGCACCGCAGGGCAGGCGGCCAGGGGCTCGGAGGCTCTGCCTCTTTGAGTTCCAGAAAAGTCAACCGGGACAGGGCGGTGGAGAGACGCGCAGTCTTCGCGGGGCGGGCTCGGGCACACTGGCCCTCCAGGATCCGCAACATTTTCCAACTTGGAAAACGTCCTCTTTTCCCATTGCAGAAAAAATACGCTAGGAGAGAAAACTAGATTCCTAACTTCAAAACGTTTTAGAACAGAGTGTGTCTCTTAAAACTCGTATGGTGGATGACGCCAAAGCAGTCTGTCCTTTTGTTTCCAGCAGTTTCCAGTTGGAAAATTCCTTTGGGAATTTCTTTGCATCTCAGGCACAAACTTCAACAACAGCCTGAAGTAGCACTGTCTGCATTGCCGGATTCTGATTTCTCTGACCTCTAACAGAAGTTTTCTATTTTACTTTCGAAGGTAACTGAAAGGGGTTGATTTAATCTACAAAGCTCTATTCTCCTGGTGAAAATTTCTTAAGAGATCTCCGGTTTCCCTTGCGTTTATTTCATGGGAATTAAGATGCTGTGTTTTGATACGGCTTATGATGCAAAGAGCTGCGCTCCAGGGAGTAGGAAATTTGGTCTTGATGAAGATAGAAAAATTCTGAATAATATCCAGGTTTTTTTTTTAATTTTTAGATTTTAAAAATTTTTTGTGGGTACATAGTAGGTGTATATATTTATGGGGTACATGAGATGTTTTGATACAGGCACAATGCATAATAATCACATCATGGAGAATGGGGTGTCCATCCCCTCAAGCATTTATCTTTGTGTTACAAACAATCCAGTTGCACTCTTTTCGTTATTTTTAAATGTATAATTAAGTACATTTGACTATAGTCAATAATAACCCGTTGTGCTATCAAATAGGAGTTCTTATTCATTCTTTCTATTTTTTGTACCCTATCCAATATGTCTGTTTTGAATGGAAAACAGAGCTAGATAAGCTAGTGAAATTTTCACATGAAATTGAGAAACATCTTTAAAAACAAATAGATTTGTAAAGTCAAAGAAATTATAAAGGAGAAAAATAAAAGTAACACACTATAAAATAAGACATATCTTAGAAAAAAGAACTGAAGAACGACAAAATCAAGGGGACCAAGTCTGATACATAAGTCGTTCTTAATAAAAATTAGTCATTTATTTATTCAGCCAGTTTTCACTGGCCATCTGCTGTGCCACGCCGGGTTGAGATGCTGAGCATAACTACCAATTTGTATAAGGGATTGATCTGTCCCTAAGGGTGCCCTAAGGTCAGGGCTGGCCCTGAGACAAATTATGAAATTATACACTATGGCCGGGTGCAGTGACTCACGCCTGTAATCCCAGCACTTTGGGAGGCCGAGGCGGGCGGATCACAAGGTCAGGAGATCAAGACCATCCTGGCTAACACAGTGAAAACCCGTCTCTACTAAAAAATACAAAAAATTAGCTGGGCGTGGTGGTGGGCACCTGTAGTCCCAGCTACTCAGGAGGCTGAGGCAGGAGAATCGCTTGAACCTGGGAGGCAGAGGTTGCAGTGAGCTGAGATCGCGCCACTGCACTCCAGCCTGTGCGACAGAGCAAGACTCTCCGTCTCAAAAAAAAAAAAAAAAAAAGAAAAGAAAAAAAAAGGAAAAGAAAAAGAAATATACACTACGTATCTTCAGCTTTCCTACTCCTCTTTTTGCAACTTTCTCCCAGCCCTTTTCCCCTTTCTATGGTTTATTTTCTAATTCTAGTCATCAAAATTAAAAACTTAGGAATTATATGTATACTTAGAGTAGTTATGTTTTGATCCAAATTTAGGTCAATGTGTCCTCCCTGTATTTGTCAGCTTGAGGTGCCATAACAAAATACCGTAAAGTAGGTGGCTTAAACAACAGACATTTATTTCTCACAGTTCTAGAGGCTAGGAAGTCTGAGATCAAGATGCCACAGGTTTGGTTCCTGGTGAGGGTCTCTACCTGGCTTGAGGCAGCTGCCATATTGGTTTGTGCTCACATGACATCTTTGGAGTCTCACAGGGAGAGAGAGTGAGCCAATTCTCTAGTGCCTTTTACTTGTAAGAGCATAAATCCCATAATGAGGACCCACCTTCATGACCACATCTAAACCTAATTACTTCTCAAAGGTCCCATCATCAAATACAATCAGCTAGGGGTTTTAATGTGCCCCTCAGTGTTCATGTGTTGGAAATGTAATCCTTATTGCAACAGTGTTGAAAGGTGGGACCTTTAAGAGGTGATTACGTCTTGAGGTCTCTGCCCTCATGAATGGATTAACGTCATTATCACTGGAGTGGGTTTGTTATTGAGAGAGTGGATTTCCTATAAAAGTGAGTTTGTCTGTCTCATGTGCACCCGTGATCTCATGCCCATCTGCCTTCCACCATGGGATGATATAGCAAGAAGTTCCTCACAAGAAGCGGGCCCCTTGATCTTGATCTTGGACTTCCCAGCCTCCAGAACCATGAGCCAAATAAATTTTTGTTAGTTATAAATTACCCAGTCTCAGGTATTCTGTTATAGCAGCAAAAATAGGGTTTTTTTTTTTTTTTCATCACATTGGGGTTTAGGGCTTTGGCATTTGGATTTAGGGGAATGAAAATGTTCAGAGTAACACTCTCCCAATGCTATTTATATTTTAAAACTTATCTGTTTCAATTGAGATATGTGGCTGGCTCCAGTAAAGCAAATCAGAAGAGGGTGAAGACAAATTCATCATCCAAAGATGATAACAGAGGGCCCTTTCTGTTAACCCATAGGTATCCCATGTTTTATTATTGATAGGAACACATTTTATTATTGCTGTCCCACATTTTATTATTGACAGGAACTTGAAGGGCTACTTATTTAACTGTAAGTTTGAAATAACTTTAGTTATAGTCAAAAAGAAAGTCTTGAGTTGGCTCAGATCTTCCAGAGTTTACATCACGGAACAGTAACAAAAATGTTCTCTCTGGAATCTGCTTCTCCAGAGACTCCAGTTGGAATGCTCAGAGCAATATTTGCTAACAGAAATAAGTTGATATAGTTGAGAGGATCCAGAACAAGTCACCAAAATGATCAAAGGAATGACTTGTGCATTAAGATCAAAAGACCTGGCAGTGCAGGTCAAGCATTGGTGGAGAGGGGATACCTGGTACTTGATAAGAGTCTACAAATATTTAAAAGGTGTTAACAGGGAGGAAGGCAAGCCCGATTTTGCCTGCTTGGAGGTAACATAATGTGAAACAGTAAAGGTAACACCAAAGAATGAACAATGTAGCCAGAAGATCAGGATCTATTTCCAGCAAAGAACTACTGAGGTTTCTGCAAAATTACACAATGTGAAGCATTAGATCCACTGTACCCCTAGCAGAAAGTAACCTTGAACAATTTCTATTTGCAGATCGCTGTGTCTTACGTCTTTCTTGCCTCTATTAGCCCATCATTCAGTACTTAACAATTCACCACCTTCTACCCGTTACCCAAATTCTTTAACATCTTTAGGGGTCCCATCAATGACAGTATGCCTACTTTTTGGAAGAATATGATTTATGTAGCAAAGCTAAGATAGAAATTTGCAAACAGAAGCCGGGCGTGGTGGCTCACACCTGTAATCCCAGCACTTTGGGAGGCCGAGGCGGGCAGATCATGAGGTCAGGAGATCGAGACCATCCTGGCTAAGACAGTGAAACCCCGTCTCTACTAAAAAATACAAAAAATTAGCCGGGTGTGGTGGCGGGCGCCTGTAGTCCCAGCTACTCAGAAGGCTGAGGCAGGAGAATGGCATGAACCCAGAGGCAGAGCTTGCAGTGAGCCGAGATCGTGCGACTGCACTCTAGCCTGGATGACAGAGTAAGGCTCCATCTCAAAAAAAAAAAAAAAAAAGAAATTTGCAAACAGAAAAGCATTTGAACAGTTGTTGTCACTTTATGTGTTCCAAATGCAGCACATTTGTTAATCCAGAAGTACAGAGTTTAGAATCATGAATTTTAAGAAACAGAGGCAAGCTTGAGGTGACCCACTCTGATCAGAGAGGCTAGGTGACTTCTACAAAATGCATGAGCCAGAGACTTCTGCAAAACGCACAAAACAGAGCAGAGACTAAAACCTAGGTTCTCACCGAAGTGGGGTTGATTATTATCAGGTAGCATTACCTTTCTTTTCCTTTAGAGACAGTGTCTCGCTCAGTTGCCCAGGCTGAAGTGCAGTGGTGCAATCACAGTTCATTGCAGCCTCAAACTCCTGGGCTCAAGTGATCCTCCTACCTCAGCCTACAGAGGAATCCTTGTAGTTTCCATTTCTCTTTTTTTCCTAAAAGCTATGACAAATAAATTTTAGGACTTTTTTTTTCCTTGGCTGGATTTCCAAAGTCTCACACTTTTATTATTGCTTAGGATGGATTTACTTAAAATTCTAAACTAGGTTTGTTAATGGTAAAGGCCTTGCAGCAAGGCCTGAGCAAAAGTCAACCCATCTGTTGCCTTTCATACAATGAGATGCTTGGGCTGAGAGGGGAGGCTGCTCCCCCACACAGGAATGAACAGCTCTGCTCCCCTACACATGAATGAACAGCTCTGCTCAATACAAATTCTCCATTTAGATCAAGCCTCCGACGGGGCATGCCTGAATCTGAAACAGGAAGCTCCTGAGCTGTCAAGAACCATGCTAAACATAGTTTGGAGACACTCTTACTAAACAAAACATTTTACCAAAAATTAAACTATGGTTATTTCTTCTTTACCTATGTAAACCAAAAAGTGACTGAGACAGGTCTCATTTAATTTAGAGGTTTATTTTGCCAAGATTGAACACATGCCCAGGAAAAAGAGACACAAGTTACAATAGGATCTGTGGCCTGTGTTTTTTCCAAAGAGGGTTGTGAGGACTTCACCATTTAAAGGGGAAAGAGTGGGTAGGAGGGGAAGGAGGAAAGGAAAAAAAGAGGAAAGATTAGATAATGAAGCAAATGTTACATTCCTGTGGGGCTTTGATGGGGCTCACTGAATCCACATTTTACATGTGAAAAGAGGGAGTAGAGGAACTGTCAATAATGCATTCATCCCAAGCTAGGTAAATCTGCACTTTACATAGGATAAAGTAAACACAGAGTAGAGGAAGAAGTCAAATATGCTTTTGGCGGGCAGAGAGTTGATTTCTAGTCTTGTCTTTGTCCTGTACATGTAAAGATAAGCTGTTAATTTACACTGTCAGGATGATATTCAACAGAACCCTGTTTGGGGTTGGTTCATGGGAAGGGTATGTATTCTGAAAGATTTGCAAGCCCACAGGGAATTCTTGTGAGCAATTTGTGAGGGAGCCCACCTGAGTAGATAGGTGGTCTTCTATGATTACCGCTCTCTGTTTAGGAACAAAAGGAAGGCAGTTTTATATGATTCACTTGCCAATCTTCACTTTTCCCTTTGGCATAGTGAGTTTTGGGTCCTGAGATTTTATTTTCCTTTCACACCTAAACATTTCCAAGTGACAAGATGATTGTGGTGTGTGAGCTGCATTTTACGGTAATGAATTATGTATCTCACCTCCTGGACTTATGCTCTGTTCACTCCCTATTTGGTCCTCAGCACTGAGCTAGATAGAAGTGATACAAAGATGAATAGGACATGGCTCCTGACTTCAAAGAGCTCAGGGTCTAATGTGCGAAGTGGCAACACAAACCAATTTATAGGGCTGTCCTGTAGGTGCGATGGTGTAGCAAGGTTAAGTGTATGATAGAGCATTCAAAAAACAGAGGAAAGAGGCACCTTACCCTGGTGAGGTTAGGGAAAGCTTCCAGATCAGTCTTTTTTTTTCGATTGTTAAGCATCCTTCTGTCCTACTTCTCTCCATATATATACAAATATATAATAAATACTCCTATAGAGTTTTTAATGGGTTTATATCATACATATTGTCATGCAACTTGCCTTTTTAAAAGACTCAAAAATATACTCATCCTTCCTACGTAACCAGTTCATTTTTTAAAATAGCTATACAGTATGTATTTCTGCAATTTAACTGTTTTCGGCTTTTAGACAATTAGGTTGTTTCTAATTTTTATGAATTGCTAACGTAATCTGGAAGACAGCCTCTCCTCTCATTTTGGTCCCAGTGGGGCTATCTGCCTGTCCCCCAGGGAACATGGGGATGGGTCATTGAGGTCGTCCCTTTAGCCGCTGGGGTCTGGGATCCTCCACTAGCCAGCACACTCTTCACCCGGTGGTCTACAGCAGGCTGCCTGGTGCTTTTCAGAAAACCATGGATGAGGGCCCATGCTGTTTCCAAAAAAAACAGTATGATCCTAAGACCTTCTTCTGATCAAATACACATTGGCCTCCAGAGTACCTGAGTAATACTTCCCCTGAAAGACTAAGGAGGCATTTTAAGTACCCTAAAGTGTTTCAGTGTTAAAGGCAAGAAAGGGGAGGAAATGGAGGGGTGTGGTGGTCAAGAGTTGTTCGTGGCTGGGTGTGGTGGCTCACGTCTGTAATCCTAGCACTTTGGGAGGCTGAGGTGGGTGGATCACCTGAGGTCAGGAGTTCGAGACCAGTCTGACCAACGTGGAGAAACCCTGTCTCTACTAAAAATACAAAATTAGCCAGGCATGGTGGCGCATGCCTGTAATCCCATCTATTCAGGAGGCTGAGGCAGGAGAATCGCTTCCACCTGGAAGGCAGAGGTTGCAGTGAGCTGAGATTGTGCCATTGCACTCCAGCCTGGGCAACAAGAGTGAAACTCCGTCTCAAAAAAAAAGAGCTGTTCGTTTGTGTGTTCCCTCTGTTGTTCCACACAAGAGGGTCCATGTCTCTCTGTTTGGTCCTTTGGAGGACATTCTGGATAGGTATCCCTGATGCCTCCTCTCCTCCCCTAGTCCTCCCTTCCCCTGTCCGCACCTTTCTCAGGAGCATCAGCCCCACCCTGGAGGACTCAGATGATGACTCAGTGCAGCCTCCCTCTCTCTGTGTCATGCTGGTGTCTCTGGAAAATGCACAAGCCCTTGTGCCAAGGAAGGGGGAGGGACACAAACGGGCATGGCTTGTCTCTCCACCAGTGAAGCTAAGGCTGATTAATCCCCCAAGTACCTAAAGAAAACATAACTTACCATTAATCTACATGAGGAATTTGTTATCAAGCCCATGTCTTCTGTCACTTTGACCCAGACTGTACTCCTTACAAAACAATCACCTTGGCCGAACTGAGTCAAAGGTGCACCAGGCTCTCTCCTGGCCGAATTTCCATCATGAAGTCCCCATGTTAGTTAGCTGAGAACTCCTCTGCATGAGCCATCAGGGCAAATGGCACCATAAGCAATATTTTTTTCTCTAATCTCCAAGTTTCTCTACTGAGAGCAAAGGTGAATACACACATAATGTTGAAATGGATGGCTGGGCGTGGTGGTTCATTCCTATAATCCAGCTACTTGGAAGGCAGAGGTGGGTGGATTGCTTGAGCCCAGGAGTTTGAGACCAGCTTGGGCAACATAGCAAGACTCTGACACTAAAATAAAAAGTCAGCCAGGTGTGGTGGCTCACACCTGTAGTCCTAGCTACTCCAGAAGCTGAGGTGGGAGGATTGCTTGAGGTCAAGGCTGTAGTGAGCCATGATTGCACTACTGCACTCCAGTCTGGGCAACAGAGCAAGACCTTGTCTCTGGAAAAAAAAAAATAAAGACACTCTTGTTAATTACCCTTGCACATGTAGGTTGCATTCCCAAGACTAGAATGGAAAAATACAGCCACATTGTCCTGTACCAATTTATAATCTCGCTGTCAATGTATGACAAATACGCAATCCCCTGTGCATCAACAGCTCCTCATATGTGGAGGACTTGAAGGATGGGACAGAATTGGGCAGGAAGGAGAGCAAGGAGACGTGGGGGTCAGGAGGTGTTGGATGAAGCAGTGCCAGGAAGGCACAGAGGAGAGGCCAGCACACAGGGAACTAAATGCATGCATCCACACTCGCTTGTTTATTCATTCAACAAATGCTCTTTTGGTGCCTAGTACATGCCATCCTTAGGTATTCCCTGTGTTGGGCACTGTGCGAGGCATTGGGTGCACGTTGAGAAACAAGATAGGGTTTGTGGAATACAAAGCTCAGAGTTGCAAAGGAACCAGGCTGGAGGCTCAGTGGAGGGGAGACGACATGCCCCTGTGTAAGCAAGTGTGGGCTCCACCCTATAGGTAAAGGGAATGACAGGATCTTGTGGGAGATTTTAGATGATTCTTAATGGTGACCATAAGGAAAATGGATTCAAAGGGGCTGAGACTTTGGGGCATGGTGAAGGAAATGCTTGTTTGCCCTCTTAGGAAAGGTGATGAGCTAGTGCACTTCTGAATTAAATTGGAGACTTTATCTCAAGGTGAGAGTTCAGGCTGCACTGTCACGTGTAAATAAATCATTTATACCTTAAAAACAATTATCTAAAAATGACATCAGAAGACATGCAAACACTGAAAACCCTCCAGCACATAAATGAAGTACTCTGAAGGTGACTTGATGGCTTGATTTTGCTGTTACCGACAAGGAGACTCCAGTTCAGAGAAGTCCTGGCTTTCCTAATCCTAACACAAAATCCAGAAATTAGGGGAAAAGGAAATGTAAAATGCACATGAGTAATACTGGGGGAAGGGAATGGAAAACAAAATTCAACATGAGAATGGAAGGAAAAACAAAATGAAGTAAAATACAATATAATACAATACAACAAATAAAACAAATCAGGGGAAAAAAAGTCTGTACGTGAACAATAGTAGACCATGAGCCAAGAATAATCTATTTGATTGATTGTGTTATACACACACACACACACACACACACAAGCTTAAAATGCAAGCAGCAGATTGGGAGACAATATTTGCAAATATATGAGATCTACATTATTACTTAAAACATAAATATCAGCCGGGTGCTATAATCCTAGCAGTTTGGGAAGCTGAGGTGGGTGGATCACCTGAGGTCAGGAGTTCGAGACCAGCCTGTCCAACATGGCAAAACCCCATCTCTACTAAAAATACAAAAACTAGCGGGTGTGGTGGCGGGCACCTATAATCCCAGCTACTAGGGAGGCTGAGGCAGGAGAATCGCTTGAACCCGGGGGGATAGAAGTTGCTGTGAGCCAAGATGGCGCCACTTCACTCCAGCCTGGGCAAAAGAATGAAACTCTGTCTCAAATAAATAAATAAAATTGTTTCGAATCAGTCAGAACATGCTAAATAATAGAAAAAGAGATAGGAAATCGTAATAGTGGAAATACAAATGGCCAGTCAATATTTGAAAAATTGTCTAACTTCACTTATAATCTAATAAAGAATTCAAATTAAAATAATATTAATCAAATTAAAACAATGAGATAATATTTTCACCTATTTAATTGACAAGGATTTGAAAATACTGATAAAATTCAATGCTAGCAAAGGTGAGGTTTTGCATCCACAACGTGTTTTCATTTCACACAATGCTGGCAATATCATCCACTGATCCGACCTTTTTGAGAGTAAAGTGGAAGTGCCATATCATTTCAAATGTGCACACCATCAAACCGAGCAATCTTGTAGGAATTTTCCCTGTATAAATATTAGCACACTCAACAAAGGTATGAACTATGATGTTGTTCACCATAACCAGTTGGAAATAATGTCTACCAATAAAGAAATATGCTGGCATTCTGATATCATTAATCTACAGAAGTAGGTTATAAAACAATATAGTAGAGGATAGTATAAGCACCTGTTTAAAAAAAGTGTCCATGTGCTTCAGTGTGTGTATGGCACGTGTGGTATGTGTACCTGTGTGAGGTGTGTATAGTGTGTGAGTGAGGGGTGTGTGTGTTGTGTGTGTGACTGTATATGTCTGTATGAAGTGTGTGAGGGATAGGTGTCTGTGAGGTGTGTGTTTCTGTGTAAGGCATTTGTACTTGTGTGGTGTGTGAAGTGTGTGTTTATGTGAGATGTGTGTGTGAGATGTGTGTGTGTGGTGTGTGTGGTATGTTTGTGTGGAGCGTGTCTTTGTGTAGCATGTGTGTATAGTGTGAGGTGTGTGTGCATGTGTGGGGTGTATAGGGGGTGTCTGAGATGTGTGCACGTGTGTCTGTGAGAGGTATGTGCATGTGTGAGATGTGTGTGAAGTGTTTGTGTGATGTGCGTGGTGTGTTTCTGTGTGGTATTTGTGTGGTGTGTACATGTGTGATGCATGGGGTGTGAGGTGTGTATGTGGTATGTGTGTGCATGTATCCAGTGAATTAAATTGGAGACTTTATCCCAAGGTGAGAGCTCAGGCTGCGCTGTCACGTGTAAAGAAATCATTTACACCTTAACAGCAATCATCTAAAAATATTGACATCAGAAGGCATGCAAACACTGAAAACCCTCCAGCACAGAGGCTAAGTACTCTGAAGGTGACTCGATGGCTTGATTTTGCTGTTAGAAACAAGGAGACACTAGTGTGAGTTTGTGTAGCATGTGTGTGGTGTGTTTGTGTGTGAGGTGGGTGTGTTACGTGTCTGCATGGTGTGTGTGCGGTGTGTGTATATATATGTGAGGTGTGTGGGTTTGTGTGTGGCGTGTGTGGTCTGGATGTGTCTGTGTGTGGTTTGTGTGTGTGTGAGGTGTGTGTGTGTATGTGTGAGATGTGTATGTGGTGTATTTGTGTATGTGGTGTGTGAGGTGTGTTTGTGGTGTGTGAGGTGTGTATAGTTTGTGAGGTGTGTGTGTGGTGTATGTTTGTGAGGTCTGTGTGAGGTGCATTTGTGGTGTATGTGTGAGGTGTGTTCGCATACATGTGTGTGGTATGGGAGGTATGTGTGTGGTGTGTGAGGTGTGTGTCTGTGTGAAGTATGGGGTGTGTGAAGTGTGTGGTGTGTCTGTATGTGTGTGAGGTGTATATGTGTGTGAAATATGTGGTGTGTTTGTATGTGTATGTGTTTGAGGGGTGTGTGTGTATGTGTGTGAGGTGTGTGTGTGTGAGGGGTGAGGTGTGTGTGGTGTGTGTGTGCGAGGTGTGTGGGGAGTTGAGGTGTGAGATGTGGGAGGTGTGTGGTGTGTGTGAGGTGTGTGTATGTGTTGGAGGTATTTGCATATGCATGCGTGTGAATGTGTGTGTGTGTGAAATGTTTATGTGGTGTGTTTGTATTTGTATGTGTGTGAGGTGTGTGGTGTGTGAGGAGTGCCTGTGGTGTGTGTGTGAGGTGTGTATATGTGTGAAATGTGTATATGGTGTGTGTATGTGTGTGTGTGGTGTGTGAGGTGAGTATATGTGTGAAATGTGTATATGGTGTGGTGTGTGTGTGAAGTGTACGTGTGTGAGGTGTGTATGTGTGTGAAATATGTATATGGTGTATTTGTATGTGTATGTATGTGAGGTGTGTGTGGTGTGTGTTATGTGTGTGAAATGTGTATATGGTGTATTTGTATGTGTATGTGTGTGAGTAGTGTGTGGTGTGTGTTATGTGTGAAGCGTATGTGAGGTGTGCTATGTGTGTGAAATGTGTATATGGTGTATTTGTATGTGTATGTGTGTGAGTGGTGTGTGTGGTGTGTGGTGTGTGTGAGGTGTATGTGAGGTGTGTATGTGTGTGAAACGTGTATATGTTGTGTTTGCATGTCTGTGGATGTGTGGTATGTGTGAGGTGCCTGTGAGGGGTGTGCACACACCGGCACAGATACACTGAGGAGATGTCCCTCTTGGCTCAGCGGCGTGGACGTGTGCTATGGGATTGGAACAGGCGGGAGGAGGAAGGCCCTCGCCTTCTCTGTGCGCATGTCCTTTGACTTTTTCTTACAGACTCCTGCTCTGATGTGCTGATCTCTGAGTCATGTTTCTCTTTTCATGCTAGACCTTTAGAGAGGAAATGGTGCAATTTCTATTCTAGTTCCAACACAAGAGACCTTTCTTCTTAGGAACCTCATTTGAGGACAGCGTCTTATTTTGCAATTTCTCCCCCAGTGTCAGAGACATTCCCAACAAAGGGGGTGATTGTCAGAGGTATTTGTTTCATAAAGCTTTGCACATAGATACAATTGTGAGATAAAGCAGCAGAAACGCATTTCGCGTATTAAATATCACACTGAAGTAGCACTTAAGATACCAACGAGAAGGTTAAATAAATAAGAGAGAAAGAACACCCTTGGCAGAAAGCACAGCACGTCAGCTACCTCCCTCTCTCCGGTATTTGCCAGTAAGGAAGAACTGCTGCGGCAGGAGTTGCTGAGCTATGCCCGTGTTCTCAAATCCAAAGAATATTTTTCTGGAAGTGTGTTCAACAGCTGTTGACAGGGGTTACCTCTGGGCGCAAAATAAGGCTTTTGCTTCTTGCTTTAACTATTTAAATTTACATAATTTTTTTAAAGAAGAAAATAAGAATTCTGGGTGAGATTGGTAATTTTTTTACTTTGTTTTTCCGTAATCGTTCAATTTTCTATAATAAAATATGCTGTTTTGTAATCACAAAAAAAAGAAAAAAATGCTTGAAATTAAACCTTAAACCGTGTTTTTTGTTTTTTTGTTTTTTTGTTTTTTTTGATATGTCTTGCTTTGTTGCCTGGGCTGGAGTGCAGTGGCACAATCTCAGCTCACTGCAGCCTCAACCTCTTGGGCTCAAGAGATCCTCCTGCCTCAACCTCCCAAGTAGCTGGGACTACAAACACTCACCACGCACTACAGGCACTCACCACTTTTTTGGGGTAGAGTTCGGGGTCTCAAATTCCTGACCTCAAGCAATCTTCCTGCCTCAGCCTTCGAAATTAAACATTTTTAAAAGGGGGAGTCCATAAGCCTCCTGTAGCCGATTTCTGTGGCCCAAGAAGCCCAGGGCAATTTACAGAGGCCATTAACACTTCAGTGGCAGAGCTCTGTGCTTGTGAAAACTAAAACACCCTTTTAGAAATATATTTGATTTAATTAACAGAAGATAATAGTGAAATAGTATGATCTAGAGTCACACAGGCCTGAGGTCAATTTCAGCCACATGACCTTGGAAAGTGACACAGCCTTTCTGACCCCTGGTTTCCCGGCCTGTGAACTGGGGGAGTTGATTAAGAGCCTGCGGAGCACCCGGCGAAGGGCAGCTAGTCAAGCAGAATACCGTGTGGAAACTGAGAGTTCCCCAGTATCCTCAGCCTCTTAGAGACCCCAAATAAGCTGTCATGTCATCAAGACATTCAAGGGAGGGCTGGACACCTTCTGCTTCTGCCCACACAGCCTCTCCTGCCAGAGTCCCATGTATAGTCGGCCTTGGGGCTCTTCCCCTTTAATCACTCTCCTGACTTCCCCAGCTAGACTTCCGCCATCTTTTGCTCATTGATATTTACCATTCACCTGTTTCACAACCGGCCCTTCAAGATGACCCCCCCTTAGACATAGTGCAAGAAGTCCTGTGTCTCCCCAGCTCCTCAGGTCCCTGCTCTGTCTTTAGGAAGGCCGCACCACTCCAGGAGAGCAGAATCACAAAATGTTGCCCTGCTCAACACTGTCCCCGCCCCACCACACACAGACCACCTCTCCTGTGTTCCCAGGTGCTCCTCCTGTCTCCCCAGGTGCTCCTCCTGTCTCCATGGAGATGCCTGCCTCTGCTACACCCCTGGCTCATGTACTCTTGAAGGACCAAGCACCAAACATCCTCCTGTCTTTTGGGGCTCCCTGCCCCTGCGATAGTGGAAGACTCGCTTACTGTCTAGCTATACCTGTGTACGAAGGTCCCTGTCAACCACTGAACTTTGTACTCTCTCTCTATTTTGAGAGAATCTCAATTGTAATTTCATACCTTCATCTAAAGAATGGTGTATATGTAACAATGAATTTTAACATGAACAAAATATTCCCTCTGAAAAACGTCCTAACACACTTCAGATTTCTCATATGTATAGAGAATAAGGCTTTTGCTTCTTGCTTTAACTATTTAATTTTACATAATTTTTTTCAAAGTCAAACTTTTGATTTGAAAGTGAAATTCCACTTTCAAATGCTATGAAACATGTTGTTTGCCAAAATGCAAAATATCTTGTTTGTTTCAACACGAGAAATGCTTAGAAAAAACAGAATTACAGAGACTTTCTCTTCCGACGGGAAACAATTTTTTCTCACCTGCTACAATCAAAGATGACAAGGCTATTTTTTTAGCAACACTTTAAATAGCTGAGAGTTAAAGTGTGTTCCATGCTTACTGCATGTCAGTACTATTCTGATGTTCACAAAAACCCTCGGTGTAGGTACTCTTATCATCCCCATTTTAGAAATAAGAAAGCTGAAGTTTCAAGTAACTTACTCATACTCAGAAGTTCACGCATAAGTACTGGAATTCAAGCCAAGGCCACCCCATGTGAGAGGCCATCTGCCTGCCTAACTAGGACACTGGAAGGTAAAAAGTTGACTAAAACAGTTTCCTCTCATAAAATTTCTTATATTTACATCCAATAATATATGTATCTCTTACTTGCTTTTCAATTACCTATAAAGCTGGAAAATAAATATAAACTAAACTCTGAGACTCAGGGAGCAGATAGGAAGTAACCTTGATAAACTTAAGAATGTTCCATAAGTAGTCAATTTCTGCTGATGAGAAATAGCAACTGTGCCATAGTATATGCTTTATAATAATCTGATACCTGAGGAAGAAAGAATACCATATATAACTGGAAGGAATGCAAAATGGTGCAGCCACTTTGAAAAACAGCTCAGAAGATTCTCATAAAACAACCTATATCTTTCACATATATGACTTAGCAATCTGACACAGGTAGACCAAAACAACAGGGAGAGAAAACAGAGCAGTGGTTTCCAGAGGTTAGAAAGGCAGGGAGGAGGCCAGGCGCAGTGGCTCACTCTTGTAATTCCAGCACTTTGGGAGGCCGAGGTGGGTGGATCATCTGAGGTCAGGAGCTCAAGACCAGCTTAGCCAATACGGTGAAACCCCATCTCTACTGAAAATACAAAAAAGCCGGGCATTGTGGCGGGCATTTGTAATCCCAGCTACCCAGGAGGCTAAGGCAGGAGAATCACTTGAACCCTGGAGGCAGAGGTTGCAGTGAGCCGAGATTGTGCCACTGCACTCCAGCCTGGGCAACAGAGCGAGACTCCATCTTAAAACAAACAAAGGTGGGGAGGAGTTGAATATAAAGGGAGACAGAATGAGGAGATTTGGGGGTGATGGAACCATGGTGATGGACACATGACTGTGCATTTGTCAAAACCCATAGAAGGGTTCACTGTGGAGTAAATCTTCTGAATAGATTCTGTAGTTTAATTGACAGTATTGTACCAAGATGAGTATTTTAATTTTGACAATTGTTCTATAATTATGTAAGCTGTTCACATACAAAGAAGTTGGGTGGAGGATATATGAGAACTTCCTCTACTATTTTGCAATTCCTCTTTAATCTAAAATTATCTCAAAACAAAAAGTTTTTACAAAGCAATTTTATGATAAGCTGAGTATGGTGCCAAATAGGATTTCTGACACAGTTAAAACTGCCTTTATTTTCTATCGTGTATTAGAGGAGAAAAAAATCTAATTTGGCCTTAGGAATTTTGTTTTCAAAATATACTATAAGCTGTATTTGTAAACATTCTCTTATTTCTCATTCTCTGAAATTGAAGGATTCTCCATCTATATTACCTCCTGATGCTACAGTTCAATTTTATTTAGCAGGACCACTTTATTTTCCCTTTTTCCTCCAAAATAGATTTTGTGTGTTCCTGATTTTCACCAGTTACTCTAACTATTCTGTGTATTTGATGCCCCAACTATGTGCTGGGTGCCCTTCCATTGGATGGGTGGTTGCATTATTAAATGTTTTGACTTTATTTAGAGAGGCATTTCTTGAATCAATTTTTAAGAGCGTGCCTGTCTTTATCTAACATACTTCCTGATGAAGCGCAGATCTTTTTTTTTGGTAGTGGTAGTATTATTCTGAAGATGTTTCTTAGTGCCTCCTTTTGCATTTTCCTGCTGTTTCACCAACAGTTTTTGTTAGCATTATCAAACTCTACTGAGAACCAAGATTCGTAATTAGCCTGGTATATTAATCAGGATAAATGCTGAGGAGGCAGAAAAGGAAACGGAAAACATTTGATTAATTATAAGACATGAGTTGGATAGCTTCTCTGAAAACTAGCCTGGGCTCGGTAAAGTATTTAGAGGGCAATATGGCAGGTAAGAGTGACTTGGAGTCACTTATGAAAAGTTGGAGAGCAGAAGGCAGCTGGGTGCAGTTGGATGGTCTGCGGCAGTTTCCAGCATAAAGCACCCTTTCCATCACTGATGCAGGGTGTGCATGTGTGTATCTGCTGAATTAACTTGTCCTTGTTGTGGTAGTTGCTGTTGTTGTCAGTATCAGAACCACCATGTAACAGATAGTTTTGCCCAATTCACAGACAGTTTGCTTCTTTGGCACCTTCTGGATTTGACAGATTATTTAAATCACTAGCTGCTCTATTGGCTGGTAATTTGGATAAGTATTTCTAATTTCCAATTTTGCCTGAGAGACCTTTAAGAATTGAAGCTAACGGTGCTGAGGGACTAGAAAGACAAGCCACAGACTGGGAGAAAGTATTATAGAACACATATCTGATATGGAACTTGTATCCAAAATGTACAAAGAACTCTTAAAACTCAATAATAAAAAAACATACTACCCAGTTTTAAAATGTGCAAAAGATCTGAACAGGCACCTCACCAAAGAAGATATAAGATGATAAATAAGCATATGAAAATATGCCCAACACCATACATCATTAGGGAATTACAAATTAAAACAGATACCACTACACACCTATTAGTGTGGCTAAAATTAAAAACATCATCAACAGCAACTGATAACCCAAAATGCTGACAAGGCTGCAGGGCAACAGGAACTGCCATTCATTGCTGGTGGAAATGCAAAATGTTGTTGTCACTCTGGAGGAGAGTTTGGCAGTTTCTTTAAAAGTTAACTGCAGTCTTACCACATGATCCAGCAATCATGCTCCTAGGGAAAACTTATAGTCTCACAAAAACCTACACATGAATGTTTATAGAAGCTTCATTCATAATCACAAAAACTGGAAGCAACCAAGATGTCCTTCAATAGGTGAATGATAAACTATATCCAGACAATGGAATACTTAACAATAAAAAGAAACGAGCTATCAAGTCACAGCAAGTCATAGAAGAAAGTTAAATGCATGCTGCTAAGAAAGAAGCCAATCAGAAAAGACTACATACCATATAATTCTACCTATATAACATTAGGGAAAAGGCAAAACTATAGAGACTTTAGAAACATCAGTGGTTGCCAGGGGCTCTAGGGGAAGGAGGGATGAATAGGTGGAGCACAGGGGATTTTTACAGCAGTGAAACTACTCTGTACAAAACTGTAATGGTGAACACATGTTATTATATATTAGGCAAAATCCATAGAAGTCTGGCTAGGTGCGGTGGCTCACATCAGCACTTCGGGAGGCCAAGGCGGGCAGATCACTTGAGGTCAGGAGTTCAAGACCATCCTGGCCAACATGGCAAAACCCCATCTCTACTAAAAATACAAAAATTAGCTGAGAGTGGTGGCTCACACCTGTAATCCCAGCTACTCAGGAGGCTGAGGCAGGAGAATCGCTTGAACCTGGGAGGCAGAGGTTGCAGTGAGCCAAGATCACGCCACTGCACTCCAGCCTGGGTGACAGAGCAAGACTCTATCTCAAAAAAAAAAAAAAAAAAAAAAAAAAATCCATAGAAGTCTATGCAGAAAGAATGAATTTTAGTGTAAACTATGAACTTTAGTTAATAATGCACCTATATTGATTCATTAATTATTACAAATATATCACAGTGATGCAAGATGAAAATACTAGGGGAAGCTGAGTGGGGCACAGGGAATGTATGGGAAATCTCTGTAGTAGCTGCTCAATCTTTCTGTCAATCTAAAACTGTTCTAAAAAGTAAAGTGTCTCTATATAAATTGAGTGCTGGCATCAACAAAATGCAAATTTAAACTATCATAAGCTACTACTGGACTGCATTTAAATAGCTGAAATGACAAAAATTGACAATATCAAGTTTTGCCAAGGATGTAGAGCAAATGGAAATCTCCTATATTGCCAACAGGAATGCAAACTGGAACAAACACTTGAGACAACAATTTGGCAGTTTCTTTTTTTTTTTTTTTTTTGAGACGGAGTCTCTCTCTGTTGCCCAGGCCGGAGTGCAGTGGCGCAATCTCGGCTCACTGCAACCTCCGCCTCATGGGTTCATGCCATTCTCCTGCCTCAGCCTCCCGAGTAGCTGGGACTACAGGCACCCGCCATCACGCTTAGCTAATTTTTTGTATTTTTAGTAGAGACGGGGTTTCACCGTGCCAGCCAGGATGGTCTTGATCTCCTGACCTTGTGATCCACCCACCTCGGCCTCCCAAAGTGCTGGGATTACAGGCATGAGCCACCACGCCCAGCCAGCAGTTTCTTTTGAAGTTAAACATACATACACCATATAATCCAGAAATTCTACTCCTACATATTTACTTAACAAAAATGAAAATATATATCCACACTAAGACTTGTACACAAGTATTATCAACAAATCCACTGAAAAGGATCTTCCTTAAAAAAGAGAGTGATTTTATTCCTGTAAGCAGTTTGCAAACCAGGGAGACCCAGCCTTCAGTACAAAACAAAGATGCTCTGCCTGAGAACAGAGAGACAGGTTATCCTTTATAGAAAAAGCTCCCACCCAGATTCCCACTCTGGTCTGCTCTGCAAGTGAGGGATGCAAGTATGTTTGGTTTTGATTGGTCAAGGCAAGTCACAAGTCTATTTGTTAGATCCAGGAGTCAAGATGAGACTTCCCAGCACCCATCAAATCAGGGAGCATAAACAGGAGCAGACAGCCATGAAAGTCCCCAAATCACGCGAGCCTGTGGTTTCTCAGAGAATGCAGAAGACGTTTGTGACCTGGCTCCATTCTGAATTTAGACCCAGTTAGCCACTCAGGATCCATTTGGAAGGATTGGCTCTTTCAGGTTCATGAAGTGTTCATGGCAGCTTTATTTACAGTAGCCAGAAACTGGGTTCTATCCCAGTTACCTTTAGTGACTTTCAGTCATACTCAGCTTCACTGAACAGTACCCCTGAACTGGCCCTTTAAGAAAAGGAAGGAGTCTTCTGCCCACGAGGTCGGACGGAGTCCAGAAGGGCAGGGGGTGTCCACTGGAGCTGGGGGTGCTTTGTAGGAGGCAGATGCTGATGAGGAGAATGTAAGGCTTCAGAACATGTAGGAAAATGGGAGTTGTACCTCTTGTAGTTTGTTGGATAGTGGCTTTGTATTAGTTTCTTGAGGCTGTGATAACAAAGTACCACAGACTTCAACAGCAGCAGTATGTCCTCGCACAGTTCTGGGGGCTGGAAGTCAGAGATCAAGGTATCAGCAGGGTTGGTTCCTTCTGAGGCTGTGAGGGACAGGTCTGTTCCCGGCCTCTTACCCTGGCTTGTAGATGGTCATCCTCATGTCCACACAGTGTTCTACCTATATGAGTGTATGCCTCTTTATCTAAATCTCCCTTTTTATGGGGACATCAGTCATTCTGGGTTGGGGCCCACCCTAATGACCACATTTGAACTTGATTACCCCTGTAAAGACCCTATCTCCAGATAAGCTCATGTTTTGAGGTGCTGGGAGACAAGACATCAACATGGGAATTTAGGGGGATACAATCCAACCCATAACAGGCTTGAGCCTTTTTCTTTCTGTGATTATGTGGACCACAGTCCCAGATAGCAGCTACTGGTCCCAGATCATGTACAAGTGGTCCCAGCATTGTGAAGGACCTGAGGATGTCTGGGCTACCTTGGCTTTGAATAACCAGCCCAGGAGCTGTGTGAGAGCCTGTCCTGCCCCTTTAGAATACTGAAGTTTGAATTGGATCCCCTAGCTAAAATGTTGGCATTTTAATAGTTACAGAGAAAAGAAAGGAACCTTAGCTCTTCTGTTGAGGGTTTATTCTGCCTGATGCTTTCGAAATAAGTTTGTTATTTTGGCAACACTAATGAGGTAGGTGTTATCCCCTTCCTGCAGCTTAGGATTAAAAAGCTCAGTGGGACTAGGTAGCCTTCGTCCACACTGCCTAAGCTGTTATTCAAGAACAGGTAGTAAGAGGGATTTGAACACAGGCCTTTCTGACTCCAGCATCCATGTTCTTTTCATAACCATGAGCTATTTCATTTTCTAAAAAGTGTTCAGTTGAAACAAATGCAGAAATTATTCCTCTCAATGTATGTAATAGATCTGTGTTTATCTGATCTAATCCAGGATATATCCTCTGAACAGAAAAGTTAGAAAAGACGGCATTAGAAAAGACATGCAGACAACTCAAAAAACTATGAAACTTGATGGGGAAAATGTGTTATCACTTGATCTATATCTTAAAATGGTGAGAATTTATGGCATCCACCTGTCAAGATAAAGGAGCAAAGGAACCACGCTCCAAGTTTTGGGAAGAAAATAGCGCATGGTGGCAACTGGGGGTGACATGAGACCCCACTCCCCATCAGGAATCTCAGGCAGCCCCTCCCTTCTTGGATATGAACAACTGAAGTTTTCTCATTTATTTTATTTTTAAACTGATTAATAATAATTATACATATCCCTGGGTACCTAGTGACATTTCTATACCTATAAGGTATAGTGATCAGATCAGGGTAACTGGCATGCCCGTCATCTCAAACACTGACCACTTCTTTTAAAGTGCAGCCTGGAGCTCCCCACTGTGGATCCAATGGCTGCCACAACTACTTTGCAGAACCAGGTCGCTGAAAGGCAGCTTGGCAAAAAGACTAAGATGAGCCAAGTGTACTGCAACATGGCACAGGAACCATTGATCAAATGCTGTAACTTGGTGTCATGACAACGGACAGTGATGTCGAGTGGAGTGCTGGATCTCTTATCACCACTGTATCACACTGATTTAATCACACTAATCTAAGCTTCTTGGAGGGGAAAGAGAAAAGCTTTGTAGTAGCTCCCCTTCCTGGTGCCGTTCAGAAACAACAATGGTGCAGGCCACACCTCACAACGAAGGGGGCTCGGCTGGCTGGGCACAGTGCTAAATGAGCCGCAGGTCACGAGGTCACTCCTGCAGCCAGGCCGACCTTTAGCCACACTCTGGTCCAGGCGACAGATGGGGCCCTAGCCTCAGCCCCCTTTCATCTCACATGTGGGGAGTTCTTGGCCACAGGAGGACCAATTCAAAATAATATCCAGTGACTTGGTGAATAAACTGTTCCACTGGAGATGGTATTGCATTGTTAGATGTATCTTGAACTACAAATCTTGCTTGGGGAGATTTATATAAATTGAAGATCATTTGATGGGTTTTCATTCAAGTCCCTGCTTTCAAGTGCCTCCTGTATGTTTTTCAGTGGAACACAAGAACCCGAATTCAGTCCTTCACCTATTTCTACTGGTGTTGAAATCTATAAAGACATAAAATCTACTTGCTTAGCCAATGAGCCTTACAGAGTGTCTAGTTGCTCTGATTTAATATATCAGTGTATCGGGAAACTTTAATCCTGAGTGCAGGCTGCTGGCATGTGGATTCCATGCTGGTGGTAGGTTTGGACTACCTCAGAAAAGAAATGGGCACATGCCTTCTTGTAAATATTTTGTCTTTGTAAATATTTTCTTTGTATTCATGGGTTCAAGATGCCCAGGAAACGTATGTGAAGCCCAGATGTCACAGGAATTTTCCTGGTCTGCTTTAAGGAAGTCCTTAAGCATCACACCTGCCAGTTCAAATACTATTTGAGCCCTGTGCATTTTTGAGAAATGATGTATAAGTAGAAAAATTATACAAGAAACATGGAAAAATCAACAGGACTATTTAAATGTTATACGGAACTTATGAACTGTTCAAACTAAATATTTTGCTATTAAAATTATTCAAGAATCATAGAAATCTGGAAATAAACACTTCATAAATAACGTTTTCAAATATCGCGTCAGGAAAAATTAGACAAAACCAGTTAAGGAGGGAAGTTACATTGAAAAAGACTGAGTTCTACTATCCCCTAAGTTTTGCAAAAATATTTTTAACTTACCTTCTAAAAGTTAGTGAGTTTCCATTATAAAATAGAAAAATTGTCTTCATTCCATGAAAGAACTGTCTGAAAATCAGAAGAGCACCATATCCTGGATTTCAAGGAAGATGAAACTTCTTCTTATCTTCTATTTTACTAAATACTCAAAATAAAATAATCATATTGTATTGCATCTGACATTGTTAAGGAAAATAGCTTAAAAATTTTAAATAATGAGCAATATATTTAATTTTAAAATATGAAGAATTAGGCTAAGGTGGTAATTTTTTAGTGAGTTGAAAGTCCAAACTATGAGTTTGGAAGAAACAGCCCTAAAAGGCAAATAACATGGCTTTGGAATAATCACAGGGCAAATGCTTTGTTCTACATAATTCTTCTTTTGTGAATTTTAAAATGCTCAACAAGTATTAATGAAATATGTCTAAGAAGTAGATATTGCTTTAAAATCTAATTTCCAGAGTCCCAAACTAAGGCAAAGATTGAGATTAAGTCTCTGCCCAAAGTCTTAAGTGAGCCAGTGGAAGACAGCAGTTTATTCATGAATTGTTGGTTATCTGCTGCTTAACTACTTAACACACCCCGGTTTGATTGGTAATCAGATCCTAATAATGTATGTTTCAAAGAAAGGGCAGTTTCCTTAAAATCCTTAAAGACTTGTCACTTTGAAAACTGGAAACAAAATGTGAAAATGTTATCGGTCCATCTGGCAGTGTCCTTGGGTGTTTTTCAGAGTGGTCTCATAGTGCTATTTAACTATGCTGAAAATTTGACACCCAGTCTCTGTAGGAAATTGTGATTTTTATCAGCGAAGAGGCAATTAAATGCTGTCATTTGGCACGTCCATCCATCAGGGATCTTATCACCCAAGAAGCATCCAGCAGCAGTTGCTGTCCTTTCCAGCTGGCAGACAGATAACAGAAACTGTCCTGTGTGAGGCACAATAGTCTAACGTGATTAGAAATCAGCCAAACTCTGGCTTCTCTTGAGCTATACTCCCCCACAGGCTGAATTATAGCTCTCCTACCAGTCCCACGGCGCTGAATGATGTCATGGGATCTGCAGTTCAGCGAGATGAAAGGGATAAAGCAGAACCCGCTGGCACTAGGAAAAGCTTCCAACACACAGTCCACAACACAGCTTGGGAACCAAAAAAGCTACAGATCCAGCCACTCAGCCCAAGCATGGGAGAACTACCAGCATTGCCTCATTGCAAAAAAGAGGAGGAAAACAACGTGATCCATGTTTAACAAAAGAATCTGTGGACTAGGAGGCGGGAGGGTAACTACCTGCTGAAAGTGAACTTTCTTGATATCCATGCATATATATAAACTCAGCCCTGCCTTTGATGTTCAGCAACTGATCACTGATCAGATTACAGGCATTTCATCTCCCTGCTCGTCTGCCTTTGATCTGCATGGTTAATTTTATTTTCCTGGATTTGAAGTTTCGTCTGGGCTTGTGCTGACATACATTTTTGGGAAGGTAGAAGCATTTGGCACAGAAGTGCTGCCAGGAGAAACTAAGTTGCTGAACGGGTAAGTACTGCAAAGAGCTCAGCATGTTGCAGGTACTTTGTTTTAAGTTTTGTTATAGCTTTCACTGCATTTTTCGCATGTGTTCTGAGAAAAGAATGGTTTTAATTAATTTTTTAGAAAGCATTTATACAGCTGAATACTACATGATGCTGAATGTGTGTATCAGAGTAACTATGGAACTTGATGTAATTTTTAGTAGTTTGTACAAGAGGGTTTGCAGTCTGTCATGAAAATTTTACTTGGAAATGAGTTGTACAAACAGGACAAAACAGAACAGCGCTAACTTTAGCATGCAACTGGTACTTCAACCCCTGAGATCTGTGAGCTATAATTGCTCTAAGTATTTACAGGTTACCTTATTTAGTAAACAGTCAGTGCAACTTTGCTTGTTGAAAATGCTTTCTTTGTTTTCTTATATAAAAGTAAAATGTATCTCTGGCAATACTGTTTCTTTAGTTTATTTATTCTCTCACTTCCAAGATGTAAATCTATCAAATACATTTCCTTATGCAGTTTGTACACTCAAGGGAATCACTGAAAAACCATCAAGTATGATTAAAGACTTTTATGTGTAAAACTGAAGAATTTAAAAACAGTGAGGATAAAGTTGCACTAAGTTTGGCTAAAAATACTCTAGTGGTTTTCTATAACCTTTGGAAATAGCATAAGCCTTATTTACAGAAACATTCACAAGGTTAATATTCCTAAATTAACATTTACTTTACATTTATAGTGACAGCTGTTTTCAGTCAAAATTTGCCAACTGTTTATGAAAACTATCTGAGTAATCAACAGTTATTATGTTACATAAAGTATCTTAGTCACATTTTCACTTTAGCTGATGCCCAACATGACAAAACCAAATTATATTGCTGTACCGAATTTGAAAGTTAACTGTTATTTTTTTGTCAGTTCATGATACACACACACTCACGCTCACACACACACACAGTAAAATCTTTACAGTGAAATATAAAAACTAAATACAATGGAAAAGTAACACTGTTACTTTGTTCACGATTTTTTTTTAATGTTCTAGTCCTAAATTTATCTGGGCAAAATATTTAATTATTATCACAAGTCTATTTGATGCTAGCTGAACCATAAAGAAACCATAAGTGATAAGACCAGTTATCCTTTAGTCTGAAATTCTGATGAAACAGGAAAGGTCTAATGAGTCTCATTTCATAAGTAATTAATTTTTCACAGCCAATTAATTAAATTACTTTCTACACTTTCCTCTTGATACTAGAAGGGTAATTAGCATTGTTTATTTAATTTTAAAACTTTGCTAGTTGTTAAGTGGAGGTTATTTAAAGCCATGCTAAACTGATTATATTTTTAAAGTGTGTCATTAATAATTTAATCTTAAAGATTTAACTGCTGTTTTTAGTCATGCCAGGAGAGGCATTTGCTTTTTTTTTCTAAGAGTACAACAAATCATGTTCACAATATCCTGCAATATCGGTTTAGTTTGATTTTTTTTTAATTTGTTTGCTTAAAATCTTCCTTTTAATCACAAAAGTGGTATTAATGTTCACATTCAGATAAAGAAAATTAGCCTTTTAAAACAATGACTGGAGACGGTGCCTAAAGAAATAGTGTGTCTGAAACTTGCTCATTTAGTTCAGATTTGGATTTTAAAATTTTTTAAATGACTGTTTATCCTGCTACTAGGATCATTTTAACAAATACAGGCTCTCCTCAGCACAAAACAAAGGGGAGAATTAGCAATTATCTGATTAATTTAGGCTTTGTAGAAAACTAGCTTGGGCAAGTCAAGTCCTTGAAAATCCACTTCAGTGTTTGAATTAATTCAGTTAATTGTTTATTTCTAGTGTCATTGTTGAGAAATGAAATAGAGTGTATTTGATTTTAAAAGAAAGATGGTTATATCTGAAGGTACAGGTACAGTCTCAAAAGGCATTTCCTAATTAATTGCCACAAAATGACTTTGGCAGATATAGTCCTATTACTTCTACTGAACAAAACCCTTATGGGACATTTTTCAAAGCACTTTCCTATCTGTTGCTTCAATGGCAGCTTTGTTACTACAGAAAGTCCAAGTCTTCAAAAGACTTTTATGTTGAGTCCTGATACTGTCACCAATTAGCTATATGACCTCAAGAGAGTTTCCTCATGTGTGAAGTGAGGGAGTTGATCACATCATCTTTATGAAATAAGCAGAACTGGAATTTTTATGGCCATTTTACAGATGAGGAAACTGAGGCTATAGAAAGCAAGTGTCCCTATCTTAACAAGGTCACATGGCTGATTTTCCCAGTTCTAGTCCAATGTTCTTTCCAGTCTACCATGCAGGGTCTGCTTTCCAACAACTGCTTAAACAAATGCACTCTGTAGCTCATCAAAGAACAATATTAGTTTGAAAAATAAAGACAGCCACTTCCTATTGTAGTGCATTTTTTTTGTTTCCATGATAGATATGTCAGTCAGCTGGATTCGTCTGATTATTTTCCAACTGTTCCTTCTACTTCTGGACTTCTAAGCTGTCTAAACACAGTAGCTGCTACCCATAATTTAACATAATTTAACATGTAAAATAATTTTCACAAAAAGTTGAATGCATCAATGTGACGTGGAATTATATATGTATTTGTGTGTTTGCCTCTGTGTGTATGTGTACATAGGAGTTTGGCATTACATCAACACATATTTGTGTGTTTTGAAGGAACTGATATTTTCTTAGATGATGCCAGTGGCATCCACAAACAGTTTAATAATTAAAGGTTAATTTTCCTCCAGGGAAATTCCCAGTGGGATTTTGTGAAACTTCAGTTGACAAACTCAATGTGCATTTCAAACATGATATGATATGTGTTTCATATCATTTTTGATTATGTTAAGACTCTTGAGCATGTTTTCATTAGCTCTTTGCTTTTCTTCCTTGAAAAAATATACCTTGGGGCAAGGAGCGGTGGCTCACGCCTGTAATCCCAGCACTTTGGGAGGCCGAGGCGGGCAGATCACGAGGTCAGGAGATCGAGACCATCCTGGCTAACATGGTGAAACCCCATCTCTACTAAAAATACAAAAAATTAGCCGGGCAAGGTGGCAGGTGCCTGTAGTCCCAGCTACTTGGGAGGCTGAGGCAGAAGAATGGTGTGAACCCGGGAGGCAGAGCTTCCAGTGAGCCGAGATCGCGCCACTGCACTCCAGCCTGGGTGACAGAGTGAGACTCCGTCTCAAAAAAAAAAAAAAAATCTATCTATCTATCTATCTATATCTTGTGTGAAAAATTTTAATTTAGTTACTGATAAAATTTTATACAAATACAGGACTCTCATGGCCAAACAACTGCCCTCATAATAGGGCTTATCACCCACCTTAGGATTCTTATATATACAAGATTATTACTAACATGACCTAATATTTATTAATTCACTCATTATCAATTAATTCAATATCAAGTACTTGTGCAAGGATAAATAACGTGCAAGATTATAGGAATAATTCAGTGGCAGCATTGTGATCTACATTTTTTTTGTTCTGGGGCTAGGTGGTTCATTCTTTCTCTTATAAGAATTACACAAAGCTGAACTTGACTGTCAGCAAACATTATAGCCAAAATTTTGGCCAAAAATGTGGGCTCCAGTTTTTTTTTTTCCTTTTATATATTTTGTAATAACTATTAGACATTTTTAATAGTATTTTCTGTCAGGATGGCCATAAAGGACCTCCCTAAGCCATGAAGGCATAATCTGTTCTCCCTCTGCTTCAGGAGTGAACTGAGCTCAACCATCTGGCATTGGTTTAGTCGGATTCTCTTTCTGCGATGGCAAGGCCAGTCCAAGCCACCCTGGAAGAATGAGTGATTTGGTCCCCTTTAAAGGATGGTTCTTTAAAACGTTGTCCACCTGGGTGAGCTCTGTGATGGGAGGGCAGAGGGAGGCTCCCTGGTGGCTGTGTTGGCTGTGCTTTAATTTCTCCTCTACTGTCACTAGTCATTCAGCTTTGGCTCCAAAGTTGTTACCTCAAACCCACCCACTTGCCAAAATCAATACTCACTTCTTTAGATTAAGTAGGTAGTTTAACACCCTCCTTTGTGACTTACATTTTCTCTTTGATGAGAAGGGGAAGGAGAAGTCATGTGGGGGTTTCAATTGACTTCATAAAACCATTCCTTCCAACATAACCCACTGTCTTTGAGAGGAGTTCTGATAAAGATAGTTTTCTCCATCCTGTTAAATGCCCCCCATTCTTTGGTGGCTCTATAGCTTAGCACCATGGGCTGCTGCTCAGCCAGCCTGGCCTCAAGCCAGCCCTAGGTCGGGGAGTCCACCATGTTCATCAGGAAGGAGAGAAGGAGAGTCAATGGACTGTCTCTTCCCTCATCAAACTCATGAAAAGGGTCTAGCCAATGAGGTACTCAGGGCCAAACTCACAAAGATCAGTGCAAGTGCTGCAACTTGTAACAACTTTGCTCTGTAAGTGTCTTGAGCTCCACTTACAGGAGGAGGCTATAAAAATAGCCTCCTTGGGTTTTTCATATATATTGGTTTATGCACCCATGGTATGGTGAAGATTATGTTAAGATACAGAAAGCCCAGATTCTGATTCCAGCTTTGTTAATTAACTTGGTGTGCGGCATTCAGTAAGTCACTGGGCATTGGCCTCACAGTGCTCCCTCAGCCCCATGCTGATAGTATATAATTGGCAGTAGTGGGTATTGGGAATTACTTAAATAGCTAGGTCTTGGGGGTTCCTCCTCCACTTATTTTCTTAACTGTATTTGGAAAACTTTATTACCCTTTGAGATTCTCACTCTCAATTACTAATTCATCCAACAAATTTTTAATGAGAACTTACTATGTGCCAGAAACTGTAAACCAAAGAGACAAAATTTCATATTCTCCTGTAGCTTGCATTCTGTTCCACTTTTTTCCCAAGGAATAGTGATTTACACTAGAAATGACTAGAAGTCAGGCAATTTTTCATTAGCTTTGCTACCAGTGAGCTAATTTATCACTGAAACTATTTTTTCAGGGGTTTTTCAAGTTTTCCTTAGTTCAACTTTTGGGGAAAAATATTTTAAACAAATGCACTTTGTATCAGCTCAGATATTGCTAAAACTATCTTCAGAAAACTAACTTTTAACATAAATCTTAAAAACAAACACCTCTATCAAGATTGTCATAGCAATTTTGCTTTTCCAGTAAAAATTTTAACCCATTAATGATATGCAGTGTTTTAAAGGAAGTAAAATGCTCCCAGTCCTAATTACAAGCATCCAGTTTCATTTTGCATGAGCCTAAGGATCACAGAATTCTTTTTTTTTTTTTTTTTGAGACCGAGTCTTGCTCTGTCCCCCAGGCTGGAGTGCAGTGGCATGATTTTGGCTCACTGCAACCTCTGCCTCCTGGGTTCAAGTGATTCTCCTGCCTCAGCCTCCCTAGTAGCTGGGATTACAGGCACCTGCCACCATGCCTGGCTAATTTTTGTATTTTTACAGAGACGGGTTTTCGCCATGTTGGCCAGGCTGGTCTCAAACTCCTGACCTCAGGTGATCCGCCTGCCTCGGCCTCCCAAAGTGCCGGGATTACAAGCGTGAGCCACTGCACCCGGCCCACAGAATTCTTTTTATACTACTATGGTGCTCAATTGTGTGCCTGAGTTTTTGTTCAGACACTGTCTCCAAATCATATAACACTCAAATGAGGGAAAGTGGGAACTATAGTGTTTGTTCCCTCAGCATCTGAGGGGGAGTGCTTTCAGGACACCCTCTTGGATACCAAAATCTGCAAATGCTCAAGTCCCTTACAAAAAATGGTATAAATTTGCATATGCTCTGAATCATCTCTGTATTACTTATAATATCTAATACAATGTCAATGCTGTGTACATAGTTGTTATACCATATTGTTTAGGGAATAATGACAAAATAAAGTGTACATGTTTAGTACAGACACAACCATTCATTTTTTTCCAAATATTTTCAATCTGCAGTTGGTTGAATCCATGATGTAAAATCCATGGATGTGGAGGGCCAACTGTGTTTAACTTAATGAGTCTCTTTAAAGAATTAGATGAATCTAACAGCTGGAGTCCAGAGGTTCAATGTCCTTTTTCTCACCGTCAATGATCATTTATTGATTGATGCTAGGCATTGTAAGAGGATATATTGCTACTAAGAATGGCTATTTAGTAAGTGTCAGGCATTGGCCTAAGCACTTTAAATACCTTATCTATTAATACTTACCAACCATCAATGAAGCAACTCATTTCACATATGGAGAACCAGAAACTTAGAGAGGTTAAGCAACTTTTCCAAAGTCATGCAACTACTGAATGACAGGTTGGCATTGGGACCAGATTGTCAGATGCCCAAGCCCATTCAGGCTAACAATAGGTTCTCTCTCTATTGTAAGCTAACAGGCTAACCGGGAAGATCAGTCAAAACACATAAAATGATTCAAGAACTAATGAACTGAGTAATGTGTTACTACTGTCTCTAAGGACAAAAGGAGGTCAGAGAGAAGAAGAACATTTGGTTGAAGTCAGAGAAGGTAGTTCCTGAGCTGGCAGATTCAATTCCACTCAGAAAGCTTTGGTTGAACATTTATTTGAATGATTGATACTGTCAGAGATACAAATCGGAACAAAATATGCCCCTTCTCTGAAAGTGTTTTTAACTCCTTGAAGAAGAAAGTTAGTACACAGAATCTTATGATACAGGACACAATGGGCAAGCGCTAAATTGCTACAAACCTTGGAGCAAGGAAATACATAGGCTCAGAATTGAGGGAAAACTCGTGAGAGCCGTGGCTTTTGAGCGAGGTGCTGAAAGTGGAGTAAGACAAGTAGGTAAAGCTCAGAGGTAAGATGGGAGAGCACGAAGAGGAAATAGAGAGCAAAGGAAGGGCCACGCGGCGCAGTTTATAAAGCCTGCTCCAGAGGCGAGGCAAGGCTGGAAATAGGTGTAGGGCTGCACCTGGACATCTCGGAATGCTAATCTAAGGAGCGCAGAATCCATTCTTTACAGTGAGGAACCTCCTGTGACTCTTCAGCCTGACAGTAGCAGTGATGAAAGGCGGGAAGCAGGGTTGATGACCGAGGCAGTGCTGTGGGGAAGGGTGGGGAGGGTCTGCATGGTGGTGAAGGAGGTGGTGGGCACCAAGACAAAGAGAGGACGATGGGGGACTGCGTGAGACCTTGCAAAGGAAGATGCAGTAACTCAGCTTATAAGTGCTGAGTATCCGTCGTGTGCTAGGCCCCGGGATATCAAGGAATTAGGAGATGCCCTCGGGAGATCCAGGTGTAGTTGGGGAAGGAAACAGATAAAGAAGTGACTTTTCAGGTTCAGCGGGATGTGGGAATGAATATGGTAGTGATGTGCACTGAGGGCTGGAGTCTGATCAGGTAGCCGCTGGGAGATGGGACAGGGAAGCACACACTTGCCTTGAGGTTCAAATTAGATAACGTACATCATTTGGAAATCGTTTACCAATAAGTCGTTATTGTGATCTATATTCTGGATGTGTTAGATTTGAAATATACAACCTCTATCAAGGTGTGACATCGGGAATGATAATATTTTTAACATTGTTCACAAGTACCTAGTATAGTGCTACGCTGTTGGAAGCCTGGGATCACAAGCTGTGCTTTTGGGCAATTAAATACAACAACCCATTCACTCATTCATTCAACAAATACTGATGGAGGGGCTCCAGTGGGCCTTGGGGTATAGAAAAGAAACAGGGACTTGGGTCCATTCACACAGTGCAGTTGAGTCGGGAAGTCAAAACCAACACGTGAGAAACGGTGGATGCCTTGGTACCAAAGTCATGCACCATACGTATCTTGGGTGAACGAATAGAACAATACTGCTTGCACTTTTACAGCATTCTACTGGTGGAAAAGTATTTTATTACAGACGCGATTCTCTTAACCTTTTCAGCAAAACTGCCCAGTGAGTCCCTGGCCCTGGCCCCGCCTCGCACGCGCTGGTGCTACAGCTGTGGTGCAGACGCCCTTCCGCTGCGAGGGTGCGGCCGTCTCCGGGCGAGTGCTTCCCGGCCTGCAGGAGGCGAACTCGGGCTTCCCCGGGAGGCGTCCGTGGGAACGCGCACCTGCGAGTCCCTGCCGGCTGAGGAGCCGAGGTCTGCGACCTCTGCAGACCTGGCTGCCGTATCCCCTCTGGGTGGGATGCGGGCCCACGCGGGAAAGGCTGAAAGGTGGGGAACACCCCGGCGGAAAGGAACCCTCCCTCTCTGCTCTGAAGGAAAGTTTCCCAACACAGCCATGTTCTTGGTGGTCTCCGGTCCCCCATCCCCAAGCCCCCAGTCAGCCTCACACTCATCCGCTTCAGTAGCCGCGGAGTGGGGGCCTCCAAAGAACCCAACTGCAGAGCAAGTCCGGCTGACGCAGTGTGGGCTGGGGGCGGGGCTCTGGACGGGGGCGGAGCCACGGCGAGGGCTGCGGTGAGGGCGGGGCCCGGGTGGGCGGTGCCCTGGGCGGGGCTCCTGGTGGGCGGGGCTCTGGGGTGGCGGCCGTTGCCGGGCTACGGGAGAGCGCGGAGCCCTGCGCGGGGAGGTGCACGGCGTGCACGCTGGACTGGACCCCCGTGCAACCCCGCGCCCTGTGCCTTAACCAGGACTGCGCCGCGCGCCCCTGAGCCTCGGGCTCCGGCCCGGACCTGCAGCCTCCCAGGTGGCTGGGAAGGTAGGTGCGTCGCTGTCCCGGGCGCGCGGCGTCCCGCGAGGTCTTCAGCCCTCGCCCTGGTGGATCCCCGCTGGGTGGGAGCCGGGAGAGGAGGCGGCCGCCCGAGGGAGGGAGGAGCGCAGGCGGGGGCTGCTCACGGGCGGAGTACTGCGCGGCGAAGGGAACCCCCGAAGGGGCTGACCGGGTCCCGGGGCCGTGACAGGCGGCGAGGCGGTGGGAGGGGAGCGTGTGAATTCACGCCGGGTCCCCGCGGGCGACGCGAGCGACGCGACCTGGACTCCTATCCGGGATATTGTAAATAGATCTGCTTGTGAGGCTCACGACTGGGAGCCTGTCACTCTGCCCAAGCCCGACCCGGCCCCGGCGCCCGCCCGCGTCCTGCGGAGGTCCCCCGAGCCAGCGCGCGGCTGCAGGGGTCTCGGGGCCGCATCCCGGACCAGCGCCAGCGGCGGGAGAGCGTTGTCTGTGAGCGGCCCAGGGTATATTCCTTCTGTGGGAAAGAGTTCCTTAGAGTTCAGCAGGAATTATTAGTATATTGATGAGTAGAGCCTGTGATAGATTTAGAGAGTGAGAAAGCCAGCTCTTACAATGCGTGTAATGCCATCTCATGGGACAGAAATTTGGCTAATATACTCCTGGAGATCAAGTTTGGCGGATCAAAATTCTGTGATCTGTTTTGATGGTAGTGCACTAGTCATCCAGTCTCCGTTCACTATTGTAAGAAACCCATGTCATTTGTTTGCATTTTAATAAAGGACTCAATATGCATACAAAATCATCACCATTGTTCAGTGTTTCTTTTAACTGAAACAGTTTAACCCAAGATATGTATGAAGACGTAGTTTTTACCCCGATGACAGTTTCTTTGACTACAAAACCAAACAATTTCTTTATGTAAACAGGAAAGTTATTGTTAAACATACCTCATGCAAACGATATTTCTTAGTGTTGTCATTTCATGATCAGATATTAGATGCAAAAGGGAGGATTACATTGCGTTACTTCAGGATTTACTCAGTACCTTTTCTGTGGTGCAGTTTCACCTTAGGCGTTTTTGCCAACACTGCTTTCATGTAGTCTTAAAAATTCCAGGCAGTGCTTATTATCTAATTGAAAGGTATAGAACTGGAGGGGTGAGAATTGAGTCCTAGTGTGGAAGACAATTTTTGACATTCACAGAGATGTGAGTACTTAAAAAGAAAGCTTCTTTGCATAACACTTATCAAATTGTTCTGAAAGTAAAACAAAACATAGAAATGCATTTTCATTTGCACAATATAGCCTTGGCATCAATGCATGAAGCATTATCATGAGCCCTGTTCTTTACTTTTTAATCTATGAAACTGTCTTACCATATCTACTTTATTACCAAAGCCACATGGCTTTACTGACTTCAGGAAACTTTTTTCCATAGTAAGTGCTAACTCTGAGAGGTGGTGTTAGTATTTTCAGAAAAATCATAAAAGTTATTTGTTTCTTTGGCCGGAGTGTGTCTTGCAACTCTGAGTCCAGGCTGGATCTTGAATATGCAGTTATGGACACATGAAGAGCATTATGCACTGGAAATTGCAATGTCGATGTGCCTTTTCTTTTTTTTCTTGGTTTTTTTTTTTTTTTTTTTTTGAAACGGAGTCTCGCTCTGTCACCCAGGCTGGAGTGTAGTGGCGCTCTGCGCACTGCAAGCTCCACTTCCCGGGTTCACGCCATTCTCCTGCCTCAGCCTCCCGAGTAGCTGGGACTACAGGCGCCCGCCACCACACCCGGCTAATTTTTTTGTATTTTTAGTAGAGACAGGGTTTCACCGTGTTAGCCAGGATGGTCTCGATCTCCTGACCGCGTGATCCGCCTGCCTCGACCTCCCAAAGTGCTGGGATTATAGGCCTGAGCCACCGCGCCCGGCCGTCGATGTGCCTTTTCTATCCAGAAGACTGAATAAGGAACATTGCTCACATGTAAAAGTAGCTGTAAAAGAGATTTTTTAAAGGGACAGAACTTTTTTTTTAACTTCAGATGATAATAGGCTTTTTACATATATTTTATAATGGAAAATGGATTGCGACATGTAATGTCATATGCTGTCCTTAATATATTAATTTCCTAGTTATAGCTCTGTTACATGAATTTAGGGCATGTTGGGGACTTTTTAAACATAAGTAAGGAATTCTGCTAACATTCATAAAAAGAATTTGAGTCTCTTTTTTCACCTATTGCAATCTCTGAACCTATGCTTAACTCAATCCCCTGTGGCCAATTCTACCCCTCAAAAATTAACACAATTCAAACAAAAACTCCAGGCATCTTTAGTAGGTGAAAAAAGCCAAAGCCCTTTTAAAACTGATGCATCAATATTTAAAATCAAGCATTAAAAAGTCTGAAAAAGGCCAACATGTTCCATTTGTGTTGACTACAGATTGAATATGAATGCCCACTTGAATAAAACACACTCCCAATAAATACATTGACAGCTGCCTATGTGATAAGAGAGCCAGGGAACAGTTAAACGGTTAAATATATTTGTCCTGTGGCAGCTGATTATTAAATATTCACAGGCTTGGCCGGGCGCTGTGGCTCACGCCTGTAATCCCAGCACTTTGGGAGGCCGAGGCGGGCAGATCAGGTGGTCAGGAGATCAAGACCATCCTGGCTAACATGGTGAAACCCCGTCCCTACTACAAATACAAAAAAAAAAAAAAAAAAAAAAAAATTAGCCGGGCGTGGTGGCGGGTGCCTGTAGTCCCAGCTACTCGGGAGGCTGAGGCAGGAAAATGGCGTGAACCCGGGAGGCGGAGCTTGCAGTGAGCTGAGATCTTGCCACTGCACTCCAGCCTGGGCAACAGTGTGAGACTCCGTCTCAAAAAAAAAAAAAGAATAAATAATAAAGATTTGGGATAATGCATATGTGAATTACCCCGATTTGATCATTACACATTGTATACATATATTAAAATATCACTGTCTCCGATAAATATTACAATTATTACATGTCAACTGAAATTCAACAAAACTAACACCCTTAGTGAGATTGATTCGCATATAGTAAGTGGCATATATTTAAATTTATAATTAGGTAAGTTTTGACATACTGTGAAACTGCCAACACAATCCTGATGGTGAACACATAAAACACACCCAAAAGTTTCCTTACAACTCGTAATCCCTTTCTTCCATATTTCCTTGCCCTCTTCAAGCCCCTGACAACCTCTGATCTGCTTTGTCATTATGTATTAGTTCGCATTTTCTAGAATTTCATATAAATGTAATCGTATAGTATGTCATTCTGGGAGGAGGGGTCTGGCTTCTTTCACTCACAATAATTATTTTGAGTTTCATCCACATTATTACAGGTATCAAAAGTTAAATCATTTTTATTGCTGACTAGTATTCCATTGCATGCACCATAACTTGTTTATTTCTTGACTTGTTTATGGACACATGGTTGTTTTCAGTTTTTAGCTATTATATATAAAACTGCTATGAACATTCATATGCAACTTTTTGTACGAAAGTTTACTTTCCAAAATATTGGGAGAAGAATATCTAGGTGTTATTAAAGGTGTGTGCTTAACATTTTAAGAAATGTCCAAATTGTTTTCCAAAGTGTTTGTTAGACTTTCATTTCTAGTAACAGTGTATGGGAGTTCGAATTCTCCAAATCTTCACCAACAATGGTGTGACCAGATGTTGTATTTTAGACATTCAAATAAGTAGGCTGTAATAGTTCATTGTGGATTTAATTTTCATCACTCCAGTGGCTAAAAATGTTGGACCAAAAAAAATGATAAAGTAACCCTCGAGGTGAAGAAAAAAAATTAAAGTGGTTATGAACATAATTTTTTTTCATGATTTACTGATTGACTAGTGAGTTCTTGGTATTTTATGTGTCTAAAATGTTTACATTTAAAAGTAAGATGTTTAAACAGTATTGGGTTATCTTCTAGTCCACATGTCACATAATATGTACCTTTATTTACCTTTTAAACTGAAGTTTTAAAACCTGGGTTTTAAAAAGAGAACAACTACCCATCAGCAATTACAGAAGACAAAGGAACTTGTGTGTCTGAAGACTGAATGTTATTTAGCAGCTCTTTGGTCAGCTTGGATTGGTCACATATGTGGAAACTGGGAAATAATAGGGGCTACTTACACTGGAGAAGAACACTACAAATGGTGTAAAGAGTGGTTTTGGAATGTATCCAGACTTCCTTCTAAAATAAAAATTTAAACAGCTGTGTTTGAGAGATGGGTATGCACAATTCTCGTAAGAAAGACTGTGTAGATGTTTGAGGTCCCCTTAGTCCCTGATGCTACCATTGTTCCATTTGCATTTCAGGGTAGAGAAACATTCATGAATTTTGGGAAAAACACATTAGTTACGGTATGCTTGTTGACTGAACATTTTGAGAATTCTGACAGTGATTTTCCTAATGCAAAGATGATAAAATGTACAACTTAGAGAAATAAAAAGAATCAGTCTCAGAAAACCCTGTACTAGGTTATTTTTTGTTGTTGTTGTTTTTATTTTTATTTATTTATTTTTTCTTTATTTCCATAGGGTTTTGGGGAACAGGTGGTATTTGGTTGCATGAGTAAGTTCTTTAGTGGTGACTTGTGAGATTTTGGTGCACCCATCCCCTGAGCAGTATACACTGAACCCAATTTGTAGCCTTTTATCCCTCACCCCCTTCCACCCTTTCCCCCCAAGTCCCCAAAGTCCATTGTATCATTTTTATGCCTTTGCATCCTCATAGCTTAGCTCCCAGTTATGAGTAAGAACATACAATGTTGGGTTTTCCATTCCTGAGTTACTTCACTTTGAATAACAGTCTCTAATCCCATCCAGGTTGCTGTGAATGCCATTGATTCATTCCTTTTTATGGATGAATAGTATTCCATCATATATATATATACCACAGTTTTTTTAGCCACTCGTTGATTTATGGGCATTTGGGCTGGTTGCATATTTTTGCAACTACGAATTGTGCTGCTATAAACATGTGTGTGCAAGTATCTCTTTTGTATAATGACTTCTTTTCTCCTGGGTAGATACCCAGTAGTGGGATTGCTGGATCTAGGTTAAGTTTTATTTAAAAAAAAAAAAAAAAAAAAGGAGCCTAATAGAGGCCCTTACTGTTTTGAACTTTGGGAGAATTGGAGATACTGTATTTGGCAGCAGAAAATTTTTAAGTTTTTAGGGTTTTTAGTAGAAAATACCTTGTAATTTGAAAAAGAGAAACCATTCTCATTTTCCAGCCAATAACAATACGTATATTCTTAGCACACCTTTGTGAGTTCCTAGGCTACAAAGAGATCTGCCAACTCTACTATGTAAGAAGAATGATTTTCAGAATATAGTGAGATTGAAAGCTAAGATACAGAATAGCTAGAAGCCTGGGGTTATTGTTTTGTTTGGAAATAGCATTACTCTAAATTTCTAATTAATGTTTTATTCTCTTTGCATGTGGGACTGGCAGTATTTCTAAGTCATTCGTGATTATGTTGTGCCATTAAAATGTCAAAGGCTGTATTTATAGCATTGGCTTTATTTCAGTGCTGATTTATAAATTGTAAAACTGCCAGTTGAATATCAACATTTTAAAAATGTTTCATCTTATTACATATTAGAAAAATGTATGGGTTGAATATAGTTTCATTACATAGTGTGAATACAGTTTTTTAGATGAAAACTGTTACCAATTGCATGCACTGCATCTGTTGGATAATAAATAGCTTTCAAGAGATAGGAAAAAACAAAATTAAATAATTTATTCTGAAAAAAAGAGTATCCAGATTATTAGAATTATTACAAAGCACATATGTTTTCATCATTTACACCATCAAAAATATAGATGATTCTCAGAAAGGTTACTGATTATAATATAATTTTCTTTCTAATTATCACCATTCTTCCTCCTTAGTGATTCTTGTCTGTATTAGAGCACTACCTTCAAGAAATGGGGTTCTGACCTGGATTTGTTCTACCACAGTGACTTGCATTTCAACCTCAGGTTATATTTGCTCATATTTTTCACATATACTATTTTATCCCTTAGAACTCTGAGAAGTAAACTGTTATCCCTAGTTAATGAATTTCTCTCTTCATTTAGCATGCATTGGGCACATATTGTGAGTTACAGTTCTGTAGTGAAATCACAGCTCTTGTCATTAAGCCCTCAAATCTTATTTGATTGGTGGTCAACTCCAGTGGCTGGGTTGGTGATAAAATGAGGGAAGGGAGCCCAGTGTGACAGTGGGGAGTGGTGGAGACTAGTGCACTAAAGATATGTCCTTCCGTGTAAGAGACAACTGATCATTAGCTCTAGCTCATATTGCTTTGATGTGGGACTCAGGGCCGTCAGATTGCCTAATTTTTCAAGAACATTTTTCATTTTTAATACTGAAAGCAAATTTTAAAGATTAAGTGCTGCAGTGACTAAAGAAAATAAATGTAGCCGGGCGCGGTGGCTCACGCCTGTAATCCCAGCACTTTGAGAGGCCGAGGCGGGCGGATCACGAGGTCAGGAGATCGAGACCACGGCGAAACCCCGTCTCTACTAAAAATACAAAAAATTAGCCGGGCGCAGTGGCGGGCACCTGTAGTCCCAGCTACTCCGGAGGCTGAGGTAGGAGAATGGCGTGAACCTGGGAGGCGGAGCTTGCAGGGAGCTGAGATCACGCTACTGCACTCCAGCCTGGGTGACAGAGGGAGACTCTGTCTCAAAAAAAAAAAAAAAAAAGAAAAGAAATGCTGACCAGATGCAACAAAAAGGCTAGAAAGAGAGAGGAGTAACAAGGTAATTATGCAGTGAGTGGAAGTCCGGGGTGCTGTGGAAGCAGAAAGAAGAGATGCTGATGCAGATTTAAGGGGATTCCAGAAGACCTGTGACAGGCTGGAGGCAGGCATTGTAGAGGAAGGGACAGTTGAGGGACCTGTTGGTGGAAGCAGTCACTGTGGTTTGAGATCCAGGGGTCCGCCCAGCCAATCAGAGATGAAGCCCAGAGCTGCCCTTCCCAGGCAGTGCTCCCCTGTCTCGGCGTGGTGACACGCTAGCACCGGTGTTCATGATTTTGGGCAAGAAGGTACAAGGGGTGTGCATTATAACACCTATTGGATTTATCTTAGTTAGACGGAGGCCAATTAGGACACATCCGTGTTAGTTACCATTCACTCAAATGAGCAGGCTGAGCAGCTTTGAGAAGCAGCCACTCTGTGTGCAGCTGAACAGCACGTTTCCCCGCTCTGCACTTGGGGTTTGTGTCCCTTCTTCTTTGCATGCTCCTGATACTGCCAAGCTGCGTATTGTTGTTGAATAGCAGATAGTGAGGCCGACATTTCATGTTTGTGGAATACAGTAAACCAGGCATCATTAGTCTTCTCCCTAGTGCTTATGTGGAGGACATGTACAGAGAAACAGTTTCTCTGTACATGTCCTCCAAGAAATGCATTCTAGATGCTGTGGAGACTGGAGGTTTTGGCAAACTGTAAAAACCCCAGCAGCCAGACCCATGGTACATAATCTCAGTTATTTGTATGGCTTGTGCTTGCTAAATCATCCCCAAGTAAATAGAACACTGAAGCATATAAAAGCATTTTTCTATCTTTGGGCCAGACCTTGAATGTCCAGAATTTAAAAATAATTTTAATAAATAACCTTTTGATTGCCTTATTTTTATTTTAAATATTATTACTTAAATGCTTAAGCTATTTCATTAAATTTTCCTTCTTTTTATGAATGCCAAATAATTTCTTAAGGAATTTCATTCCACTCCAGGAAATTAAAGGTCACACTTATAACCCTCCACCAGCTAAATTGTTTATTTCTAAAATACTCCTAGGCCAGGCTATGTCAAAAGGTGTTTTGGAGATCACTACCTTGGCCAAGCTGTGAGCTCCATTGAAGGAACAAGTTGTAGTGTCTTCTAGCCTAGTCCTGCCTCCTTTCAGGCACCTAATGACCGTTTAACCAATGTTTGTTGAATAAATAAATACATGATTAAATGTATTATTGCATTATGTGTCTCTCATCAGTTTTGTTGAGGTAGCCGTGCTGTCCCGAATGGCAGGAGTCATTGGATGCTGGTGATGGGTTAGGACACAACCCTAGGTCAGCATGGCGGGATGCTGAGGAGCCCTGTTGTGGAGTTACCAGGCATGAATTGGATTTGATTTCCACTGGTTCTAGTATTTGTTTCCTTTGACCTTCAGTTTTCTCTTCCATCATATGAGGATAAATGTCTACTTTAGAGTGTGGTAGAAAGGAGAAAAAGCTATCCTTTTTTAAAGCATTAGCACAGTACTCAACATTATAAATGCTTGGTTCAAACTCTTAGTGGATTCTTAGTCTTCAGATGCCTTCTGCAGGCTCCCAGGTCCCGAGCTGTTGCCACTTGACTGCGGCCGCCTAGATGCCTCCTATTTGTCTGATGGATTACAGTCTTCAAGGACTGTCACATCCTAACGGATCATTTGATCCTCAATAATAATGTCATTAACATGAAGGACAATAGTGGTTGCTAACACTTCTATAGCACTTACCATGTGCCAGAAACGGTTTACATCAGCTAATTCTCCTGAAAGTGCTTTACAGCTGTTAGACTCATTCCTCACAGCAATTTCAGGAGGTAGGTACTATCATTCTGCCCCATTTAGAGATGAGGAAACTGAGACTCAGGGTTAAGTAACTTATCCCAGGTTGCACAGCTCATAAGTAGTGGTCTCAATAACAACAGCAGCAGTAACAGCATCAGCAACTGCTCCGGGCGCTGGGCTCAGCACTTTGTGTTAGCCCAGTTAGTCCTCACAATGCCCCTGTGAGATGGGTTCTATTTTTGTCTCCTTATGGATGTGTAGCATCAAAGTGACAATGTTAAGAAATGCTTCACAATTTGTCTGCCTTTTTCAGTAGTTACTGTAGCATCCCACTAGACGATTCTATCCAGACTAATTGCTCGAATATGGTATGTGCTGATTGACTTGTCAATTTCTTTGTCTCATATTTTGTGTAAATGCTTTGGCATTATCCCTGTTTTTTCTTATTAGTTTTAATTCCACCTAAATTACACATTTTTTACTTTTAGAACTTAATACATTTTTTAAAATGTAAGATCGTATCCTGAAAGAAATAACCTGAAGCATGTGCTTCAAAGAATGTGATTTTTATCTTCTCACCCTAACCCTGTGTCTACACAAGCAGTAAGTTGCATGGTTGAGTAATTGCTGGATGATTTTGAGATATGCCAGCAGGAAAAAAAGTTATGACCAAGTAGCTGGAAAAGTGAAAAAAGCTGTTTGAATTCACTTCAAATGGGTCATTCACTCAACAAAGGTAAATGATTTTTCATTGCCCCGGCAATGTGACCTGCCCAGGCAGTGGACGTGGTTCATCTGGGTTCAGCCACTTCCGGGGTACCTGTCAGCTCACCCCTGATAGCCGCTCAGCCTGCGGCGGAGGCAGCTCTGCCCCCTCTGCCTCCTTTGTTGTTGTCGTTGTTGTTTTTCTTGAGCTGTTTGCCCATGGTTCTGGTTCTGTGCTCTGGTTTCTTTCTAAGTCAGATGATCCACTTGGGATCTGTTAGTTTTGGAAACTTCAACTTTAAAGGAAACAGAACTGCTGTTTCTCTACCTGATGGAGCAGCCAGATGAGGCTTCGCTTTTTCTTTTGGATCTCTTCTCTGGACATGTGTGGATCTGTAAAAAACAGCCAGATTTGGTTCTACATTTTAGATCATTCCTGGTAAAGATAAGGAGGCTTGGTTTATCTTGTATTGAAATGTTAGGTTAGTGCCTGTGATTTCATCACTCGTCAGTGACTTTTAGATGTTCTAAGACGAATGCTTATTTTTCTGCCATACATACTTTGCCCTATTCTGGTTGGGGAAAGAATTCATAAATGCAAAATATTGTCTGTCTGCTTCTTAGTGAAGATGAAGTTGTCAAGATACAAGCCTGGTGTCTTCATTTAATAGCACATTGTCTGTCAGGGCGTATGTGACACAGGAGCTGTAGAAAGGGATGCTCCACCTGGGTTTGCATCCAGCTGTGCCTCTCACTAGCAATGTGACCTTGGGCAGGTTACTTAGCCCTCTCTGAGTTTCCCCATCGCTAAAATGGGAATAATGATAGGATCTACCTTCTAGAGTAGTTGTGAGGATTAAGTGAGTTAGCATGCTGAAAGTAGTACCTGGCACATAGTTGTTATTTTATCACTATTATTACCCTGTTGGCATTGTCCAAACCCAGATAAATGGGAGGTTTATATAGTCACTATTTGAATAGAATTTCATGCTGAATGAAGTAGATTGGCTGCTGTAGAGACATGGGTAGAAAATATCAGTAAAGGCGGGTATAGCCTGGGAACTCAGAGCCTGTAAGAGTTTTGCATATAATGTATAGGTAAACAGAGCTTCAATTCTCATAATATGAGTTATAAAAGAATTACATATGATTTTTCTTTTTTCTTTTTTAAAGGTGGTTTCTTTTAAAACACAAATAATATTTATTACCTAGTCTATATAGTAAGTGGTAAATATTATATAGTAAACAAAGCACAGTCACTGATGTTTTTAATATTAACTGCATCTTCCTATCTTTCATTTAGAACTCTCCAACAATAAATACATTTGATAAGAAAGATGGCTTTAAAAGTGCTACTAGAACAAGAGAAAACGTTTTTCACTCTTTTAGTATTACTAGGCTATTTGGTAAGTAAAGTCCTTTTTTCTTTCATAAGAATGTGGTGAAAGAATTCATGTACTAATAAGTAGTAGGAGTACCAAAATCATTTTATTTTTTATGAGACAGAGTCTTGCTCTTTTGCCCAGGCTGGAGTGCAGTGGTGCAATCTTGGCTCACTGTAACCTCTGCCTCCCGGGTTCAAGTGATTCTCCTGCCTCAGCCTCCCGAGTCACTGGGATTACAGGCACCCACCACCACTCCCAGCTAATTTTTGTATTTTTAGTAGAGATGGGGTTTCACCATGTTGTCCAGGCTGGTCTTGAATACCTGACCTCAGGTGATCCGCCTGCTTTGGCCTCCCAAAGTGCCGGGATTACAGGCATGAGCCACCACGCCCAGCCCAAAATTATTTTCTATTTCTGATCCAATATTATGTTTTTATCTGTTTCAAATGGCATTTTATTATTTTTGCATGTAATTAATAAGTGAAAGATTGCTGCTCATTCATGATATTTGTAACAATTGTTGAAATTATCTTATTTAAATGTAGGTGAAGTCATAAAATTGCAGTGTTACTTGTGGCACTATGATGATGATATTATTTTGCCTTTATAGGCATATATCTCTTGTAACATATTCTAGAAGCTAAAAGACCATAAATTCTAATTTGGAGCCCATGACCTACACAGTTTATGAATAATTTAGAATAGATTTTTAAAAGTTATTATTTCATATAGTTGTTTATATTCTTTTTGGTTCCAAAAAGCAGGAAACACAGATGGAAAATTTTAATATTTGAAAGTTTGACAAAAGATTTATGAACGTGTTCAAAAGAACAAAGTTTATTTAATCTAGTGATAAAATAATGATCTACAGATATATAAAGAAAGATTTACACTGAAGACAGTATGCAAAGTTTTCTTGAAAGACAAGGTTAGGCTGGATGCTGTGGCTCATGCTTGTAATCCCAGCACTTTGGGAGGCCGAGGCAGGTGGATCATTTGAGGTGAGGAGTTCAATACCAGCTTGGCCAACATGGTGAGACCTCATTGTTACTAAAAATACAAAAATTACCTGGGTGTGGTGATGCACACCTGTAAACCTAGCTACTTGAGAGGATGAGGTAGGAGAATCGCTTGAACATGGGAGGCGGAGGTTTCAGTGAGCTGAGATCGCGCCACTGCACTCTAGCCTGGGCAACAGAGTGAGACTTTGTCTCAGAAATAAATAAATAGATACAAATAAAAAAATAAAAAAATAAAGACAAAGTGGGATTCAGGTGAATGTAGGAGAGCTTCCCTGCTCTAATTGGAGGCTGTTAAACATTGAATAATGGTCTAAGAGGAAGGTTGTGTAATTTCTTTCTCTTTACAGTCTCTCTGTGGTGGAAGGGAAGCTCCTACCCCTTATAAATAAGTAAACTGCAAGATTGGGAGTTGAGGAGGAGTTGAGGCAAGAATCTTTATAGCCTTAAAAAATTTTCTTTCTTTCTTTCTTTTTTTTTTTTTTTGAGACAAAGTCTCGCTTTGTCACCAGGCTGGAGTGCAGTGGTGCGATCTTGGCTCACCGCAACCTCCGCTTCCCAGGTTCAAGTGATTCTCCTGCCTCAGCCCTTGCAAGTAGCTGGGACTACAGGTGCGCACCACCACACCTAGCTAATTTTTGTATTTTTAGTAGAGACAAGGTTTCACCATGTTGGCCAGGATGGTCTCAATCTCTTGACCTCGTGATCTGCCCACCTGGGCCTTCCAAGGTGCTAGGATTACAGGCGTGAGCCACTGTGCCTGTCTGCCTCAAAGAATTTTCTAGTCTCAAACCTCACCTTGAATTCTTCCTCTTGCTTGCCCTAGATGTTAAACCTTTGACCTTAAAGAGGTTGTTAGATATCTTCACAGATATTCCTGCTTCAAAGTGGAGAAGGTTTGTACAGAATTATATGCATCAAAAACAATGTCCTGTGCTCAACTGTGTGGTAAGCATTAGACAGAACAGCAGTGTCTGTTACCCCAGTTCCTCCTAAGATTTTCAGCTTCCATTAAGGAAAACAGAACCGCGTCAGTAGCACTATTCAGGGCATTCTTGCTTAGGGTAAGGGGTTGGACCAAACGTCTTCACCAATTCTGTGATGCTGCTAATACCAGCATTACTCATGAAATACTGTCCGTTAAGCAGATAAACATACTTTTCTAGGATGATATCATACAAGGAGAACTTGTTGTTTTCAGAAAAAATAAGAGAAAAAAGCTATATTTTGGAAAATGACAAATAACCTCTGTTTTTGCCTAAGTATAAATTTTCCATTTAAGTCCTATGCTGTGAACCAAAGCATACTGTTTGTTAGGTCCCAGGCAGTGGTTCAGTGGTAATCAGTAAAGGCATAAGCTCAGATTTGGATGGCACTTCTACTTTGAAGAGTCCCGAGAATTGGGCCACTACTGCCATCTTTATCATCATCACCAAGGATTTTACTGGTGTCCTGATTGTTAGAAATTATTATTTGAAAGACATCCTCTAAGGAAATGTAGTTCAGTTGAAAAGGGTTGAAACTTCCTCATCAAAACCGCATGGCAGATAAGTCTAAACGATAATTGCGAAGTTCTTGTGGCTACGCTCTTGTGGCTATACTAATTATTCAATTTATTTAATTCATTATACTTGAATATGTTTATATTTCTTAGATTGAAAAATTTTTCAATTCAGGTTTTTTTCTGGTAGCAAAAGGACCTTGGGTCATATATCAAAGAAAGTCATAACTGTTTTTTTTTAAAATATCTTCTTACTTAGAGAAGAGAACAGCTCCCAAGTCATGTCATATCTTGAGTCCCAGAGGGTATCTGAGGAGGATAGCAGTTAATTCCAAGAAAATGGAATACCCTGTTTAGAGAATCAATGAGTATTCTCTGGAATACAGAGAAGAATTTGGCTTATTGATTTAGTTGTTCCACTGACTTATTCAGAAAGTGTGTTTTCTTCCTAAAGTGAACATTGAATTGACTTGAACTGATATTTACATTCAGCGATTGTGTGATTAATATTGAAAATATTGTTCCTTTCTTGCAAAAAAAATGTTTAACATACTTTAAGATAACATTTTGTTAAATTTTTTTTTTCAGTCATGTAAAGTGACTTGTGAAACAGGAGACTGTAGACAGCAAGAATTCAGGGATCGGTCTGGAAATTGTGTTCCCTGCAACCAGTGTGGGCCAGGCATGGAGTTGTCTAAGGTATATTGGATACATGGCAAAGTTGTGTATCTGTGTTTGTAAAATGCATTCGTCTTAACTCAATTCTTTGAGTTAATTATTAATGAAACTTTGGATACCATGACAGAATTATTGGATCATTATGTCACTTTAGCCAAATATCATACAATTCCTTTTTTAATACTTTTGATTCATGTGTCTTACTGAGATAAATAGGTTCTCAAACCCAGAATTCAACAGATGTCATTGTTTTATATAATTTAAGATTTGTAGTGTTTCACTAAAACAGTAAAATTTTTAAGGTTAATTTGCATTAATCAATAACAACCGAAATTTCATTGAAGATTTAAAACTAAAGCATTGTGTGGTGGCTAGCAAGATGGCCGAATAGGAACAACTCTGATCTGCAGCTCCCAGCGAGATCAGTGCAGAAGGCAGGTGTTTTCTGCATTTCCAACTGAGGTACCCAGCTCATCTCATTGGGACTGGTTAGACAGTGGGTGCAGCCCATGGAGGGTGAGCCAAAGCAGGATGGGGTGTCACTTCACCTGGGAAGTGCAAGGGGTCCGGGTACTCCTTCCCCTCACCAAGGGAAGCCTTGAGGGACTGTGCCATGAGTAATGGTGCACTCCAACCTGGATACTACGCTTTTCCCATTGTCTGTGCAACCCACAGACCAGGAGATTCCCTTAGGTGCCTACACCACTGGGGCCCTGAGTTTTAAGCACAAAACTGGGCAGCTGTTTGGGCAGACACTGAACTAGCTGCAGGAGTTTTTTTTCATACCCTAGTGGCATCTGGAACACCAGCGAGACAGAACCATTCACTCCCCTGGAAAGGGGGATGAAGCCAGGGGGACAAATGGTCTAGCTCAGCAGATCCAACTCCCATGGAGCCCAGCAAGCTAAGATCCACTGGCTTGAAATTCTCACTGCCAGCACAGCAGTGTGAAGTCCACCTGGGACACTCAAGCATGGTGAGGGGAGGGGCATCTGCCATTACTGAGGATTGAGTAGGTGGTTTTCCCCTCACAGTGTAAACAAAGCCACCTGGAAGTTCAAACTGGGTGGATCCCGCCACAGCTTGGCAAAGCCACTGTAGCCAGACTGCCTTTCTAGATTCCTCCTCTCTGGGGAGGGCATCCCTGAAAGAAAGGGAAAGAAAGGCAGCAGCCCCAGTGAGGGGCTTATAGATAAACTCCCATCTCCCTGGAACAGAGCACTTCAGGGAAGGGGTGGCTGTGGGTGCAGCTTCAGCAGACTTAAACGTTCCTGCCTGCCAGTTCTGAAGAAAGCAGCAGATCTCCCAGCAAAGCACTCGAGCTCTGCTAAGGGACAGACTGCCTCCTCAAGTGGGTCGCTGACCCCCCATCCTCCCGACTGGGAGACACCTCCCAGCAGGGGTCGACAGACACCTCATACAGGAGAGCTCTGGCTGGCATCTGGTGGGTGCCCCTTTGGGACGAAGCTTCCAGAGGAAGGAACAGGCAGCAGTCTTTGCTGTTCTGCAGCCTCTGCCAATGATACCCAGGCAAAGAGGGTCTGGAGTGGACCTCCAACAAACTCCAGCAGACCTGAAGCAAAGGGCCTGACTGTTTGAAGGAAAACTAACACACAGAAAGGAATAGCATCAACAAAAAGGGCATCTACACAAAAACCCCATCCAAAGGTCACCAGCATCAAAGACTAAAGGTAGATAAATCCACAAAGATGAGGAAAAACCAGTGCAAAAAGGCTGAAAATTCCAAAAACCAGAACATCTCTTCTCCTCCAAAGGATCACAACTCCTTGCCAGCAAGAGAACAAAACTGGCAGAGAATGAGTTTGACAAATTGACAGAAGTAGGCTTCAGAAGGTGGGTAATAACAAACTTCACCAAGCTAAAGGAGCATGTTCTAACCCAATGCAAGGAAGCTAAGAACCTTGAAAAAAGGTTAGAGGAATTGCTGACTAGAATAACCAGTTTAGAGAAGAACATAAATGACCTGATGGAGCTGAAAAACACAGCACAAGAACTTCATGAAGCATACACAAGTATCAATAGCTGAATCAATCAGGCAGAAGAAAGGATATCAGAGATTGAAAATCAATTTAATGAAATGAAGCGTGAAGACAAGATTAGAGAAAAAAGAATGAAAAGGAACAAACAAAGCCTGCAAGAAATATGAGACTATGTGAAAAGACCAAACCTACATTTTACTGGTGTCCCTGAAAGTGACGGGGAGAATGGAACCAAGTTGGAAAACACTCTTCAGGATATTATCCAGGAGAACTTCCCCAACCTAGCAAGAGAGGCCAACATTCAAATTCAGGAAATACAGAGACCACCACAAAGATACTCCTCAAGACGAGCAACCCCAAGACACATAATCTTCAGATTCACAAAGGTTGAAATAAAGGAAAAAATGTTAAGGGCAGCCAGAGAGAAAGGTCAGGTTACCCACAAAGGGAAACCCATCGGACTAACAGTGGATCTCTCTGCAGAAACCCTACAAGCCAGAAGAGAGTGGGGGCCAGTATTCCACGTTCTTAAAGAAAAGAATTTTCAACCCAGAATTTCATATCCAGCCAAACTAAGCTTCATAAGTGAAGGAGAAATAAACTCCTTTACAGACAAGCAAATGCTGAGAGATTTTGTCACCACCAGGCCTGCCTTACAAGAGCTCCTGAAGGAAGCACTGAATATGGAAAGGAAAAACTGGTACCAGGCACTACAAAAACATACCAAATTGTAAAGACCATTGACACTATGAAGAAACTGCATCAACAGGCAAAATAACCAGCTAGCATCATAATGACAGGATCAAATTCACATATAACAATATTAACCTTAAATGTAAATGGGCTAAATACACCAATTAGACTGGCAAATTGGATAAAGAGTCAAGACCCATCAGTGTGCAGTATTCAGGAGATCCATCTCACGTGCAAAGACACACATAGGCTCAAAATAAAGGGATGGAGGAATATTTACTAAGCAAATGGAAAGCAAAAAAAAGCAGGGGTTGCAATCCTAGTCTCTGATAAAAGACTTTAAACCAACAAAAATTGCAAAAGACAAGGGCATTACATAATGGTATAAGGGATCAATGCAACAAGAGGAATGGAAGGGCTAACTATCCTAAATATATATGCACCCAATACAGGAGCACCCAGATTTACAAAGCAAGTTCTTAGAGACCTACACAAAGAGACCTGGACTCCCACACAATAATAGTGGGAGACTTTAACACCCCACTGTCAATATTAGACATATCAACGAGACAGAAAATTAACAAGGATATTCAGGACCAAACTCAGCTCTGGATCAATTGGACCTAATAGACATCTACAGAACTCTCCACCCCTAATCAACAGAATGTACATTCTTCTCAGCACCACGTCGCACTTACTCTAAAATTGACCACATATTTGGAAGTAAAACGCTCCTCAGCAAATGCAAAAGAATGGAAATCATAACAGTCTCTCAGACCACAGTGCAATCAAATTAGAACTCAGGATTGAGAAACTCACTCAAAGCCACACAACTACATGGAAACTGAACAACCTCCTGAATGACTACTGGGTAAATAACAAAATTAAGGCAGAAATAAATAAGTTCTTTGAAACCAAAGAGAACAAAGACACAATGTACCAGAATCTCTGGGATACAGCTAAAGTAGCATTTAGAAGGAAGTTTATAGCACTAAATGCCCACAGGAGAAAGTGGAAAAGATCTAAAATTGACACCCTAACATCACAATTAAAAGAACTAGAGAAGCAAGGGCAAACAAATTCAAAAGCTAGCAGAAGACAGGAAACAACTAAGATCAGAGCAGAACTGAAGGAGATAGAGACACCAAAAAACCCTTTAAAAATCAATTAATCCAGGAGCTGTTTTTTTTAAAAGATTAACAAAATAGATAGATCGCTAGCTAGACTAATAAAGATGAAAAGAGAAAAGAATCAAATGGAAACAATAAAAAAATGATAAAGGGGATATCACCACTGATCCCACAGAAATACAAACTACCATCAGAGAATACGATAAACACCTCTATGCAAATAAATTAGAAAATCTAGAAGAAATTGATAAATTCCTGGACACATACACCCTCCCTAGACTAAACCAGGAAGAAGTTAAATCCCTGAATAGACCAATAACAAGTTCTGAAATTGAGGCAATAATTAATAGCCTACCAACCAAAAAAAGCTCAGGACCAGATGGATTCACAGCCGAATTCTACCAGAGGTACAAAGAGGAGCTGGTACCATTCCTTCTGAAACTATTCCAATCAACAGAAAAAGAGGGACTCCTCTCTAACTCATTTTATGAGGTCAGCATCATCCTGATATCAAAACCTGGCAGAGACACAACAAAAAAAGAAAATTTCAGGCCAATATCCCTGATGAACATCAATGCGAAAATCCTCAATAAAATACTGGCAAACCGAATCCAGCAGCACATCAAAAAGCTTATCCACCACAATCAAGTCGGCTTCATCCCTAGGATGCAAGGCTGGTTCCATATACTCAAAACAATAAATGTAATCCATCACATAAACAGAACCAATGACAAAAACCACATGATTATCTCAGTAGATGCAGAAAAGACCTTTGACAAAATTCACCCCGTCATGCTAAAAACTCTCAATAAACTAGGTATTGATTGAATGTATCTGGAAATAATAAGAGCTATTTATGACAAACCCACAGCTAATATCATAGTGAATGGGCAAAAGCTGGAAGCATTCCCGTTCTCATTGAACAATGAGAACACATGGACACAGGGAGGGGAACATTACACACCAGGCCCTGTCATGGGGTGGGCGACAAGGGGAGGGATAGCATTAGGAGAAATACCTAATGTGGATGATGGATTGATGGGTGCAGCAAACCACCATGGCACATTTATACCTATGTAACAAACCTGCACGTTCTGCACATGTATCCCAGAACTTACAGTTATATATATATATAAACCCTAAATCATTGATAACAGAAATCATGAATGCTACTACTTACTGGGACTTCTTTTTCTTAAAATGAATGTTAGCATTACTAGTCAGGAAGTAGAGCCTGCCAGTGTCTTAAATAAAGATGCTCTGAGATAGCAGGCATTTTCCAAACCATGGTTTTGAACATTCCTTTGACAGTATGTGTCTTATTATTGATCTCACCACAGTGAGTGTATGTTACTCCCAGGAGCACTTTAAATATATTCATTTCAACCACTATATGCTAAGAAACTGTGTGTTAGTGTGTGTTATACCAGGACACATTTCACAGTCTTGGATGTTTTGAAGCCTGCCTTTTCTTGTGAGCACGTTCAGAGCTATACATCCATTTGCTTTATTTGCTGATCTTTTGAAGATGTTACTAGTTGTGGAGAAGTGATGTATTGTTTTGTTTTAAATAAAACATCAAAGCCTTTCTGTTAGAAAAGGAACAATAGATTTTTCTTTTTATTTAAAGGGACTTTTAAAGAGAAGTCCTTTTCCCCTACAGACTGCCATTATCTACAGTTGAGTCTTGTCATTCATAGATTTTTGATCAATGATCTATAAGCAGCAGGAAACAAAGAATTATGCATTCCACAAGTGGCTTCTGGTAGATAGCGTTTCTCTCTGGCTTTTGTGTTAAATGAGTGGTGGCTTTTAGTATCCTGGGCTTTACATTTGGATTGAAACTGACTGACCTTCAAAGTCTGTGTGATATCTCATTAACAGTAGCATCTCAACAGGTATTTTTCAACCCCTGTTGATTACAGTAACAAGTACTTTCAGACATAGATTTTTCTGTGTTGGGTGTAAAAAGATTAATTTTTAACAGGTTGACATATCTAGGATCAGTGAACAAAGTATTTAAAAATGCCATCATGCCCAAGAGGAAAATAGACTGCTGATGGAAAGAGTGAAACTCTGTAAAATATTTGAAGAGATTTATTCTGAGCCAAAAATGTGTGACCAGTGGCCCATGACACAGCCCTCGAGAGATCCTGACAGCATGTGTCCAAGGTGGTAGGGCTACAAGTTGGTTTTATACAATTTAGGGAGACATAAGACATTACTCAACATTGGTTCAGTCTGGAAAGGCAGGACAGCTGGGAGTGGGGAGCAGGTAGGGGAAGGGGGATTCCAGGTCATAGGTGGATTGCAGGATTTTCTGATTGGCTATTGGTTATTATCTAAAGACCTGGAGTCAATAGAAAGGAATGCCTAGAGTCAATAGAAAGGAATGTCAATAGAAAGGGTTAAGATAAGGGGTTTTAGAGACCAAGGTTTTATCATGCAGATGAAGCCTCCAGGTAAGCAGACTTCAGAGAGAATAGATTGTAAGTGTTTTCTTATCAGACTTAAAGAGTCTGTTCCATCAGTAATTCCAGAAGGGAGGAGGGTACCATGAGGCATGTCTGGCGCCCCCTTTCCATCCTGGCCTGAACTAGTTTTTCAGGTTAACTTTGGAATGTCCTTGGCCAAGAGGAGGGGTCCATTCAGATGGTGGGGGCTTAGAATTTTAATTTTGGTTTAAAGATGATGACATTTTCTTTTCCTCAAACATTCGTCTTTTCCCAAATCTCAGTGAAAATCTGAATGAAACTTCACAGATTCTGAGACATGAGTGAATAGTTTCTAAGAAATTACTGTCTTATATTCATCCTTTGAATCTGCAGAATATAACCTTAAGGTAATTTTTGGAGAATCAGACCATAAGATGAAAGTCCTATTAGCCTTAATATTTTTGTTGATTAAGAAATCATTTTTCCATTTCTGATTTCATATATATGAGGAATTTAGAGGTTGTCACTCTATCCCAACAGGAAGTAAAAAGCTGAACAAACTGAAAAGTCCGCAGCTCTTAGATCTGCAAGAGAAGTGAGGTCGCAGGCAGCTACAGAGAATCACAATACACTGCTGCAGAAGCCTCCCCTGGAGCCAGCACCAGGGTGGGAAACCTGCACTGTTATTGACAGCCTGCTGTAGCCTAGGTTTGGAAAAGTCTGAGAGTTAAAACTCCAGGAGGACCCACTCATAGAGCACCCTCCCATGCTTTTGTGAGTTTTACTTCCAGGAACTCAAACCGATTTTCATAGTAAATGTCAAAATCAAAACAAAACCAAACAAAAAAATCCCTTGTTTTTCTGACAGGGGAGGCAGAAAAGGAACATTTTGAAATATGCTAGAGTGCTCTTTTTCTTAACAAGGACTGCCCTCAAGAGAAACACATACACCAAAGGCTCACCTGCTGGGGTTTTATCAGAGCCTAACTGACCTGGGGAAGGGAAATACTGACTCAGTCTGCTCCAGCCATTCTCTCCCATTTAAGGGAGAGGTACTGGGGAAGCTTACAGTACAGAGGCACAGGCCTGCACAGGACTATGGAAAGCTGCCCTTTCCTTCACATCTCACCTCCACATTACTAAAGGCCTGTTTATAGCAGCTCCTTCTACCCAGTATATCATGTATGACATTTAACACAAATGTACAAAGCATACTAAAAGGCAAAAAATACAATTTGAAGAGACAGTGCAAGCATCAGAACCAGACTTGGCAGGGATCTTGGAGTTATCAGAGAGAATCAAGAACAACTATGATTAATATGCTAATAGCATTAATCATGAATATTCTGATTTAATATGCTAATCAGAGAAAGGAACAGAAGAAATATTTGAAACAATAATGACTTAGAATTTTCCCAAGTTAATGCCAGACACCAAACTGCAGATCCAGGAAACTCAGAGAACACCAAGCAAGATAAATGCCCAAAAACGACACCAAGTATATCATTTGCAAATTGCAGAAAAACAAAGAAAAAACCCTCCAAGAAACTAGAGGGAAAAAACGCCATATGTACAGAGGAGCAGAGATAAGAATGACATCTGACTTTTACTCAGAAATCATGCAAGGCAGAAGAGAGTGCAGTGAAACATTTAAAGTATTGAGAAAATAGCATCTAAAATTCTGTACCCTGAGAAATTTTCCTTCAAAAATTAAGGACAAATAAAGACTTTCTCAATCAATTGAGGGAATTTGTTACCAGTAGACCTGCCATGTAAGAAATGTTAAAAGAAGTTCTTTAGACAGAAGGAAAATAATATAGGTCAGAAACAGGGATCTACATAAAGAAAAGAGCATCAAAGAAGTGCTAAGTGAAGGTAAAATAAAAACTTTAATTTTCCTATTCTTAATTGATGTAATAGATGATAGTGTGTTCAAACTAATAATAGCAACAATGTATTTGATTGAGTATGCTTGTGGGTACACATACACACACACATAAGTGAAATTAATTACAGCAATGATACAAAGGGTGAGGAGGAGGAATTAGAATTATTTTGTTGTTATAAGGTATTCACACTATCTGTGAAGTAGTACAGTGTTAGTTGAAAGGAGGCTTGGACTGGTTATAAATGTATAGTGCAACCTCTAGGGCAACCGTTAAAACAAGTGTAAAAAGAAGTATAACTGATATGCTAAGAAAGGAGATAAAATGAAACCACATAAAATGCTCAGTTAAAACTACAAAAGGGAAAATGTGGTAGACAGAAATAAGAACAAATAAGAAGGCCAAGAAATGGAAAACAGTAATATATATGGTAACTATTAGCCCAACTATATCAATAGTCATTTTCAGTGTCAGTGATCTGAATGTACCAATTTATAAACATTGTCAGAGCAGGTCAAAAAACAAGATCCAACTCTGTGGTCTACAAGAACCCACTTCAAATATAAAGACACACATAGATGAAAAGTAAGTGGATGGAGAAATATATACCATGCTAACACTAATCAGAAGAGCAGGAGTAGCTATATTAATTTCAGACAGAGCAGACTTCAAAGCAAAGACAGATGTCAGGGATAAAGATGGACATCACATAATCATAAGGGAGCTAATTCTCTATGAAATTATAATAATCTTTAATGGGTATGCCCCTAGCAACAGATAATCAAACCATGTGGGACAAAAACTGATAGAACTATAAGGAGATATAGATAAATCCACTATTGTAGTTGGAGACTTCAACACTATCAGAAATGGACAGATTCAGCAGGCAGAAAGTCAATATGGACATAGTTGGACTCAACACCATCAATCAATTGGATATAACTGACACCTATAGACAACTTCATTCAGCAACAGCAAAAGACACATTATTCTTAAGCTCTCATGGAAAATTCACCAAGCTAGACCACATTTGGGGCCATAAAACACACCTTAACAAAGGTAAAAGCATAGAAATCGTATAGTGTCTGCTGTCAGATCACAATGGAATAAAACTAGCAATCAATAACAGAAAGATAGCTGGAAAATTCTAAAATACTTGGAGATTAAGAACACACTTCTAAATAACATATGGGTCAAACAGGATATTGCAAGATAAATTTAAAAATATTTTGAACTAAATGAAAATGAAAACAGGACTTGTCAAAATTTGTGGGATGCAGTGAACCAGTGCTCAGGGGGTACTGAAGGCACATATTAGAAAAAAGAAAGAGCCAAAATTGGTGATCTAAGCTTATACCTTATAAAACTAGAAAAAGAAGAACAAATTAAATTCAGAGTAAGCAGAATAAAATAAATAACTATTAAAGCAGAAATCAATGAAATTAAAAACAGAAACTCAGTAGAGAGTGAAGAATCACCAAAAGGTGATTCTTTGAAAAAGTTCAATAAAACTGATGGTCCTCTAACTAGGCCAACTTAGAAAATAAGGGAGAGGACACAAAGTACTAATATCAGTAATGAAAACATGGACATCACTATAGGAACATTAGAAATGCTGTGAACAACTCAGTGCCCACACATTTGGTAACCTAGATGAAATGAATCAATTCCTTGAAATACGCAGTCTGACAAAGCTCACACAAGAAGAAATCCACAGTCTGTATAGGCCTATATTGACTGAAGACATTGAATCAATAATTCGTAACCTTCCAAAACAGAGAGCACCAAGTTAAAGTGAATTTACTGGTGAATTCTACCAAAAATTAAGAAGAAATTATACTCATTATCCACAACTTCTTCCAGAATATAGCAGAGAAAATACTTTCTAACTCATTCTGTGAGGCCAGAAATCACCCTAATGCCTAAACCAAAGACTTTACAAGGAAACTATAGACCAATATCTCTCATGAACAAAGATACAAAAATTCTCAACAAAATATTAGCAAATTGAATCCAACAATGTATATTAAAAAAATCACACACTGTGACAAAATGGGATTTATCCCGCATACACAAGGCTGGTTCAGCCTTTGAAATTCAGTTAATGTAATATGTCACATCAGTGGGCTAAAGAGGAAAAAAATCACATATAGCAGTAAGTGCACAAAAAGCATTTGAAAAATCTAACACCCATTCATGATTAAACAACAACAACAACAAAAACCTCTCAGTAAACTAGGAATGGAAAGGAATTTCCTCTACTTGGTAAAGAATTTCTACAACAACCACAACAAAACCAAAACTCTAGAGTTGATATCATACTTAATGATGGAAACTAGAAGCTTTCCACTAAGATCAGGAACAAGGCAAGGATGTCCCCTTTCACCACTCATTTTCAGCATCATACAAGAAATCCTACCTCATGCACCAAGACAAAAAAAAAAAAAGAAATAAAAGGTAAACTGATTTGGAAGGAAGAAATAAAGTTCTCCTTGTTCACATATGGCATAATCATCTATGTAGAAAATGCAAGAGAATTAACAGAAAAACTCCTGGAATGAATAAGCAATTATAGTAATATTTCAAGATACCTGGTTAATGTACAAAAGTCAGTAACTTTCATATATACTGTCAGTGAACAAGTGGGATTTGAAATTAAAAACACAATATAATTTATATTAGCACCCCCCCCAAAATAAAATACCTAGGGATAAATCTAACAAAATATGTACAAGATCTTTATGAGGAAAATTACAAGACTCTGATGAAAGAAATAAAAGAAGAACTAAATAAATGGAGAGATATTCCATGTTTATGGATAGGAAGATTCAATATTGTCAAGATGTCAGTGTTTCTCAACTTGATTTATAGATTCAATGGAATCCCAATCAAAGTCCCAGCAAGTTATTTTGTAGATATTGACAAACTGATTCTAAAGTTTATATGTAGAGGCAAAAGACCCAGAATAATCAACACAGTTATTTAGAAGAAAAAGTTGGAGGATTGACACTACCCACATCAAGACTTACTGTAAACATATAGTAATCAAGACAGTGTGGTATTGACAAAAGAAGAGACAAGCCAATCAGTGGAACAGAATAGAGAGCCCAGGAATAGACCCAGGTAAGTGTAGTCATCTGGTCTTTGACAAAGTAGCAAACGACATGATGGAGAAAAGATAGACTCTTCAACAAATGGATCTAAAACAACTTGACATCCACATGCAAAAAATGAATCTAGACACACCTAACTCAAAACAGGTCACAGACCTAACTGTAAAATGCAAAGCTATAAAACTCCTAGAAGATTTTCTCTAGAAGACCTTGGGTTTGGTGATGACTATTTTATATGACACCAAAGGCACAACCTATGAAAGAAAGAATTAATAAGCTAGACTTAATTAAAATTGAAAATTTCCACTCTGCGTAAGACACTGTTGAGAGAATGGAAATACAAGCCAGAAACTGGTGGAAAACATTTGTAAAAGATATCTGAAAAAGGACTGTTATTCAAAACATACAAAAAATTCTTAAAACTCAACACTGAGAAAACAAACAAATCCAATTTAAAAATGGGTAAAAGACCTTAACAAACACCTCACCAAAGAAGATATACAAATGGCAAATAAGCATATGAAAAGATCCTCCATATAGAATGTCATCAGGGAAATGCAAATTTAAGCAACGCGATACCACCGTACACCTATTAGAAATCCAGAATCCAGAATCCAGAACACAGACAACACCGAAGGCTGTTAAGGATGTGGAGTAACAGGAGTTCTCATTCCTTGCTAGTGGGAATGCAAAATGGTACAGCCATTTGGAAGACAACTTGGCAGTGTCTTACAAAACTAAGCATACTCTTATTATTTGATCCAGCAATTGAGCTCCTTAGTATTTTATCAAAGGAATGGACACTTAACGCTTATACAGATACCTGCACACAGATGCTTATAGCAGGTTTGCTCATAATTATGAAGACTTGAAAGCAACCCAGCGGTACTTTAGTAAGGGGTGGGTAAATAAGCTGTGATCCCTACAATGGAATATTACTCTGCACTAAAAGGAAATAAGCTATCAAGCCGTGAAAAGACATATAGGACCTTAAATGCACATTACCGAGTGAAACAAGCCAATTGGAAAAGTCTGCTTCCTGTATGATTCCAACTATACGACATTCTAGAAAAGGCAAAACTATGGAAACAGTAAAAAGATCACTGGTTGCCAGGGGTAAGGGTGAGGGAGGGATGGATATGTGGGCATGGAAGATTTTTAGGGCAGGGAATCTACTCTGCATGATACTGTAATGGTGGATGCATATCATTCTGTGTTGTTCAAACTCACAGAATATAACACCAAGAATAAACCCTAGTGTAAACTATGGAACTTAGGTGACAGTGATGTGTTCATAGATTGTAAAAAATGTATCATTCTGGTGCAGGGTGCTGATAAGAATGAGCCTTTGTGTGTGGTGGGGGAGGGCAGAGCATGTAAGGACTATCTCTCTACCTTCCTCTCAATTTCGTTATGAACCTAAAAACTGCTCTAAAAAATTGTGTTTCTAAACAGAAATAATCCATCTTCTGAGAACAGTATCTGATAACAGGTGCTGTATTTCATATTCCCATGGCTATCCAGAAGAAATATTTTTCTCTAGATAGCAGTTTTCCATAAGGATTGAAACAGCTATCCCCCTGTGAAGGAAGAGCCAAAGGGAAGCAACCAGAACATTTCTGCCTTTATGTACTTATTTCATTTGTTCATCTTCTGTTCCCATATTTATAATTTTTTTTAAAAAAGACCAGGACAAATTGAGGGAGGAGCAATAAAAGTAAAGGTAATAATGTCAGTGAAAAATGAGATTCTTAGGACCCACTCAGGTGCACAGTTGTATACCATGTTACCACATGCCTGCCCTGAGCTGTCCACCTGGAAGCCCATGTTGTTCAGTTTTCTACCCTGTATCTACAGAGCACCCAGCTCCTGACACAGTACATGAGTGAACAAATCAGTTAATCTCAAATATTACTTGGAAAAAAAAGTGACACTTAAATCTGGTAATATAAAAATGAATGAATTTGTATATATGTTATAAATCATATATTTTGCCAAGTCTTTTTTCTTAGTTTTAGCTCATAATAAATAAAATCAGCAACTTAACTTTGCTCATGCTCTAACATACAACAGAGAGGCAAAGGATTCAGATACACAAATGAAAACATAAATATATTTTTATTTTCCACCCCACTTAACTCAGAGAGCTTGAGCTTTTTATAAGCAGTTACTTTAAGGTTAGATGTTTTTAAATTGTCCATTCATGAATTTGTGATTTCTTCTTTTCATTGTTCCTTTTGCAACAGCATATGTCTTTCAGAGGAAAGAAAAATAAGTTATGAGGATATTAAAGTCAGATAAATCACTGAAATTAAAATTACATTTAACTGGCTAATTTTCACTTCCAAGCTTTACAAATCAAGGGAAATTTTAGTCTTTTGACTAAGACTAAGCTTTAAAAATTTTTTCAGACAACTACGTTTGTAAATAATCTTTTTTAAAGCTTGAGATATTAAATGTATAGTTTGGGCCAGGCACAGTGGCTCACACCTGTAATCCCAGCACTTTGGGAGGCCGAGGCAGGTGGATTGCCTGAGGTCAGGAGTTCCAGACTAGCCTGGCCAACATGGTGAAACCCCATCTCTACTAAAAATACAAAAATTAGCCAGGCGTGGTGGTGGGCGCCTTTAATCCCAGCTGCTCAGGAGGCTGAGGCAGGAGAATCGCTTGAGTCTGGGAGGCGGAGTTGTGGTGAGCCGAGATTACACCACCGCACTCAAGTCTGGGTGACAAAGTGAGACCCTGTCTCAAATAAATAAATACGTAAATAGATAGACAGTTTGGAGGGATACCTTTTAATTTGTAATTTAACAAGTCTCAGGGCCCTTTTTGACTGAGGCTTAGAATTTTGGTTACCTATGGTATTTGAAATTTTGAAAGCAGAGTAAACATAAAACTTTTTAAAGTTAATTATGAAAAAGAAGAAAAGCTAGACCAAACTATTGATATATACAACAAAAGATTTTTTTATATTGTGGGTAAAAGTACATTTTTTAGTAGGCCATTAGCATTTTCAAATTGTAACGTTATGTTATTTGCTTCTCTGTATTAAAGGTATCTTAAAACTTCTGACATTTTCTGTCCTCCAGTCCATCTGTCTAAAATAACGCACTCTGGGTCATGAGGTTCTTTCAATTACAGACATGTACCTGTGCCTTAAAACTAAAGCCTGGAAGTGCTTTGGTTAAGCAGGTATAGTTAAACTTTCCATCTGCGGTTTTATTTCTCCTAATTATTATTTTCTTTGGAAGGCATTCAATTCTATTTTTTCCCAAGGTATCTGGGCGTCTCTTCCATTGTTAGTTAGGTTTCTACCATAAAAATGTGTAGTCAGGGCTGGCTGGGGCTGCTGGAATCGTATTCCTGGATACAGTCTACGCCTTGACCCACCAGTGGTGTGTGGTCAGTAGGTCCCAGCCTCTTTTCACTTCCTTTCAATTATTAGGTATTAAGAAGTCTGCACAGCAGCTCCAGGTCCACCGATACTGTTGCTGACTTAGATTGATGATACCCTTCTCTTCCTTGGCCACTTTTAAAAGATTCTTATTTTAACCGTTTACCTTGGATATCTTGGGCTATGTTCACGTAAACGACATCTGTTAACATAAATATGAGCTATCTCTTGTAATACATATTATGCAACTAAGATAATATTAGCTAATTTTTCATGCAGTGAGCCAGGTACTATGTGATCTTTGTATATTAAATAATGGAATCCTTACAACATATGTTTTAAATAGGGAATATAACCATCCCCATCTTATGGACAGGGAAACTGGGACACAGTGGTTCACTGATTTGTCCATTGTCACTGCTAGTAAGTAACAGTGCGGGAGGAAGGAGTGGTGGAGCCACATGGGAGTAGCAATCTCTTGCTCGTTTTGTAAATAGCCTAGTGCAATTCTCTCTGATAGAACTGTCTGTGATGGTGGAAGTGGTCTCTATCTGCTCTATCCAGTATACGAGCAACTAGCCACTGCGGTTACTGAACACTTACAGAATTTTATTTCATTTTAATTGATGAAAATTAAATGAGGCCACATGGGGTCTGGCTATTGTATTGGACAGTACAGCTCTAGAATGATTAACTTTCTTCCAGTAATTCTGGCATGGGACCAGCCTGTAAAACAAGGAGATACCAGAATCATATTGACCTAACGCACATGCACCGCGGGAGCTGCCTTGCTGGTCAGCCTTCTTCCTGTCCTTCGTCCTCTGAGCTACCCTCGACCTTGCCACCAGTTCCCGACCCATCTGTTTCCGGTCCTCCATGCTCCTCATGCCAGATGCTGTTGCCCTGGGCGTTCTGAGCAGGCGCCTCTCACTAGCTCCTTTGCTTCCTTCCCTGTAAGCCCCAAGCAGCATCTCTTCCCATTCAGTTCTTTTTTAGAAATTTTGCTTAATACATAGTTATCTTTCCTGCATTTTTAGGAAAATATATGACAGGTCGCTGAGCCATGTGGAGCCTGAGGATTTTATCCCATTGAGCCGTATTTACCCTGTCTCTCCTCCACTACAGGATTTCGATTCTGAAAGTGTATGAGAAAGATAATTCAGAATATTTTTCCTATTTCAGAGTCAAAAAATACAAAAGCTTGTTCTGGGCGCCCCATAAGTAGTACCTGCTCGGCATTCTGAACCATAAATATGGTGAGGGTTACTCGGCCATCAGGCATCCTTTCAGCTCCCAAAAATAAACCTAACTTTGGGATATGTGGGAGAGGATGATTTTTGTTTTCCTGAAGTAACCACATTAGACTTTTAATTCTTACTGCCTAGAATTCGCCCAGCCCCAGCCCATCCTCCTCACTGGTATTAATGCCAACAGTGTGCTTGTAACATGATCGCCTCGCAGCAGTAAATCAGGAAACTAGTTTTTGCATGAACCACTTGAAACAGGCTTCAAGTCTCTGGCACAGTTTTCAAAGTAAACTTTTCTAACCAATTATTGGGAGGACTTTAGTTAATGTGAAAAAATTAACTCTTGTAAACAACAGCATACTTTCCTCCACACGGGGCATACCCAGCTTCATATTTCTGAAGATGTTTACATTTTTGAAAACTGTTTTTGTCTCTATGAGGAAAGTTTTAAAAAAATTAATTTGTAAGCATAAAAAATGAGATTCATTTCTGCCATTTAATTACAGTGTTGCTCACTTTATTTATGTTTAATTATAGCTGATCTAGCCTAGGGATGGTTGTAAGATATTAACAAGCCCTTGCTTGTCAGTTTTCTCTAAAAAACTCAAGCACAGATTTTTAGAAACTGAAAGTTGAGGGGAAATATCTCTTCAATGTTGTTTTATTAAAGGAAATTAAAAGTTGATTTCTAAGCACCAGCAACATAAATCTAATTTGTCATTTCCATTTACATGCCCTAGATTTTCCCTTCAAATAACTTCTCCATCCACATTTAAAATTTAACATTTAACTTTGAAAGTTCAAAGGACTGCAGTTAATAACGCACTGGCTGTACAAATAAATAGTGCTTTCAACCCAAGGCCCAGAATGTGTTTCCTGGACAACGAGGGTCTGTGAGTTTTCCCCTGTGGTCTGAAGAGCTGCTCCTCCAACCTGTAGGTAGGACCCGCTTATGTTTTTGTTAAAGGCTGGATTTGCAGAAGGAGAAAAGAGAGAAGGGGATTTGGGGACTGTTTACTTTGAGTCATTTTGCTACTGGAAAACCACCAAATGTGGCTTAAAAATATTGGGCAGAGTGACAGAGCTACAGCTTGGGTGGAAGTAGCCCAGCTGAACCCAGCCCTCTGCTCCCTTGGGACCAAGATAAGGAAAGCCGCTGACCCCACTCCACCCAGACATCCCCAGCCCAGCCCACCCTGCCTGCCACCCTGCAGCCCAGGAGGACTATATGGCCTCACCACATGGGAGCCCTTGCTGGGGCCGTTACAAGCTATTGCTCCCTAGGATTTTTTAAAAGTATTTAGGAAATACTACCTTAAACAATATTTGTTCATCCATTTGTTTATTAGCAGGCATTTATTTCTTATTCACCGGCCTGTTAGATACCAGGCTTTTGGGAAGGAGAGGTGGAGGGAGGCATTGGATACCATGGGTTGTTCACTTCTCATATGATTTTAGGAAGTAAGTAGGGGCCCTATAATAATGCCTTTTTATTGCATTATTATTTTATCTATGCATATATTTTCCCATCTTAAAGTTTATTGATAAAAAATGTCTTCTCAAGGATTCGGGGAAGTACTGTGTACTTCCTTCAAGCTTTTAAGGTACCAGGTCATAATTTCAAGAATACAGACTACGGGGTATTTTAAAACAGAAATGCATTTCTACCATTGATATTAATGGCGGACCATGCTCCATAAACATAATCACATATCCCTTATCCTGAAGCCCAGGCTAAAGATGGACATACTCTGCCTATACCCTCCTTGCCCTCCCCTCACCAGACATACACACACATGCGCGCGCACACACACACACACACACTCCTTCTCTTGCCATGATGGGAGGGACAACTCTAGTGCAACTTGGAAAGTGTCAAAGAAAACCCAGAACTGGACAGTGGAACAGCAGATTTTACTCAGGACTGTTGCAGTAGAGGAAATGAAAGCTCAGTGTAGAACTGGGCTCCACTCCAAATACAGCACAGGCAAGTGGGGACATATAGCCAAGGAGCAGGCTGGGTTTGGTGGATGGAAAATCATGAAGAGGAACCGTCAGGGGTGAGGGAGATTCTGGCTAAAATGACCTCACAGGATTCTTGCTGAAGACAGGCCAGGGTGACCAGGCATCACCTGGGAGATGGTGAGGGTTGAGGAACCTGAGAAGATACTGAGCATGGCCAGATTTAGCCAGGTTTTTGGGAAACTGGGCTCTTGAGGACAGGGCCCAACAGAGAGTGGCTCATAAGAACCTATCTAGAGTTTGGTCAAGGAGAGAGTCCTTGTCAAAAGGCTAAACTCAAACATAGCTCATTTCATTATTTATTTGCTTACTTGTCTGCCTGCAGCAGAAAATAATATACCTAGGGAAATTACTTCTTTCTATCCCTATGGGGTAAAAAACAAAAAAGATTTGATACTGTTTTCATTTGCTGCATGGTTAGGTCATCTGATCAATACAAATGCAGTGGGCCAAACCTAAATGGATACCCTCTCTGTGCCAGGACTTGGGGTGCAGTGGTGAGTAAGAACAGCTCCAGCTCTATCCATGCAAGGGAATACTCTCTATTTGCTGATATGGAGCACTGTCCAAGATGTATGGCATGGGAAAACAAATCTAGTTGCAGAACAGTGTTAAATACATGCACTCACGCTAGGAGGATATTTTTGGCAGGTCACCCCAATACCTGTGTTGGAGGAGTGGGAAGTTAAGGAGCAGGGATGGGAAGAAAGGTGTACTGTTTGATTAGTTTTGTTAAATCTCATGTGTGTAATAGTTTTTCAGTATACGAATGATAAGAAAAGAAATGATCTCGGCCAGGGTGGTGACACAAGTTTGTGAAGGCAGTGTCAATCTGTGCTAACCAATGTCACCATGGGTTGGAGGCTGTCAAGCTTCCCTTTCAGCTGTTTTCCCTCTTTCTTTTGTTCTTGGTAATTATTTATTGAACTTAATGGGGAAGATTTCAAGGCATTTTAACCACCCAGCTTTACTGAATGAAATGAAAACATCAAAGCAGACATTTATATTGGGGGTAATTTAGTATTTATATGTAGTTTACTTTATAGCCTGGATTATGAGTAATTGCAGAGTCTGTGTTTAAGGTGCATTAGAAATATGACAGTCAACTCAAAAAGCGGTTGCTGTCATGGACACCATACTGTAATTTAATTCCTTGGAATCACCTTCTTTGAATTTCTAGTTATTTCATGGTTTCTAGTTAATTCAATGTGTAGAATGGTCACTTCATCAATTTCTTAGACTTTTATGAACTGCAGGCTATTTTTTAATAGTTTCAAATTAATATTAGGCTTTAAAAATATTACATTTTTGAAAATAGTAAATACTTTAGAGAAAATCTATTTTAAGTAAAATTTCCCAAATAAACAGTCTTTATGAAAGCTCCCACGAGTATTTGGGATATGATCAATGAATTTTATTATTTTGTCAAAAAATAACCACAAAGACCTCCACCACATTAAGTTGTATGTTCATTTTCAAAAGAGTTGTGACACTCAAAACTTTTAGTCCATTGGATTACTTGTACAGTTTCTCAGTGGAGGGAGGAGGTGACTTGGAGACAGTCAGCAGGACAGGGAGCCACAGTTGAATGACTGACAGGAACGCAGGGCTCTTATAGCACAGTGCAGCAGTTGACTCAGATAGGGTTGAATTAGAGTTTGTGTTCCATTAAACTTGTTTTAATTAAGAAAATTATGATTTCTTTTTGAAAGATTCTTAGTCAATAAAAATGTCTTAGATGTAAATTGGGGTCTGATGGTCCCCTTATTTCCAGTGAAGCTTTATGATTCTTGAATCAGCAAAGTTGGTTTATTTATTGGATTGTAGAAAATCCAAAATCCTAACACTTATAGGTATAATTTGTTTAGGAAATGTGCACTCCGTGCTTGATTTAGAGTTTAGCACTTTATATGTATTCCCATTTATTCCTCACACAACCTTTAGGGCAGGTATTCTTATCCCCATCTCACAGATGAAGAACTGAGGATCGGAGAATTCCCAAAATAACTTGGCCCACAAGTGGCAGAGCTGGCATTCAAACTCATGTCTCTTTAGATCCAATGTAGGAAAATACATACTTTTCTCCTATGTTGACCTGGCTTGAAACAGAATTTCCAAGGACATTTATTTCCAGTTAATGCACCTCTTTCTCTGCATTCTCCTTTCTCTTTCCCTTTGTTTTCCCTTGTACTTCTCCTCCTCCTTCTTTTCCTTTGTTGTGTTTTAACTCGTACATGAGACTCTTACAACCTCAAGCTGCCTGGATCAAAGTGTGATTTTGAAATACTCTGCTCTTTCCTGAACCTTTGCTGTGGAGAACCCTAGCTTGGGAACAAGGCGGAGACCACCCCCAGAAGGTCACGTGCACCTGTGCTTTGATCCCAAGGGACTTTGGGAGTGGGAGGCTCTCTCCTATACTTCAGAAAGCCTGTGCCTGCACACAGCTCTCCCAGCAACCAAAGTGCTCAGCAAAAACACAGCTGTCCCAGCCCAGAGCCAGAGTCACAATGATCACCCCGCAAAGACCCAGCACATGTCCAGAGAAATTCTTCTTGAATATGCATCTTTATTGTTTTCCTATTACAAGAGTAATGGATGCTTTTTGCAAAAATTACATTTTGCAGAACTATAAAACTTGAGACCACCCCGTAATTCTAATCTTCCCCTCCTCTGAAAGAGATAATCCCTGTTAACAATTTTAAAGAAATTCTAACTTGTTAATCAGTTCTTTAAATCAAGTGTTGTTTTTCTCCCCCCTCCTCTCTGTGCCTCTGATGTAGAACATTGTGTGGCTGGAGCTCTCAGGAGTGAGGAGGAGGCTGACCTTCCACCTTTTTCTCCTCACTTCTTTGTTGTGCGCACTCCCGATGTACGTTTGAAAGACAGGCAGAGTAATTGAAAGGAGGAAAGAAAGTATCACTCACCCAAAATGTGAATGAGTTAATTAGTAAAAATCTGGATGGAAGTGATTCCTCCGAATCCTTTGTTGAGTAGTTTATTAAGTACAGGCAGCACTATCCTTCAAGTTGGTTTTCATTTAATTTTTGGCCAATAAGTACTGCTTAGTTGATTTCGTATACAAATATGGATGAAGAAATTAAAATATGTAAATTTTACAGAAAAAATGGGAATGTTGAACTAGGTGGGACTTGCATTTTAGCATCCAGGGTTTACAAATGAGGAAACTGAGGTTTCTTGCAAACCTTTCTTCCTCTGCAGCATCCAGTCTGCATTTGTGGGCATGCCCAGCCTGCTGCCTGCATGGGTGCCCTTCTTGCTCTTCTTAAGCCACTGTCTGTTTTTTGTTAATGATGAGTGTTCTATAGAAACCATCACAAAGACTGACAACAGGTGTTACCAACAGTGTGTAGTCCTTCAGCCGCTTCCTGTGGATAAGTAATACATATATATATATGTAGTACCTGGCAGGCCCTGTAGTGTAGTGGTTATGAAGCCTGACTCTGGAATTAGATGACGTAGGTTGAAATCCTGGTTCTAACACTACTTCTGTCACCTAGCCCAAGGTACATAACTTCTCTGATGCTCTATCCCCCAATCTAGGAAATGGGAAAAATGGCAGTGCTGCCCTGATTGGGAAGGAGTATGGATTATTGAGATAATGGTGTAAAGTTCTTGGTCTAGAGTAAGCACCCATAAATATTGGTACTTACATGAATGTTTTTGTAAACAATGGAATCATACTTCTATTTCTGTATTAAAACTTATTTTTAAAATTGTCGTGAACACAGATCACATCTACATTCTTCTTTTTATAGCTGCATTATAATTATGTTACATGATATGCTATAGTTTACTGAGTTCTTGAACTTGTGGAAATGATTGTATGTGGGTCAAAGAGCCATTTGTTTTGCCCACTCTTGGAAAACAGTGTGTTCTGATGTTCAAATCTAGAGAAGCTTGAGACCTTTAGTACCACAGAGTTTGTCTCAACAGGAAGTTAACATCCTTTTAACAAATATGTAAGACTCTTTCTACTCTCAGGAAATACTAAATTGCTAACTATTTCAAGGAGCTCTCCATTTGGATTGATTTCTAGGCTTGTCTGCTAATGAAATTTCTTATGCACTTATCCTCATTTTTGAAAATAACACCCCTGATATCAAAGTACTGATTTTCTGCCTTAGAAGTGAGTGTGTGAATGTTTCCCTGGCGTTAGCTTCTGAGCATGCACATGACTGGCTTAATTAGAGGAGAAGAATTGCCATAATTCTGCCATCCACTGATAGTAACGCAGCAGTGGGAGCCTGAGAGACCCTTGATTATTCTCATGCTCACGGCTTCTTGAATAAAGTGGATGACTAAGTGGACTTACCGTAGTAAGAGAGATCATTAGCAGTGGAAGACACATTTGAACTTGCTGAAAGAGCTGCCTTTGTGTCTAGGAAGGCCGACACTTGGTAATTATTAGACCAGGTCTTCGTTTCATCCTAGCGGTCTTTCCTTTTCACGCTTGCAAAGTCTGAATAGCTTTCTATTGCCCGTTAATCCCCACAGGAATGTGGCTTCGGCTATGGGGAGGATGCACAGTGTGTGACGTGCCGGCTGCACAGGTTCAAGGAGGACTGGGGCTTCCAGAAATGCAAGCCCTGTCTGGACTGCGCAGTGGTGAACCGCTTTCAGAAGGCAAATTGTTCAGCCACCAGTGATGCCATCTGCGGGGACTGCTTGCCAGGGTGAGTTGGCCGGTTTCTTTCACTTGTAATTATTTAATTAAGTAACTTTTAAAAAGGCAATTCCCTTGTTCCATTCTGAACTGGAATGCATGCTGGTGTTAACCTGAAGATGCTGGTGGAGTATTTGTGACTTCTTTCAGTATTAACCACTGGATTATCTGTGGTACCGTGTGCCGTGCATGCAGCAGACACTGGCTATAAAGAAAATGAATAGGCATGCTAACAAAGGATTTCTGTTATGAAAATCTAAGGAGTTCCTACAAATCAGTAAAAAAGAAAACTTGGACAAATGGACACAAAAATGAACAAGCAACCCACAAAAGAGGCGACCCATGCGACTGGCAATCCTCTGACAATGTTCACCCTCATTAGCATCAGAGGAGGGCAGGTTACACCATTCAGCCATTCAGCAGAGACGTGCCCAACCACCTTAGGCATTGCTTTACATACTTGGGCTATGTCAGAAAATAAAGTGGCAAAGATCCCTGCCCATGGGGAGCTTATTTCTTATAGGTTTTTTTTGTTTGTTTGTTTGTTTTGTTTTGTTTTGTTTTGAGATGGAGTTTTGTTCTTGTCACCCAGGCTGGAGTGCAGTGGCGCAATTTCAGCTCAGTGCAACTTGTGCCTCCCAAGTTCAAGTGATTCTTCTGCCTCAGCCTCCCGAGTAACTGGGATTACAGGCATGCGCCACCACGCCCGGCTAATTTTTTGTATTTTTAGTAGAGACGGTGTTTCTCCATGTTGGTTAGTCTCAAACTCTTGACCTCAGGTGATCTGCCTGCCTCAGCCTCCCAAAGTGCTGGGATTACAGGTGTGAGCCACCATGCCCGGCTTCTTATAGGGTTTTAAAAAATATTTAAATAGTAAATAATAAAGAAGCAAATTATGCAGAAAGATAGAAGATGATAACTGCTATGGAAGAAACCCTAAGGCAGACAAGGGTGATTGGGCATGGCCACAGTGAGGGGCAGGACAGTGACAGCGTAAATTGGGTTGTCAGGATAGGCTTTATTGCAAAGGTGAGATCTGAGCAAAGGCTTGAAGGAGACGAGGCACTGAGCCAAGCAGAGAGGTGGGGAAGAGCACCGCAGACAGAAGGAACCTCCAGCAAGAGGTTCTCAGGTGGGCATCTACCTGGTGTGGGTAAAAAACTGCCAGGAGGCCAAGGGAGTGGCAGAGAGAGGGAGGTGTGCAGTACACCGAGTTACAGAGAGCCGGGGAAGGGGTGGGCAGGTGCGAACGCAGAAGCCTTAAATAGACTTGTCAATAAGGCAGCCAGGTCCAGGGAAAGGAGAGGGACCACACCTGGGCCAGGGGGAGCACCAAGGAGGAGGAAGTTAAATTCCTGACTGCTTCTAAGTAACTGTGGGATGGATTAACACAGACAGCTGGAGGAGAGAGTCTGGATGAAGAGCCGGACTCAGGGTGACAAGGGGGGTGATCTATAAGGCAGGGAGAAGCCATTGCTACACCAAGTATGCAGAGAATGGGATGAAGCAGAATATCCTTAGAGCTTAATGGAGACAGAGTGGAGCCAAGAGTTACTGACCAAAGACAGAAGAGAGGGGAAGCAGAAACCCTGGAGCATCAGAAACCAGTCTGTATTGCAAAAGTAAGAAACAACCAGAAACTGCATTGCAGGGGCAGCAAACATTTATTACTTGCAATGTACCAGGCACCTGGCCAAGTACTTCTCATGAATTATTTTCTATACTTTTCACAATGTTTTAAGAAGGAAGAAACTGAGACTTATTCAGGATTAAGTTTATTCAGGCAAGATCACCTAACCTGTGTGTGGTGAGTCTGGGAGTCACATCATGGGAGTCTAACATCAGAATTCATGCCCCGAGGCACTACAGACAAAAGACTCTAACTGGATCGACCACAAGATCAGAGTGGTTTTGACCAGATGTCCCGGGGGTGGGGTCTTGTTGAGGCCAGAGAGGAGATAAAGCTCTGGGCCTGAAGGGTGGAAACAGAGTAGAAAATAGACTAGTGGGTCCCACGTGGTCATATACAGAGACCCAGCACCTAGGGAGCTGTAAGATGTAGTGGGCTAACACCAAAAGTACAAGCAGCAAAAGAAAAAATAGCTCTGTTGGACTTTATCAAAATTTTAAACTTTGTACTTCAAAGGAAATCCTTTGAAGTACAAAACACAACCACACAACCCACAAAATAGGAGAAAATACTGGCAAATCATATGTCTGGTAAGGAACTATCTTAAGTAGACTATGTCCTCACATATTCTTACAACTCAATAATAAAAAGACAAATAATTCAATTAAAATAACAATGAAGGATTTGAATAGACATTTCTCCAAAGAAATATACAAATGTCCAATAAGCACATGAAAAGTTGCGCAACATCATTAACAATCAGGGAAATGCAAATCAAACCCACATTCTTCAACCCCACTAAGATAGCTATAGCCAACAAAAACCAGACGGTAACGGTGATGACATGGAGAGATTGGAATGTTGGTGATGACGTGGAGAGATTGAAACCCTCATACACTGTTGGTGGGAACGGCAAAGGGTACAGCCAGGTTGGAAAACAGTTTAGAGTTCCTTCAGAAAGTTAGACATAGAGTTACCACGTGACCTGACGGTTTGACTCTTAGGTATATAACAAGAGAACTGAAAACATGTCCACACAAAAACTTGTACACTAGTGTTCATAGCAGCAGTTTACATAATAGCCAAAAAACTGAAACAACCAAGCTCTGGTTTGAATGTGTCCCCTCCAAAATTCAGGTGTTGCCAGTGCGATTGTATTAAGAGGTGGGGCCTTTACGAGGTAATTAGGTCATGATGGGCCCTCCCCTCACAAATATGCCCTGATAAAGGGGCTTGGCAGAGGGAATTTGTTCCTTTTTTATTTGCCTTCCACCTTCTGCCACGTAAGGACACAGCATTTCTTCCCTCTGAAGAGTGCAGCAGAAAGGCCCTCACCAGACGCCAGATACTGGCATCTTGATCTTGGACTTCCCAGCCTTCAGAACTATGAGAAATAAATTTCTGTTATTTATAAATTACCCAGTCTGTGATATTCTATTACAGCAGCACAAAACTAAGACAAACCCAAGTGTCTATCAACTGATAAATGGAAAAACCAAATGGGATATATTCAAACAATGAAATATTATTCTTCAGTAAAAAGGAAGGAAATGCTGACATATGCTATGAGATGGATGAGCCTAGAAAACATTATGCTAAGTGAAATAAGCCAGTCACCAATGATGGCATATTACATGATTCTATTGAAATGTCCAGAATGGGCAAATCTACAGGGACAGAAAGGAAATTAGTGTTGCCTAAAGGCTGGGGTTGGGGAGAGTTGGGAATGGGAGGTGACTGATAAGGTTATGAGGCTTCTTTGGGGGATGATGAAAATGTCCTAAAATTGATTGTGGTGATGGTTGTACAACTCTGTGAATGTATGGAAAACCATCCAATTGTACACTTTAAATGGGTGAATTGTGTGGTATATAAAGTATAAGTCAATAAATCTGTGCCTTAAAAAAAAAGGAACGGTCTATAATCTCAGACCTGTGATGATATCTATGGATAGCATTACTCAGAGTTTTGATCTTGTGCAAATCTAATTGAGGACATGAACTGAACATCTCACACACCTCTGTTGTTCGTGTTCTCCAGTTCCCTGATAAAAGCCTGTCTGTGCGTGTCTACTCTCTACACCTGGGGGTAGAGAAATGAGGAGGTCTTCAGGGGATGTACAGCCTGAGATAGGCAGTGCCCAGGGAGGGTGGGGAAAGGCCTGACCTGGGACTGGGATTTTATAGAGCCCATGCAGGGCTGTGCTGCCGGAGTAGGGGAGCAGGTCTGCCCGGGACTCCACCGTGCCTGGTTCCTCCTGCTTCCCCGTGGTCCTTGTCATTTGAGCCCACTGCTCTAGTTTCTACAGTGTTTGTTTATTCTTTAAGTAAATTCTTGGCTATAGGAAAGTTATAAGTGAATAGACAGTTGAGTGATGTTTCACAATTTATTTATATGATTACTTTAAAATCCCATTTTTTTCTAAGTCAGCATTAGTATATGAGGCAGGCGTAATTACATAGTGACTTTTACCCAGGTCTTTTCAAAGTGTTTTCAAAGTACTCTTCCAGTTTAACTGTACTTCTGTGAAGAAACCGAATAGTTGAAACCCATTTTATAAACAGAAAAACTGAGGCAGAAAGACGTGAGCAAAATGCATATTGCTCCCCAAAAAGTGATGCAGAAGTCAGGCAAAAGGCAGGCATTGCTCTTTTTGGTGCCACTCTGCCTCCTACGGCCTCGTTCTCTAGCAAGAACCTGCTGCTGTCCATAGGCCCAGGTCCCCCAGGACACCAGCTGCTTCCCTCTCAGTAGCAGGTAGGGTGTGGAAATCATCTGTCCTCCGTGCCCACAATTTGAGTCATTCGAGAGAGCCAGTCCCCTTATTCCCACATCTGCTCTGTGACTTTAGACAAGTCATTTAACTTCTCTGAAATGCACTCTTCTCACCTGTAAAATGACCATGCTGTAAGAATCCACCCTGCAGAATTGTTAGAAGGATTAGAAATAGAAGGCATGTAAAGTGCCTAGCAGAGTGCCTAAGCCATAGGAAGTGCTAATGGAATATTGGACATTATTGCCAATTGATGATTTTGGGGGCCAGTGAAAACTTGGCATGACTTTTTCAGAGTGTGGCCAACAGGCCTCCAAGCTCCTTTGCTGGCACCCGGTTCCTGATCCCTTCCTGGCCCAGGGGAACTGGAACCCGCCCTGAAGAGTAGGCTGGCCCCTGCCAGCTCTTTGCTTCTTCTGGTGACAATGACAACTAACATTGAGCACTTACTATCATCCGAACCACTCTGTAAAGTAGGGATTCCTACCACCCCCTCTTAACAAAGAGGGAAACTAGTTCTCAGAGTGGATAAATGACTTCCCAGAATCACCCAGCTTGTAAATGAAAGGACTGGAATTCACCTTGCAGCTCCTCTGCCCCATGCTTAGGTGAATGTCTGATATCACTGGGAGGTCACTGCTGGGGCTTCCGTGATTGATTGATGGGAATCACAGGGACTGCCTCTGCCCGTGTGTGCTGTGTGCCCACTTCACCCTCACCCTACCCTCAGCAGACCCCTTGCTCCTGGAAGCTGCCTGAGTTGCCTGGGTTTTCGCATCCCTTTGCCTCAGCTCTCTGGTCTGTGCTCAGGGTGTTCCCTAGTAACCATGACACTGTTTTGGAGACCTAGACTCTTACTCTAATGATTAATCTTGTCATTAGCATTTGTTCACCTTCAAATAAGGGGCCATTGCTGTGGATTGCTGAGGAACACAAACAGCAGGCTGACTAACCACCAAGGTGCTAGCAAGAGCCCAGGACAGAGCAACGCTGTCATCCAGTGTCTCACAGACACTTCAGAAAATCCCGCCCTGACTTGACTGATTCACAGGGCATAGTAACTGCCCTCAACCTTGTGTTAAGTGGGGTCATTGTAAAACCAGAGCTGTTCTATGGCATGCCATCTCCTTGCAGAAATGCACTCACTGATTGAAGAATTAGCGGTCTACAGCCAGATTTTTTTAAAATAGCAGTTTTCAAACACTGTGTTCATTAGGCTAACCAGTGCTATTTGGATTCAGTTCAGTTAAAAATTCCTCTTCATTGGGAGGCTGAGGCAGGTGGATCGCTTGAGCTCAAGAGTGTGACATCAGCCTGGGCAACATGGCAAAACCCCATCTCTAAAAAAAAAAAAATACAAAATTAGCTGGGCATGGTGATACACACCTGTAGTCCCAGCTACTTGGGAGGCTAAGATGGGAGGATGGCTTGAGCCCAGGAGGCAGAGGCTGAGGCAGAGCCAAGATCGCACCAGTGCACTCCAGCCTGGGTGACAGAGCGAGACTGTCTCAAAACAAACAAAAAAGAATGAAGAAGCAAGCAGACCAGATACTGCTGATAGCTGCTCTCAGAGCTTGGTCTGAGCATCACCTCTCCATGCGTAGTAGTCACACGGGAGCCCCACTCACCCTCCTTTCTAAATAGCATTTCTTATTATTTCTAGTTAGTATTTAATGGTCATTCAGGCCTGGCGTGGTGGTCACACCTGTAATCCCAGCACTTTGGGAGGCCGAGGATGGTAGATCACGCGGTCGGGAGTTCGAGACCTGTCTGGCCAACATAGTGAAACCCCGTCTCTACTAAAAATGCAAAAAACAAAATTAGCCGGGCATGGTAACGCGTGCCTGTAATCCCAGCTACTTGGGAGGCTGAGGGAGGAGAATTGCTTGAACCTGGGAGGCAGAGGTTGCAGTGAGCTGAGATCATGCCACTGCACTCCAGCCTGGGCAACAGAGTGAGACTCCATCTCAAGAAATAAATAAACATTATTTAATTAATTAATTAAAAAATAAAAATGGTCATTCAAAACATGACAACCTTCTAGCCTCATTTGTCTCATGGTCCTCAAACTTTAAAAAAAATTTTTGGCAAATATATTCTCTTCGATTGTCAGGGAAAGCTCAGACCTCTAAACTGTTTTGTCACAATTAGAATTCTTTATTTTTAAAATGTTAAGTAGTGTCTATGCTTGATCATCAATACCTCCCATTTTCCTAACTTTTTAAGTGTTAAAAGATGGATTTCTGTATCCCCAATATTTATTCTTGAGAATGTTGGATATTACATTTTTTAACTTTTTTTGCTTTTTACATGAAATGAGTTTTTATATATAAAACACTATTTTGTGCTTTCTTGATATTTAATTCAATGAACTTCTATTGAGCAAGTTTTCGGGGTGAAAAGATAAAAAGTATTAGTCTGGATGTGTTACAATGTTTAGCAAGACTTCTTAAAGAAGAAAGCTCCTTTATATTGTCTTGTGATTTTTTAAAAAATTGTATATGCATTTTTTTATTGTGGTAAAAAACACATAACATAAAATTTACCATCTTAACCATTTTTAGGTGCGCAGTTCAGGAGAGTTAACTATATTCACATTGTTGTGAAACAGATCTCCAGAACTTTTTCATCTGCTCAAGCTGAAACTCTATACCCGTTAAACAACTCCCCTTTGCTTCTTCCCCCAGCCCCTGGAAACCACCTTTCTTTCTGTTTCTGTGAATTTGACTACTCTTAAGTACCTCATATAATTGGAGTCATTCAGTATCTGTCTTTTTATGACAGGCTTGTGTCACTTAGCATCATGTCCTCAAGGTTTATCCATGTTGTAGCATGTGACAGGAACCCCTCCTACTTGTTAAGACTAATAATATTTCATTCTGTGAAATACTTTGTTTATCCATATTCATCAGTGGACATTTGGGTTTCTTCTGCCTTTTGGCTACTGTGAATAGTGCTGCAGTGAATACAAGCATGCAAGTATCTCTTCAAGACCCTGATTTGAGTTCTTTTAGATATAGACATAGTAGTGGAATTGCTGGATTATATGGTAGTTCTGTTTTTAATATTTTGAGGAACCTACGTGCTGTTTTCCATAGCGGCTGCACCATTTTATTGTCCCGTCAGCAGTATACAAGGGTTCCAGTTTCTTCACATCCTTGCCAACACTTGTTATTATCTGTTTGTTTGTTGTTATTGTTTTGATAGTAGCCATCCTTATGGGTGTGAGGTGATATCTCATGTGGTTTTGACTTTTCAGTTCAGGGATGATTAGTGATGTTGAACATGTTTTTATATACCTGTCAGCCATGTGAGATATTTCTCCAAAGACATTTCTCTGGAGAAATGTCTATTCAAGTCCCTTGCCCATTTTTAAATTAGGTTGATTTTTTAATTGATGAGTTTATAGGAATTCTTTATATATTATAAATATTAACCCTTTATCAGACATATGATTTGCAGATATTTTCTTCCATTCCATAGGAATGTTTATGTCCTCTGATTTTAAGTTTAATATAGTCCCATTTGTCAATTTTTTCTCTTGTTTCCTGTGGTTTTGGTGTCATATTTAAGAAATCATTGCCATATCTAATGTCATGAAGCTTTTCCTCTATATTTTCTTCTAGGAGTTTTATAGTTTTAGGTCTTTAATCTGTTGCATGTGGATGTCCAGTTTCTCCAACATTCCTTAAAGAGACTGTTCTTTCCTCACTGAGTGGTCTTGGCACCTTGTTGAAAGTCATTGACCATATACACGACGGTTTACTTCTGGGCTCTCTTGTCTATTCCACTGGTCTAGTTGTCTGTCTTTATGCCAGTACTACATATTTTGATTATTGTTGCATTGTATTAAGTTTTGAAATCAGGAAGTATGAGTCCTCGAACTTTGTTTTTTTTTTTAATTTTTACTTCATAAATGCCAAAAGGAGTAATTTTATTAATATCTAATGGGAAGTCACTGTATTATATATCCTTTGGAAAGATTGTCATAATCAAGTGAAAATAGAATGTTGAGCAATTTCTGAATGTATCTGGGCATTTGAGATAACTTACCTAGTTTCAAATGCAAATTTTGCTTCTACCATAAATTATACAGATTTGCTACTACATTATGCAGTTTCACAAAATAATTGCATCTACCTGTCCTTTGTAGACTTGTTCTCTATATTACTATTTTTGTCATAGAAAATTTATGTTATATATATGAAAAAAAGAAAATCACTTGAATTCCCACAATCTAGAAATAGTCGCTGTTCATATACAGTATACTCCCAAAATTTTTTCATTGCAAATATATACACATAACTTTTTTTTTTTTTTTTTGAGATGGAGTTTCACTCTTGTTGCCCAGGCTGGAGTGCAATGGCGTGATCTTGGCTCACTGCAACCTCTGCCTCCCAGGTTCATGTGATTCTCCTGCCTCAGCCTCCTGAATAGCTGGGATTATAGGCACCCACCACCATGCCCAGCTAATTTTTTGTATTTTTAGTAGAGACGGGGTTTCACCATTTTGGCCAGGCTGGTCTTGAACTCCCGACCTCAGGTGATCCACCTGCCTCAGCCTCCCAAAGTGCTGGGATTACAGGCGTGAGTCACTGCACCTGGCCACACACAACTATTTTTATATGTATTGGTATAGAATCTGAGAAAATTGATAATAAAAGTGTGTGCCTGCACAAAATGGAATTATATGCATTCCTTTGTTTTCACTTAATGATATTTCATGACTTTTTAAAAATGCGTATGGTAGGTCTTCATCATCATTTTTAAAGGACACCTGGCGCTCCATTGCCTTGGGTCTACCCTGACTGGTTATTGGTGGACATTGGGATTGTGCCTAATTAGCTTTTTTCCTTTCATAAACAATGCTGTGATTGTATTCTTTTTTTTTTTTTTTTTGAGACAGAGTCTTGCTCTTTTGCCCAGGCTGGAGTGCAATGGTGCTATCTCAGCTCACTACAAGCTCCACCTCCCAGGTTCACGCCATTCTCCTGCCTCAGCCTCCCTAGTAGCTGGGACTACAGGCGCCCGCCACCACGCCCAGCTATTTTTTTGTATTTTTAGTAGAGATGGGGTTTCACCATGTTAGCCAGGATGGTCTCGATCTCCTGACCTCGTGATCCACCTGCCTCAGCCTCCCAAAGTGCTGGGATTACAGGCGTGAGCCACCGCGCCCGGCCTGTATTCTTACACATACATCTTTACCCAGTTGATTATTTCTTTAGGATGAGTTTCTAAATATGAAATTACTAGATAAGAAGTGTAAACTATTTTATTGAGTTCTAGTGACAGATTGCTAAATTGCCCTCCTAAAAGTGGCAGTTTATGTTCCCACAGGCAATATATACATATACCTATTGGCCTACACTCACACCAGCACTTTACTAATTTTCTAAGTAAAAATGATATACTTTCATTTTAATTTGAATGTACTTGATTAATAATGAAGTTAAACATTTTCATCTTAAATTTTTAAAAAAAATTTAATTGTGTCGTGCTTTTCAGTTTAATTATGAAATTTTAAAATTATGAAACATTCTTCTTTTGAGAATGAAAGTTGTTTGCTTATTTTTCAATTATAGTGTTCATTTCCATGATCAAGATTTTTAAGTTTTACCTTATAGACTGAAGGTATAGATAGTACCATAATTAGGACAATTTTTCAATCTTTGTTTGCCCATTACCTATTATTGATGATGCTATATTTATTTATTTTTGCCCTTCAGATGTCTTTAAAATCTCTGTGTGTGTGTGTGTGTGTGTGTGTGTGTGTGTGTGGTTGCTGTTCATCTCTTCCACTCTGACTCCTGGTTTCTTGTTATGCCTAGAAAGACATTCCTGTATCAAGATTGTATGAGTATTTCCCTACATTTTTCCGTTGCTTTTATGGTTGCTTGGTTTTTTGGTGTCTGAATTCCAAATGCTAAAACCTAGTTCTTTATTCATTTATAAGGTATTTTGTCGTTTAAGTTTCAATAGAAATGCCGAAGACCACTGACTTTATATTCCCCCACCTGCACCCCCACCCCAATATAGAAGAAGTGCACTGAGAAGCATCTGCAAAGTTACGTTTAGGGGAATTGATATTTCTTAAGTGTCCACTGCTTCCTCTTCAAAAATGTGTCTACCTAAGATACTATTATTTAAGCCTCTGTATACTTTTAACCGTAGAACTGGTAATGGAGACTGCTGGTAATTTATGACCACAACTGTAAGCTTAGATGAAAGAGTTAACAAGGAGTATTTTCCTTCCTCTTCTAGATTTTATAGGAAGACGAAACTTGTCGGCTTTCAAGACATGGAGTGTGTGCCTTGTGGAGACCCTCCTCCTCCTTACGAACCGCACTGTGAGTGAACCCAACACAGGCAGAGCCAAGGGGATACCTGGCCTTTTGAAAAAGTTTAAATTTGTAAACGTTTCTTATCTGGCAAATGGAGCCAAATCTGTCTCTCCTGTGGGGTGTACAGTGTGTCCTCTTTTATCAGGCTTCTGGCAGGACAGAAAGTCCCTTTGTTGTGTGCCTCAGTCAGCAAACCGGGCCCAGGGATTTGAATCTCAGAGTGGAGTGCAGACATTTTGCCGCTGCTCAGCTCCTTCTGAAGCCTTCCCTGGCTCCCTGGGTCTGTAATTCAGGCAACTTTGAATAACCAGGCGGCTCACATCCTCACTCTTAGGTCTTCGTGCCCTGGCCCCATGAATTCCTGGATTTTCCTTTCCTAGTCCCCAGACAGGATCATATGGTGGCATCTCTGCCTTCCCAGAGAAGTTCCTCTCTGTGAGTCACCTGCGCTCACTGTGTGTCACTAAATGGAAATTAGTTCACTTCATCCATTCCTCCTTTTCTCTCATTTAACAAATAAATGAGAAAAGAGAACTCCATTGCATGCTGGGGATACAACTGTATATGAGAAAATTGTGCCTTTTCCTCTTTATGTTAACATTAGTTACTCCTTTTGACTATGTATTTTGTGTAGCTATAAAAGGTATTTGTTTCAACTTATCAACCAGCATCAATTTTGAATAGGAAGAAGAGTGGCCTCTCACTCTTTTTAATCCTAAATACAAACCTGGTCAATAGAAACCCACAGGAAGGGAACCAGTGAGTGGCCTCTATGTGGCAGAGCACGCTTGTCTGTGCCACAGCAGGGCTCAGGAGAGCCGCACTTCACGGCTCAGGGGAGAGCGAAGGGCAGGAGGGAGGATGGAGGAGGCTGCTTTATCCCACACACAGGTTGCTCATGCCTTTCTGGGGAGCATTGTTTTGATGTCATTTTTAATGCATAGGCTCTGTCCTCTTGCTTTTTGCTATGGTAAAAGTCCCCTCTGAACTAATTGAAAGTTAGTGCGTCATTTGATAAGGTCACATAGTACTTCTCTTTCCAAGAGTGTCATGGAATTTTGCAGTCCATATTAGTGTGTCCTTTACCAAAATGCATTATTTTCTATTCTTCATTTGAAGTGACAGAAAAGCAAAAGAAGTTGGAAGATTTTCTTTTATAGAAAACATATATCGATCCTCATTTTTATAATAGGTAAACATTCACCAAATAATTCATTGCAAATAACAAATGCAATATTGAATGCCTGTTATCAGTCACAATGCATACGCTTTACTTATTTTGTTTTACTTTTCTCAATAATCCTATCATCAGTCCAAATTTGTCAATGAGAACACTAGTCCAGAGAGGTGAATCCTGTTCTGTTGTTGGCTGCTAAGTCCCAGAGACAATATTCAAATTCCAGTCCAATTCTTTCTACTACAACCTACTGTCTCCCTAAGCTCCCTAAGGAAAACTAGGCTATCTCATCTTTCCTATACATTGACTCTTTCTTGTGTTGTTTGCTTTAATATTAATCACTTAAAGAAAACGCTAAAAATCTAACATGTCAGAGACACTGGAAGAGTGTCTTTATGCCACGACACAACCCATCAAAGGACAAGCCCTCTTGCCAGTTTAACATGCAGTGACCTGGGCCTGCCTGTGGGCCAGCCCAGCCACCATTCTGTCAGGAAGGTGAGTTAAAATCATGCACTGCAGCCCAGACTGCTGCACAGAGATTCCGTGAAGTCAGTATTGCCACTTTAGAGTCAGAAAGTCTTAGGGGTTTTTTCCCATTAATTTATTGGATTTATATTTAATACAATCAAGTCAAAACTCTGAGGCTTTGGGATTTCCTGCCTTCTGGGTTCTGACTAAGCTCAGATATCACAAATTTGCCTTTGAAGGTAGATCTCACGTGTAACTTTTAGTGTCTTGTGAAGTCCTTAGTAATTTAGTGTTGGGTGAAGTCCTTAGTATTTTAAAAAGAAAATTAACCAGTATATATATATACATATATATGTGTGTGTGTATGTTTCTTCATATATGAAACTTTTTAGAAAGCAAGGAAGAATAAGCTATTTGTCAAAGTAAAACTTGCAGTGTGCACAGCTGATAGCCTTTCAAATCACAAAGCAAGACAGGCTGGTAGTCTTCAGTGAGCATGAGTCCTTATCTCTGTAAAAGAAAGTTTGCTGCCTTTGGCACAGTTCTTGGCAGTAATTCCAGAATACAACTAATCTCCTCAAAAGAGATTTTGGAGTCTTTTGGGAAAATTTTGTAAGGCGCCTTATGTTTTCATTTCTTCCACTTTGGGCTTTTTTTTTTTTTTTTTTTTTTTCAGCTCATCCATAAAGAGCTACTGCTTCAGTGATTTTTTTTCTCCCCCTTGAGGAGTTCCTGTGCTGCTTAGATTCTCAGCTAGAAGAAAGTGACACCTCTCAAGCTAACTTAAGGAGTGGGGTTTGTTTCAAGGACATGCCTGGTAGTGGGAGAGGCAAGAACTCTCTGGAACCAGGAGTAGCCCTCCCTGGGGGTCCCAGGTGGCTCGGAGTCTGGTGGCACACCACGCCTCTGCAGAAGGAGACCCTGTATGCTGCATGCTCTACAGCAGCTCTCTGGGTCTGCGGGGCTGTCTGTCCTAACCTAACGGGTCTCTTTGCTCTGGATTTCCCATTTCTGTCAGCTGCTCCAGGGACCACCCCAGTACCACGCCTATCTGTGGCTGGTGACCTGAGCCAGCACTCCCCTCCCCGAGGGCTAGGTCTTCCCTTGTGAAATGGAGTGGTACCTGCCTGCTAAGGAACAGACCCACCTGCCTGCTGTGGTTGTGTTGCCAGAAGTGTTGGATTCACATCTTGGCTGCGCTTTGTACTGATGGTGTAACCTTGGGCAAATAGTCTCCCCTCTTTGAACCTCTGTTTACTCTGGAAAATGCCCAAGTCTGCAGATTTTGGATAGAACTAAATGAACTAGTAGTCCAGCAACATGATACCTGCCCTGGGGCAAGCTCAGTAATGACTGTCTACCTGCTGGCCTGCCTTCTTTCAAACCACGACCCCGCCTGTCCTCGGCCATACCCTGACCCAGATGTGTTCTTTGGAGGGTCTGCTGCTTTGGAGTTGTCCTGGACGGGGAGGATCTCATGGTGCATCTGGCTCTGATGTTTGTCTTCTGGGGCTTCACCTCCCCTGGTGGGTGAGCACTGAAGGGTACCGGAAAGTGGGTTCCATGGAGTTTTGTGCCTGAGCAGCTCAGATGGGGGCCAGGTGCTGTGGCTCATGCCTGTAATCTTACTACTTTGGGAGGCTGAGGTGGGAGGATCACTTGAGCCCAGGAGTTCAAGACCAGCCTGGGCAACATAGTGAGACACCATATTCACAAAAAATAAAAAATTAGCTAGGGATGGTGGTGTGTGCCTTTGGTTCTAGCTACTTGGGAGGCTGGGGTGGGAAGATTGCTTGAGCCCAGGAGGTTGAGGCAGCAGTGAGCTGGGATTGTGCCACTGCACTCCAGCCTGAACAACAGAGTAAGACCCTGTCTTAAAAAAAAAAAAAAAAAGAAAAGGTAAAAAAAGAAGAAACTCAGATGGCTAGACTGGGAGGCTGAAGGCTGAAGAGACCCGAATTAGGCCAGTCTCTCCCCTCTCTATCTGGATCTGAGGCCTCTGGCCCTACCCCCACCAGATGAGCTCTACGCCCCGCCTCCCCAATAACAATGGATTTGTGATGATAATCCTCCCATAGCCCCTCTCTCTGGGCACTAATAGCATTAATGTGTGATACTGACTGGCTGGGCATGGAGCTCAGGGTTGATGAGTGACACTCCTGTAAACTGCAGATAAATAAAAGACGCCCATTACATAGAAATGCCTGCTGCAGGCATTGTTCCCCCAAGTAACTTCAGTTCCTAATCACCTGTGCCCACTTAGAGCTTCAAGGAGAAATAGAGAAAAATACACAAGAAAGTTTAGAACCGTATCCTGCCTTCAGTCTGATAAGAAATGCAGATTTAGTATGATTTCTTTTAGCAATGTTTACTTAATTTGGAACAAATACTGTGGTTGGAACAAATGGTTTTGAAAAAATTCAAAGGGGTTTTCACCAGAGTAAAACTTTATTTAAGTATGTTTAACCTAGATGTTTGCTTTGTTCTCGGGGGCTTTGTAAGACAAGCCACGTGATTCTGGAGAGATAAGGGATCAGATAAATCACTGTGTGGGAGAAAGGAAAGCCTGAGCTGGGCTGACCTGCAACTCTTAGGAATTATATGTGGCTTCATAGTCTTAGAAGACAGCAAGCAGTTGTTTGCACCAATAAGTAATAAATCACATTATTAAAAGTTTATTATTTTCCAAAGGAAGTTTACAATATATTTTAAATAACAAATAAAGGCAATTTCAAAATAAACTTTGAGACGTATTTGCTCATTAAAGATAATTTTTAACATTTAGTAGAAAAAAGTGAGTGGTGGAAGGGAACCCCAGTAGTCCCCTAAACAGAGCATTTGCAGCATTGATCATTACAAAAACAAAGCATTCTAAGGGTTTTCTTTTCAGTCTTTTTTCTATCTATGCCACTGATTTTGAAAAGATGAGCATAATTACACTGTACATACTATTTTGGATTCTTTTGCCACTTCGGATATACTTTTTTCATATAATGACTTGTCTGGGTAAAGTGTCACACAGGTATGTGGCCTACAGTTGGACTTCTGAGGCTGTTCCTATTCCACGTGACACTGCTGTCCCCTTCTGTGCGAGCTGTCATGCCTTATTCATGCACTAACGATGGATGTCCATGAGTGTATTTCTGTGTCCAGAGGTACTCATATTTTTGTCTCTTGACATTCAGTGTTAAATTATTTTAAAGTAAGAGTGCCTGGTAAGTAAGAGTACCTCTTTTAAACCAAACAAAAACAAATTTAAAAGGAAATAAATTGGGAGCATTTTGAAATCAATACAGGTTTCCTTTAAAGGAGAAGGGAGAGGAGGGAGTCTGGGAGGGAGGGGGAGAAACAGCAAGTTCTTCGTGTTGAATTCCAAGTTGACTTCAGCTCTTTCCTGGGTATTTCAGCCAACCAAACCATGGAGTTAAGAAGCCAGCTCTTGGTATCCTCTTCTTCCTGGGCACTGAAACATTTACTGAATCTGATCAGAGTAAATGACTGCATAATGAGACGCAGATGAGATATAGATAATCCAAAAGCATTTTCCATTTGCTGGGAACGTTATGTGATTTTTACTCTGTTTGTGGATGGTTTTTTGTTTCTGCAGTGGAGTTGTTTCTGATGAGTTTGCTAATACTTAACAGCCCCCTTTTCCAAGAGGACTTCCTGGGGCCTCTGCATGATGAGCCCACAAAGCCAGTGCGTAGAGGACTAATTAAGGGCTCCATTTACTGAGGGTTTTCAAGTCGGCTGTGGTCCTCAGACCAAGACTCCTAAGTGTCCAGCCAGGGGATCACTGGCACAGCTGCTCTTAAGGGGCCTTACTTTGGGTATTGTTTCAGGAACACATAACTGCTACTATGCATTTTAAATGAGTATCTGAGGCAGCAGAGAAGGGGCGGCTTCTTATAGGCACGTCTTAAATATTTAGCTCTTTACTGCCAAACAGAACTTTCAGGGCAGGGAATAGGAAGACAATGAGATCAAAGGAAAGCCCATGGTTTGTGGAAGACAGATTACCCAGCCAGGCCTCCCTGGGAGGTTCAAAGCAGGGATTCCCTCCATTGTTCACTCATTTATGGTTGGTTTAAGTTACTGTTGCTCCTTCTCCCCTTCCTTCCATTGTCTAGAGTTCCTTGGTTTTCTTTACTGTATCTCTTTCTTTTTGTCAATAACATGTGATTTCATTATTTTACTGGAAAATAATCTAAAATAGTAGTAGTCAAAGGTTGCTTATGTGGAAACCAAGTAAACACAGCTGAAAACTTAAACCAGGTCTCCCCACAAAGTCCCAGCTCTATATCTCTATCAAGAGGACACCTTTAAATCTCTCCCTTGGAACTCATTTATTTTTTGTTGCAAGCATTACTGTACCAAGCCAAACCAGCCATGGTGGAGAGGATTAGAAGAGAGAGGAGAAGCTAATCGAGGCAGAGATGGAGGCAGCCAGAAGTGAAAGCGCAGCCTGCAGGGAGGAGTCAGAAACTCACAAAAAGCAGCATGAAGAACCCCAAACACATTGTCATTTGATGCCTTTTAGTGTGGAGCAAACAGACCTTTTCATCCTAATGACTGACCCCTGAGGTTTTCTCTCTAATACCCCTTAGTATGATAATTACAGTTCTTATTATTATTCTGGACCCCAAAAAGGGGTGCAGGGATGATCAAATTACACTTGTTGAAGTCTTTTTTTTTTTTTTTTTTTTGAGACAGTCTCACTCTGTTAGCCCAGGCTAGAGTGCAGTGGTGCAATCACAACAGATCACTGTAGCCTCAACTTCACAGGCTCAAGTGATCCTCCCACCTCAGCCTCCTGAGTAGCTGGGCCCACAGGTACATGCCAGCATGCCTGG